>NW_008355473.1:35954-42757 GCF_000622305.1 Nannospalax galili | reverse complement strand
CCACCACACCCAGCTCCATTTAAAAAAAAAAAAAAATTTGTTTTTAATTTTATGAGTGTATTGCCTGCATATATGTAAGTGCGCCCATGTCACACAGTGCCTGTGGATGTCAGAAGAGGGCATCAGATCCCTGGAACTGGAGTTACAGACAGTTGTTAGCTGCCATGTGGGTGCTGGGACTCCAACCCAGGTCCTCTGCAAGAGCAGCCGGTGCCCTTGACTGCTGAGCCATCTCTCCAGCCCCCTGCATTTACCTTTTTGATGCATTCAGATATTTTTGGAGCACAGCCATGTGCTGATGCTAAGATGTTATTGTATGACAGGCTTCTAGGGTAGTGCAACACACACACACAGAGACACACACACACAGTACACACTTCACGCACATACCATACTACATACACAGATACATACACACCGTACCACATACACAGATACACACACACACGATTTGCTTGCCCCAGAAAGGGAACCCACCCACGACAGACCAAAGTAACAATTACATCAAAGTCCACCGTGGTGAACCAATGAAAGTTTATTGGAGTTACTAACAGGAGTGTGGCGAGGGGTCACTTACAGGGTCGGGAGTGTGGGTTGACTTACAGGGGCAGGGATGACTCAGAAGGTGCTGCAGCACTGGAAGCCCCCCACCGCCCACCCCCGAGGGTGCTGACTCATGAAGCTTTGGTCCTTCCGCGCTGTGCACAGCTTGCGATGGCCTGACAGGTGGGGGAATATCCTCCCCACTGTTGCCTACTTCTAAAAGCTAGAGAGAATATGAATTATTGAGGGGAAACCAGGATATTTATACTATGGGGGTGGTAGTAAAAAACTTTAGCTGATAGGTACGTTTAGGATGCCCCATTTACATGTGGCTCCTGCCAGCTGCCAGGCTGCCAGGCTGCCTGAAAAATCACACAGGAAAGGCTGGCAGTTTCCAGAGCTGGAGGCCATGTTTCTGTGATGGCTGCTTCAAAAGATGAGTCAGGAAGATGCCAGGAAAGCACCCTGCTGAAAAAGGAGTCTCTGCATTTGAATCTGAGCCCGTGGGCTTTCCGGACATGGAGAAACTGCTACTTTACACAGCAGGAGTCCCCAACATGCCAACTTTATTATTTATCAGTGGCCCTTTATCTATCTGACTGTCCAAAAATATGGCTAGGTTCTAGTCCTCATTGGGGAGTTATTGAGCCTGTTCTGTGTGTCCTGCCTCTTAGTCCAGCTCACTACTTTCTCCTTTTCACTGGTGACTCCTGCAGGCACAGAGCATGTAGGTGTCCCACCTACAGGAGGAGCAAATGGGGGCCTGCTAAGAAACTGAGGGCTGGCCAGGAGACAGAAGTAACCCCAGTTCCTCAGGGAGAAGGAAGCAGTGACCAGCTCCCCACATCTAGCCCCCCACATCTCACTCAGCAGTAAAGTAGGAAGAACTGTAGACTTCATTGATTCCTTAGTTGACACATTAACTGGTACACTGTGATGTCACTGGATGCTAATCCTTGCATCTCAAATGTCAGGGCATCCTAAAGGTTTTTTCTAAGGACATCATAAAAGCTCATCCCTCAGATGTCCTAAGCCAGTCTCTTGCCTCCAAGAGAGCAGTCCAAGGCACCATGGAGAACTGCTTCCCAAAACAGCATTTCTATACTTTCTCTTAACCTGAGGCCTTAAAAAAACGCTCCCAGGGCCGGGTGTGGTGGCACATACCTTAAATCCCAGCACTCAGGAGGCAGGTGGATCTCTGTGATCCAGAAGACAAAAAAGAAAAAAGAAAAAAAAAGCACCCCCTGCTTCCCTGCACTCCTGCCAGTCTCCTCTGCCTTCTGTAAAGCTAACAGCTTCAACAAGGGGAACCCTGCTGGTTTCCTCCCTATGATGGAACTTTTTAGACCTATGTAGATAAATTTAAACTCCATCCACATGTTCTTACTTTATGAGAGGTTAGAAGAAAATCCCCAGCTATTATGTGTATCTGTGTCTTTCAACTTTACACTGGACGGAAGTATTTCTGATCTAAGGGTCTCCAGGAATGCTTGGAAGGGAAAAAGAGCCACCTGCACTGGCAATGAGCAAATGGCTGGGTAAATGGCTAGATGGGACAGGCCTGTGTTGCCTGATTCAAGATCAGAGACTAGCCAGCACTGCCAGATCCAGGAAGGGAAGTATATCCCAGACTGACATGAGTCACTAGGTGATGCAGGTCCAAGAACCTAAGCTTTTATTCTTTCCTTTCCTTTCTCTTTTTGATACAAAAGCAAACATGGGAAATATAATCTAGCCTCACCATAAATTAAAAGAGTAAAAATCAACAGCAACACCTTTGGCCTAAAGCAACATTAAGAAAAACTTTGTCATCAGTACAGGCATCTCTCCCTCAGCTATTCAGCCCTGAAGAAGAGCAAGAGACATTAAGGTCTGTATGACAAACATCACCTGTTGCTCTTTTGTGCTACTAAGCCTTTCTCACATGTCAAGGAAATAGGGGTTTAAACTTTCTATCATTTTTTAACATTAGGTCCAGCTGGATTGCATGTAATTCAGTCATTGTGTGTCTGTGATAACTGTATTCATGTGTTTATTGTTCACAGCCACAGAAAAAAATTTAAGCAAATGTGAACATTTTAGTTTTTCTTTCATTCATTTTTATTATGTGTTAAAATTATTACTTTTTTTGGTATGACCAATTAAAATGCGCATGTGCAGGTTTATAAATGTATCTTGGGGACATATTAAAAGGCCTGATAAATCTGATAAATACTGCCTTATTAAATCAGGTACTCTGTTTCTGTTGTGTAGTTTTGTTTTGATTTTTTGTTTTCTTTGGGCTGGGGCGGGGGGTAATTCTCCCTATAGTTCCAGCTGGCCTGGAACTTGCTGTTTAGACCAGGTTGGCCTCCATCTCACAAAGATCTGCCTGTGTCTGCCTCCTAAGTGCTGGAATTAAAGGCCTGTGCCACCACACCCAGCTAAAATTAGGTACTCTGAACATCTTAGAACCTATTAAAATGATATTTTTGGGTTTATGTGTTTCATAAAAATCAAAATGTTCATTGTTTATATAAAACAACATTCATGAGCATGGTAGTACAGGCCTTTAATCCCAGCACTCAAGAGGCAGAGGCAGCCTGATATACATAGTGAGTTCCAGGCTGTCTGGGGCTACTGAGAGAACCTGTCTCAAAAAGACAAAAAAAAAAAAAAATCCCAACAGTATCAAAAAAAGAAAAGATTTCCCTCCAAAACAGATTCTAATATATATAATTTAAAAATTTTTCATTTTACAAGTCATGGGTAACATGAAAATCATGATTTCTTTTTCAAAATATTCTTAACATAAAACTTAAATGTAAGATTTTTATTGAGGTTGGACTACATGTAAAACAATGGATATATATGTTGCTTTGTGTTGTTTCCTTTTCACAGTGAGACTCGCAGGAGCTATAATCCCCCCAAACAGAAACATTAAAAATCTTGGTTTTTAAAAATGTATATATGTGGGGCTAGAGAGGTGGCTCAGCAGTTAAGAGCACTGGCTGTTCTTGCAGAGGATCCAGGTTTGAATCCCAGCACACACATGCTGGCAGGCAACCATTTGTAACTCTAGTTCCAGGGGATCCAGTGCCCTCTTCTGTCCTCTGTGGGCATTACATGACATGGGTGCACTTACACACATGCATAACAGGCATAACATTCATATACACAAAATTTTTTTTAATGTGTTTATGTATAATTTTATGTGTGCACTGTCTAGTTATGCATATTTTTTACATCATTTACTCACTACCAAATTGACTTGTAAGTGCTCATGTAAACTGAAGTAGTTAATTGGCCTAGTCCATTTAGCTCACAGTAAAATGTTAATGGAAAAAGTCCCAACTCCAGCTGCCACAACAAGCTAAGACTGCTTGGCTCCATGTCCAGTATGCCAAGTCAAGAAACAAAACAACGACAAAGGACAAAGAGAGGATAGTAAATCAATGTGACCTACTGTGGTTTAACAAGTGGAGGTGGCTAATGGTTCTAGACCTTTCTTTCAGAGAATTAACATGAGTTTTTAAATTTTAAAAACTTTAAAAAATAGGCAAGATGTACATAATTGTACAGTCTGGTCAAGATATGTCCTTGCTCCTTGTCTTTTTTTTTTTTTTTTTGAGACAGGGTCTCCCTGTAGCCACAGCTGGCCTGGAACTCACTCACAATATAGAAAAAAAAATTCAAGTGTTTTCACTGTCTTTGAAAAAAAAAAAAGAGAAAACCTCACTATTCAGTATAATTTAGATTTTAAAGATCTAGTTTTTAAATTAACAAAAAGAAATTATTTTTGTCTTTTTGATATAGGGTCTCCCTGTAATCCCACCTGGCCTGGAACTATGTAAATCAGGCTTACCTCAAATTCATAAAGATCCGCTTGTCTCTGCCTTCCAAGTGCTGGGATTAAAGGCATGCACCACTTAGCCTGGCCTTATCAGCCTAAAATTCACAAAAATTTATTTTAAATCTTTTGAAAGAAACTCCATTTTGGGGTTGCCTACATTTAAAATCCAAATTCTTATCGCCAAAACATAAACTTTTTCCTATTTATATAAACTGACTCCAACCAATCTGATTAATAGGAAGATACAAAAGTCATCAGTTTTTAATACCAACAACACTTAGGATGTTTTATACCTTAAGTACTGTTGTTTCTTCATTAAGTATTTAAGCTGTCCTATAGTACAGTTGGCCAGGATCTTTCAAACTAAATTTGGTATAATATCAATACAGTATAACTGACGAAGCCAGTGCTCAGAGATTAGAGCCATGATAATTTAAATATTAAGGATCAATCTCTCCTAGAGTTAGAGTTAGCCATTCGATGAGGTTATAACTTTGGAATCAAGCTGTCCAAAAGAAAAACAAAAATTTAAAAGATAATTTGAGCCGGGTGTGATGATGCACCTTTAATCCTAGCACTCGGGAGGCAGAGGCAGGCAGATCTCTGTGAGTTTAAGGCCAGCCTGGTTGGTCTACATATTGAGTTCCAGGATAGCTGGGGATACAGAGGGACCATGTCTCAAAAAATACCAAAAAACAAACAAACAAAAAAACATTTGATTAAATACTACAAATGTAAAAAAATATCTAGTTTTTTTCTTTCTTTTTTTTTTTTTTGGTCTTTTTGAGACATGGTTTCCCTGTAGCCCCAGATGGCCTGGAGCTTGCTATGTGTACCAGGCTGACCTTGAACCTCGGTAGACCAGAGATCCTCCTACCTCTGCCTCCCTAGTTCTGGAATTAAAGGTATGCACCACCACATCTGGCTCTCAATCTAGTTTCTTTTCATGTAAATTTTGGTTGTTTAAATTTTATTTTATGTGTATGAGCATATTGTCTGCATGTGTGTAAATACATCCATGTCGTGCAATGCCCGCAGAGGTCAGAAGGTGGCTTCGGAATCCCCCTGGAACTGGAGTTGCAGAAGACCGTTAGCCCCCATGTGGGTGATGGGAATCAAACCTGGGTCCTCTGTAAGAGCAATCAGTGCTCTTAACCACTGAGCCGTCTCTCCCACCCCAGTTTTGGTTGTTTAAAATTCATGTGTTCCTGGAATGTTGGTAGGGGTTGGTGGGTTTTGAACTTACAGAAACTGCTGGAAAGAGGCCCACAGGAGGCTGTAGCCCTGGTGGGTAGCAAGCACAGCACCACCTCTTAGAACAGAAAGGCAGGGCCCAGAACTTTTGGTGTTGGGGATGGCTGAGGCTGCTGTGTCCATCCTCATAGGACATGTTAATAGTGCAAAACCTGTGTTTTATTTTCATTCTCTGATTCAGCTTTAGTTCCACATGAGGGTTTCCAGCCTAATCACAATTTATTTTAGACTATGATGAGCCCTCTAAATAGTGATTCCTTGCCTACCTCTGTGTTGAACCTAATATTCTGTGGCTAACAAATGAAAACTGTTTGGCATGTATTAATTTAACAAAACCCTAGCTTCCAACAGCCAAAAAGGCTAAGCTGTCATCAGAGCTTCTGAGGCCTAGAGAGATTTCCCCACTTTGTTCTGTCTACGTAATCTTTCTACCAGTATATTTTTTAAATGACCTTATTTATGACTTTCTTCTTCGTTCTGTTACTCTTAAAACTTCATGGGCTGGTCTTGGTGGCGCACGCCTTTAATCTCAGCACTCAGGAGGCAGAGGCAGGTGGATGTCTACATAGTGAGTTCCAGCTGGGGCTACAGGGAGACCCTGTCTGAACCAAAAAAAAAAAAAACTTCATGAACCTGCTTCCACACTGGAACATGGAATTTGGAGTGATCTAAATCTGTATTTCCAGGATATGTCACCCATATTTCGCTCCAGAATAAGCTTTCTCTTATAACTTTGGAGGTGAGAGTTGCGGTTTTTTTGCATCCACAGTTATACCTCCACAATGTGGTGCTCCAAGAAAAATCCACTTTTCACCAAAGGAGTCAGCTGGATGGAATGAAATACCAACATGGACCCATTGAGTCTAAGTCATCTGGTTTTATCTTCTCAGGTGGATTGTGGTAAATTCTCTCTGGAGCTCTGTGGGGACCTAAAGGCCCCGCCTTGCAGAAGTCCGAGAGGAAGTTACTGGGGCTCCGCCTGACTTGCTTTGAAAGTTTGAGGAGTGTATGATCAGCCCAGTGACCATCCTTAAGATACACCCTCAGGGGGGAGGGGGGATTTCCAGGCACCTTTATAAGCTCTGTAACACCTGCAATAAATGAGTCCCTGCTTGACTAGGCTCCCCATTGCATCTGAGTGTCCCCGGTACTGGGGGTGGCATGGGCTGGCAAA
>NW_008355473.1:31258-35707 GCF_000622305.1 Nannospalax galili | reverse complement strand
TCAGACAGCCTGGCAGGAGCCCACCACCACATGTAAATAGGGCATCCTAAAAGCACCTATCAACTAAGGCTTTTGCCACTGCCCCACAGTATAAATATCCTGGTTTCCCCTTAATAAATCGGAGTTGCATCAGGAGCTGTGTCTGAAGCTGTATCATTGAATCCTGCATCTCCCCGGAGGGGGCTGTCTCTTCATAAACAACGACTCACGGAGATTCTGCTTTCGCCCTTCCCGCACCTCCCCAAGTGATCCGGCTGCCAGCGGATCTCGTACCTCGAGGGAGTGCCCGGTAGTTTGGGACGGAACCCGCCTGGGCAGCTGACAGCAGTCCTCTAGAGCCGCCAGCCCCAGTAGCGGCGGAGAGCCTCAGCAACGCGGAGAAACAGGGACCCACCTCAGCGGCGGAGAGCCAGGGACCTGAACAGCAGACGCCGGGCACGGGAGACCGGCGCCGCGCCCAGCAGCTGGCGATCCGAGATCCCTGCGAGCCCATAATTACTCCACGGGGGTTGCTGGTTCGAACCCCGGCAGGGCTCTCTCAGACCTCTCTTGGTTTGGTCAACAGTTCATTTGTTTATTCTGGGCTGGTTGTTTAAGGATACTATTTGGTAGATACGTGTTAGTTTTTGGTTTACTTTCAAAGTATTTCGTTTAAGATATCTATTTCATTTTTCTTTGGAAATATTTTGGTCTCTAAGACATCTGACTTGTTTTTCTTTGTTTTCAGATATCTGAATGCATTTTGTGTTTTTCTTGATGTTGTTTTGAGACAGGGTCTCACTATGTATTTAGTACTGGCTGGCCTGGAACTCAATATGTAGACTAGGTTGGTCTTGAACCCACAGAAAGCCACTTGGCTCTCTCCCTAGTGTTAAGATCAAAGGTGTGAACCACCACACTCAGCTCTAAAGACACTTTGAAAGCTGACTGGTTTGTTTTCAGCTTTTGTTTGTTTTTAGATCTTTGAAGACATTTTGGTTTCTGTTGTTTTGTCTTGGGTTTGTTTGCTTGGCTCTGTTCATTGCAACCTTGCTGCCTTTAGGTTCGGAGCTTTGTGAGTGCCCAATCATAAAGACACCAAACATAAGAAGCACTTGTTTCCTCCAACCACACAGGGTGGATGTGTCCAGGGTAACTCCCCACGCATGCAATGGCCTCTTAGGGAAGCCCAGCACACACCTGGTTCCTGGGTCAGAAGGAATTTATTGGCTTATCCCAGAAGACATACAGGAGGGTTTAATTACCCACGGTCTTGAATGCTCTCACATTTCCGTAAACATGCAGGATAACCTGAAACCCAGTGGGAGAAGACAGTCTCAGGGTGAAATCTGAGAAAGTCTATCCCAGAGGCAGCACATATACCTGATCCAAAACACATACCCCCCAGCTAGCCATTCTATAGGACTGTCCTCTAAGCCCAGCAACAGCCATTTTCAGGAGTTTATAACTGTGCACACTTGAAGAAGATCATCACAGCTGGACTTGGTGACTTTTGACCTCCCCTCATTGAAGGTGGGGTGGGAAGGGTCAAGGGACCCTCACCTGAGCATCCAGCCGCTCCTCCCAACCTATTCTGGGAAATTCTGTCCTAATTGCACATGTCCTGGAAGGGCTGGAGTATATAGACCAGGGAAGACTAGAGGCAGGGGAGCTCCATTTATGCAGCTATGGGGAAGCCATCATCCATGCTGAGTGAAGATTTTCCAGTATATTCTTATGGGGAGCACTCACATTCCTGTAACTCCTCATCCTTTGCAGAGTAAGTAAGCCCAATAAACTCCTTGGTGCCCCAGGGTAAACTCTGGTGGAATCATACCTCAGATTGCGATTGGGTGGGTGTTGTTTACAGCTCCCCCAGGGAAAGAGTTTTACAATACTAGCATAGTGAGGCTTGCAGTTTTTCAGGAGATAAAGAAGGGAGACAGGTGAACAAGGTTTCCAGAAAGGAGGAAGCGTTTGGCGGTAAACCAATATCTGATGCACAAGAGAGCTTTATGTATAATAATTATGGACTTTCAATTGCAAGTATTTGGAAAATGGGGAGATCTACCAAAGATAACTTGGCTTTACAGTTACCTTCGGGGAAATTTTGATGTTGCATAATTGGTATTTTTGTGTGGAAAACTACCCTGCAAAATAAAGCAAAAGGTAATGAATGGACAGCCTGCTTTAACTAGAATGTAAAATCATCCTTATAAGAAAGAAATTATTGCCTTTAATCCCAGAATTTGGGAGGCAGAGACAGGCAGATCTCTGTGAGTTCAAGGCCAGCCTGGTCTACGTAGTGAGTTCCAGGCCAGCTGGGGCTACAGGGAGACCCTGTCTGAAAAAAAATTAATTAATTAAAAATTTCCGTTGTAAAGACCACTTTCCCTTGGAAAATATACTCACCCTTGGATATGTCTTATAGTTTTTCTTGACCAGCTTTTCCTTTTACCTCTCATGCTTAAGCCTACACTAAAATGCCTTTCTTGGAGCTAGAGGGATGGCTCTGCAGTTAAGAGCAGCTCTTGCAGAAGATCTGGGTTGAGTTCTCAGCACTCATACGGTGGCCAACAACCATAAATAACTCCAGTTCCAGGGAATCTGGTGCCCTTTTCTGCCTCCTCAGGCATTGCACACATGTGGTACACTTTCATATATGCAGGCAGAACACTCATACACATAAAATATAATAAATAAATATAGGCGTGTGCGTGCTGGGCTCTCGGGGTCCCTGCGCGCACTTCCTGAATGGCACCGGCGGGTCCGCAGGCTTCCCCGCCGAGCATCTGGAGGAAGGCGGGTCTGGCCCCGCAAGCTTCTCCTGCGGGCTGCGTTCTGTGGCACCATGGCTCGTGTCTCCTGGATGCGACGGCTGGCCACGGCTTTTGGTGGTGAAAGTTCCTCTGCTACTGGAGCGTTGTCCAGCTGAATCCTGTCCCTATTTCACCCGTGTACTTTCCTCAGGATGCGAGGTCCACTGGCCACTGAACCACGCAGGAAGAGTACGAGGACAGCGAAAGCTAGAAATGTCCACAAGTCGGTAACGAAGGAGTGCTGCCCCCACCCCCGGGAGGCTAGATTGCAGGTAGGAGACACAGAACTCAGTCTACAGCTCTTTATTCCAAGTCTCAGTGACCCAGTGATCCTGCTCTAGTTCCAGCTCTGCGTCTAGCCCCCAATATTGAGAGAAGACTAGGATATTTATACCATGGGGGTAGTGGTAACAGCTTTGGCTGTTAGGTACTGTGAGACATTGTATTTACATATGGAAGTGGGTTTCTGCCAGACTGCTGTCTGCCTGAAAAATCACAGGAAAGCATGGTATCTTTCAGAGCCAGAGGCCATGTTTGTGTTATGGCATTTGTAGCGGGCACTTCAAAAGGAGTCAGGAAGGATGCCAGGTACTCTGCTGAAAGGAGTCTCAGCACATGATTCCAAGCTGCATGAGCTGTCCGGATGTGAAGGGACTTCTACTTCACAGCAGGGGCCCCCAACAAATAAATACATACATTTAATATTTTGATTGTACAAGCTAGTCCTAAAATTCCTTCCAGTGAATGAAGTTACTGAAGCTTAGGGGAACTCATCAAGCTACTAAGGATGACTACTTGGAGCTGTATCTCTGTCCCCTCACTGCCCAGTTGAGTACACTAGCTAAATTACAGCCCTTTGCCACCAGCCTCTGTACCTGCCGACGGCCTTGTGGTGTGGTGACTCTTTGTCAACAAAATAATATTTCATTAAGAAATTCCCTTGTGCCGGGCATGGTGGCGCACACCTTTAATCCCAGCACTCAGGAGGCAGAGGCAGGCGGATCTCTGTGAGTTCAAGGCTGGCCTGATCTACATAGTGAGTTCCAGGATAGCCGGGGCTACAGGGAGACCCTGTCTCAAAAAGACCAAAAAAAAATTTCCTGTGGAAAGATGGCTCCATTGTTCAGAGCACTGGCCGTTCTTGAAGAAGACCAGGTCCAATTCCCAGCACCCACATGGCAGCTAATAACCCTCTGAAACTCCAGTTCTAGGTGATCCGACACCTTTTTCTGACCTCTGTGGTCAATGCACAACTCCGGTGCACATACAGGCAATACACTCATACACATAAAATATTTTAATTTTTGAAAAAATTTCCCTTGATGTAACTAAAGGAATTCAGACATGATACTGCAGGGAACTGGGTTTTATATCAAATACTATGTTAATTATACCTTAGCTGGATGAAAAGAACACCATCTAGTGTGTACTCACTAGCCTCCATTCCTTTGTTAAGAGAAATCTGAACCTCCAGAGGTTTTTCTTTATTCCTCTAGGCTTGTGTGTAAAGATTTCATAAGCTAATTCTACAGGGGTAGGAGAGGTGGCTCAGCAGTTAAGAACACATACTGCTGTGCAGAGGTCCTGAGTTTGCTTCCCAGCACCCGTATTGTCAGGTGGCTCAGATGCCTGTAACTCCAGTTTCAGCAGG
>NW_008355473.1:27293-29374 GCF_000622305.1 Nannospalax galili | reverse complement strand
CTCCCTGCCTGCGTGCTCTCACTGTATTTAACTTGGTGTTGGTGTTGTGCATCTTTGTGCTAATGGAACATCAGACATTTTTGAGGCAGTCTGTTTTGGAAAAGAAATGTTTAGAAAGTTCTTTATTGTAGCCCAGGTGTGGTAGCGCATGCCTTTAATCTCAGCACTCAGGAGGCAGAGGCAGGCAGATCTCTGTGAGTTCAAGGCCAGCCTGGTCTACAAAGTGAGTTCCAGGACAGCTAAAAAAGACCCCCCCCCAAAAAAGTTCTTTATTGTATTAGCTGAATATTTGGATGATTGTAACTTGGATCATTTAATGTTGGTGCAAAGCACTTAAAAAGAGACATACTGAGGCTGGAGAGATGGCTCAGTGGTCAAGAACACTGGTTGTTCTTGCAGAAGTCCTTGGTTCAAATCCCAGCACCCACATGGCAGCTAACAACTATCTGTAACCCCAGTTCCAGGGAATCCAACGGCCTCTTATGTCCTCGCAGGCATTGCACGACACGGGTACACTTACCTATATGCAGGCAATACACTCATACACATAAAATAAAAATAATAAATAAAATGTTAAGAAAGAAAGAAAGAAAGAAAGAAAGAAAGCCAGGCATGGTGCTATATGCCTTTAATCCCAGCACTTGGGAGGCAGAAGCAGGCGGATCTCTGTGAGTTCAAGGCCAGCCTGGCCTACATAGTGAGTTCCAGGAGAGCTGGGGCTACAGGGAGACCCTTTCTCAAAAAGACCAAAAAATAAAAGAGACATACTGGCAATTAGGGAAGTGAGAAGATGGGAGCATTTTGCAGTCAAAAAGGACCATCAATGGAAACTAAATTCATCAGGTAAAATATTGCTGGTGAATAGAGTATCCACATGACCTCTCAAGCATTGCCTCACAGATTACTTATTAATTACAAAGAGATTAATGTACATTATAATGGGCTAGTAATATAATGGAAAGATCTGGTCAACACCTGATAGCTAAGTGAGCCATATCTAGTAGTTACCAATATCAGACCCTTGTGAGACTTGCTGGGAAGAATTACTCAGGGAAACCATACAGTTATTGGCAACAACTGGAGTCTGAGTTGAATCATGGAGAAGGATGTAGCTTGTGGAACATTCTATCAGGCAGCTGTCCTGGGTTTTTTAAATAAGGTGGGTGTCATGACAGGTAAACAGGTAGGAGAACTCCTTAGGTTAAGAGGAATGAAAGTGGTATGGCAGTTTGTTGCCTTGTATTTCATTAATTGGATCTTGGATTTAGAAAGAAAGCCACCTGTTGGGCCTGTTAACTCATGCCTGTAATTCTAGCACTTGGGGGTGGAGGTAAGAGGGTCACTGAGTACAAAGCCAGCCCTAACTACATAATGAGTTCCAGAACAGCCTGGGCCAAAGTGAGACCCTCTCTCAACAAAACAAACAAAAAGGAGAGAGGGTGTCCTAGTTTATTTTTTTCATTGCTGTGACAAAATACTCTGACTAGTACTGACTTAGGGAGGAAAATGTTTATTTGGCTTACATCTCCAGGGTCCCAGTTCATCAGAGAGCCCAAGGTAGGAACTCAGGGCAGGAACCTGGAGACGGGAACTGGAGCACAGGCCATAGAGGAAGGCTGCTCCCCTGGCCCTTGCTCAGCCTGCTTGCTTATGTAACACAGGCACACATTCCTAGGGGTGGCACCACCCACAGTGGGCTGGGCACTCCCACATCACTCAACAATCAAGAAGATGCCTCATGGACATGGCCACAGGCCAGTCCAATGAAGGCAATTCCCCAATTGAGGCGCCCTCACCACTACCCAGGTGTGTCAAGTTAACACTAAAGCTATCCAGCACAGACGGAGAGACAGAATATGAAATCAAGTCAAGTCCCCGACTAAGAAACTTGACTATAGCTTGCTTATATTTAGTAATAGCTTGTTAATGTTCACTTTCCACGTATCACAGTATTTAGGCTGGGTAGGAAAATACCCTAGCTCTTAGGAGCTACATGGTTGAAATATTTGTAGGGGAGATAGCCCTGATTTTTATAATTAAAAATTTGGTTCAGGGAAAAACAACATATTTGAATGTGTGTT
>NW_008355473.1:24550-26029 GCF_000622305.1 Nannospalax galili | reverse complement strand
TTTGTGGTCAGAGACACCCCACAGTAGTTGGTGTTCTCAGGTATTCTCAGTTGAATGGAGGTTCCCTGTGGAGAAGAGGCTGGGGACAGAGTGGGAGTGTGCTTCTAGTGGATCCTTTGAAAGCCAGTTATGCAGGAGTCCAGGGAGGAGGCAGCATTATGTCCTAGGTAAGTCTTGAAAGTTGAGCTGAAGACCAGCTCAGTAAGTTGATTGTGGATATGAGAGACAAGAATATGTAAGAGGTTTGGGACTAAAACAGCCAGGAGACTGGAGTTGGTATGGATTTTAGGATGTGACCCCTCTGCTTAGATTGCCGTCCAAGCTGAGGAATTACTTTACAGTCTGTTACAGAGTGTACAGTGCTAAATTGGAGCTTTGTGCCAGGAGTTGGAGGATACAGGGGATACTGGTTTCATAAAAGATCATACTTGTTCTTAAAGAATAAGGGTTCAAGGCTGGAGAGATGGCTCAGCGGTTAAGGGCACTGGATGCTCTTGCAGAAGACCCGGGTTCAAATTCTAGCACCCACATAACAGCTAACAAACCATCTGTAACTCCAGTTCCAGGGTTTCTAACACCCTTTTCTGTCCTCTGTGGGCATTGCTCAACACAGGTGCACTTACAATATATTCATACACATAAAATAAAAATAAATTTAAAAATTGAAAAAATAAGGTTTCACCATCTTGAAGTCTTGGGAGAGCTATTCTAGGAGAAGAGAACAGCATGGAGAAAGCACAGTATTTGGAGTAGCAAGCGTGGTGAGGCTTAGCAAGCTGGAACTACCTGGGGAAGACCTTGAGTGCCAAGACTGAGTGCTGGGTTTAAACAGCTCAAAAGAGTTATACCACGTGATACCACGTGGTCTCCTATGGGCATGCACGCTCTCTCTGGGCGCGCGCCCCCGAATGGCACAATAATTAAAATTTCATACAACGTATTTATTTCACCCCTGGTGTATTGAGCATTTTTTGTAAAGTCTTCCAAACACTTTCTGATATTAAAGAATGTCCAGTCACTTATCTCTATTTAGTACCCTGCCACACCTGGCTAGTCACTGGCGGGTCTGGCCACAGGCGTCTCTGGGAGTGGTGGCGGGGAGCCCTGGGGTGCCCCACAGGCTTTCCCCGGCGGCTCACGGGTCTCTGGGAGTGGCGACAGCTTCCTCTGCTACTGAAGCATTGTTCAGCCAAAATCCTGTTCCTAATCCACCCGTGTACTCTTCCTCAGGATGCGAGGTCCACTGGCCACTTGAGCCTCGTGGGAAGAAGTACGGGGACAGCAAAAGCTAGAATGTCCGTAAGCCGGTCACGAGGGAGTGCGCCCCCCGGAGAGATTGAGCTGCTGGTAGTGACACAAGACTCGAGACTTGGCTTAGTCTGTGTTACAGCTTTATTCTCTGAGATCCAGCTCCCTGTGTCCCAGCTCTCTGCGACCCAATTCTCTGCAGCCCAAATCTCTGCAGCCCAATTCTCTGAC
>NW_008355473.1:20928-22870 GCF_000622305.1 Nannospalax galili | reverse complement strand
GGTACTGTTAGAGCCAAAGGCCATGTTTATGTTATGGCATTTGTGGTGGACACTTCAAAAGGAGAGACAGGAAAGATGCCAGGAAGACACCCCGCTATGAAAGGAGCCCACAGCACATAATCCTGAGCTGCATGAGCTGTCTGGTGTGAAGGGGCTTCAACTTTGTATAACAGAGGCTCCCAACAGTCTCCGTTCTACAAAGCATTTGGCTATAGAGGGGATGGACAAGGAGGTCTGAGGACCACTCCTCTAAGAGAGTTGGTGAAACACAGAGAACCCAGGTAATAAGTAGGGTGGGTCAGCTGCAGTGTTGGAAGGATAGAGACAATCACCTAGCAGCATCTGATACCCAGATACTCAACATTTGAGGAAACAAGACATGACTGACTACTCATTGTAGTTAATGTTATAAGCTCACAGTAGTCTTTTGTTGACCAACGATGTCTTTAGCTCTTGTTTTTGAAGTTGTAGGAGTAGTTGTGTGAAAGTCATCAAAGAAGAACTTTATCCCATGACTGCCAGCTGTGGAAGTAAGCACAGGGATGTTTTAAGTCAGGTGGACATCAAAGGTTAACTCCAGAGTTACACTACACTACTACTCCCATCTTGCTCTGGAAAATAGAATAAGATGCTGTTAATCGTTCTTAACTCATGGGTTCTAGTGGATTTTAAGCCTTAGCCACTGCCAGCGGTGGAAGTAAGCACAGGGATGTTTTAAGTCAGGTGTACATCAAAGGTTAACTCCAGAGTTACACTACACTACTACTCCCATCTTGCTCTGGAAAATAGAATAAGATGCTGTTAATCGTTCTTAACTCATGGGTTCTAGTGGATTTTAAGCCTTAGCCAGGTGTTGGCATAGCAGAAGGTAGTTGGTTAGGTTTTGTTTGTTTAACTGCCCTTTGTCTTTTAGGATGGGGAGGTAGAAGGCCATCCTGTCTGGGCATTAATTTATTACTGCATGCGATGTGGAGACCTGCTTGCTGCATCACAGGTGGTCAATAGAGCTCAGCACCAGCTGGGGGAATTTAAGACCTGGTTCCTGGAGTACATGAACAGCACGGACAGAAGGTACGAGGGTGAGGTGGCACATCATGGAAACAAGGGGATGGTTCCATTAGTCTGTTTCCCTGCAAGTCAATCTGTATTTAGAAAACTTCCTCTGCCAGTGAAGGACTATGCTTGGAATGTGGTTTAACTTTGTATGGTTTACCTTCCTAGACACATCAAGGATGCTTCATAAAATAGAACTTTTTGTTCAGGAGTGTTGTTGCTTGCCTGTAATCCCAGCACCCAGGAGGCCGAGGCATCAGATTATGAGTTCAAAGGCAACCTGGACTATGTAGCAAAACCCTGGTCTCCAAAAACCAAAATAATTAAGTAAATAAAATAAGTGAAATGAGACATTTGGTGTGGGTCTCTCCCTCCCCTCAAGGACCATTGGCCACCAATCCACAAGGACAAAGGGAGCAGAAAGGACAAACGGGGTCAGGATGGCCAGTGAGCACGACGGGAAAGACTTTCCGGGGAGTCAGATTCAGTGATACAGCTCCGTTTATTCAGTGGGGGTCAGGGAAAATATAGTGTGGAGGCAGCAGCCAAAGCTTCAGCTGATATGTGCTCATAGTATGCTTTATTTACATGTGGTAGCGGGATCCTATCATCCAACTATGGGGTAATGCCTGATTATCATATAGAAAAATACCTGGGGGTAGTTTTTACTCCAGGTAACTATGCCAAAGGTCATGTTCCAAATAAGGTCACACATCCATGCTTGACAGCACTTTCCAGGTAACTCAGGCCAAGAGCAGGAGGCCCCTGCTGAGAAAGTGAGTCCTTCCATATAGTGCCGAGCCCCTTAGAGCTATCCAGACGTGGACGACTACAACTTTAGCAGCAGGGTCCCCCAACACTTAATTACTTTGCTTTTTATAACCAGATT
>NW_008355473.1:16511-17818 GCF_000622305.1 Nannospalax galili | reverse complement strand
TCAGAAGAATAGAGTTCTGTCGAAAGACTCGGGTGCTAGAGATGTACATCTGAATAGAGATGCTTATTTTATCAAACAATGAAGTTACAGGGCCAGCAGATGGCCTTGATTTTACAGGGTATTTTCCTTTCTTCAAAATTTATAAATTTGTGATTAGATAGCTTTTTCATGTTTAGAACATTTCCGCCGTTTAACAGAAAGCTACATTTCTGCCACTCTTGGCTTAGAAAACATGAAGAAAAATAAATGGATTACTGTGCCTACTCTCCTAGATGGCAGAGGTAGAAATGCACTTGACCTCCCTTAAAAGGCAGCTTCTGAGGGCTCAGAACTCCACACCTACCTGGGAATGCCATGTCCTGGGACCCTTAGCAGTTCCTCCAGGACCTGCCATTCTGTAGGGTACTATAGCAGAGTCCAGTCCTGACCCTGGCTCTCCCCTCGGCCTCAGGAAGCGCACTTACCCCACAGGCATTCACTTTCCTTTGTAGTACTACGTGGTTTGGCCAGGCAGCCCAGAAGAGAGACCTGATGGTGCGGATGGTGACAGCGCCAGCTTCTTGGGCACTGCACTAAGCACATCGTGTACAATTCTTTAGTTGCTACCCACAAGGTGAGAACCATTATTTTTGTTTTGTTTTGTTTCCTAAGTGAGGAAGCAGAAAAAAGTGACATTACTTTTTTCAAGACTACACAGCTGGACTCTGAACATAGTCCTGCTGACCTCAGAGCACATACTGTTCACTTATCAGTAGCAGGCAACCCCAGTTTGATCCAGCCCTGCTGGACGATCACCATGAACAGGTAGAAATGTTGTACAACCCATCTTCACTCCCCTATGGGTCCTGGGGCCTCTCAGACGCCCTGACCATGTCCTACTGTTGAGTAGTGATGATGACTTTTGTTAATGTCAATACCATTTGCCATGTGCTTTTTCTTTTTTCTTTTTTTTGAGATAGGGTCTCCCTGTAGCCCCAGCTAACCTGGAACTCACCATGTAGACCAGGCTTGCCTCTGCCTGAGATTAAAGGCCTGTGCCACCACACCCTGCCTTCCATGTACTTTTTCAACAGCAGAGTTTCTAAGACCATCTGTCTTAGAAAGCAAACCCAAAGTCTTTGAAATGCTTTCTCTAAACCTCCTGATTTTTCTCCCTTGTTCCTGCTCCCCAGCAAATTTAAAACCACTGATCATTTTACCCACTCTCTGGGTCATGTTAACATTTTGTTTTTAATTTTTACTTATTTATTTATTTATTTATTTATTTATTTATTTATTTATTTATTTATTTATTTATTTTTGTCTTT
>NW_008355473.1:7513-13955 GCF_000622305.1 Nannospalax galili | reverse complement strand
GTTAGGATCAAAGCTTTTGTATATGTAGAAGAGTAGTATTTTTTACTAAGAAGCCATTTTGGAACATGTTACAAGCTGACGGTTACTTTGTGAGATGGTGTGACTGTGGTGTTACATCATATGGAGCTGGTTGTATTTGATTTTAAACAGATAATTGGTCGCCTGAAGCTGGTGCCCCTGAATCAGGAAAGTGTGGAGGAAAGGGTGGCTGCCTTCAGAAACTTCAGTGATTAAGTGAGTCTTTCCCAATTTCACAGTTCTGTGTCCCTCCCTTCCAAAACTGAAAACTTAAAAAAAAAAAATGTGTGTGTGTGTGTGTGCGCGCGCACGCACATGCAGAGGTCAGAGAAGGATGTCCTGTCTTACTCTGTTACTCTCCGTATTCCTTGAGACAGTCTCTTACTGAACCTGGAGCTGTAATGGTGGCCGTCAAGTCCTACCGTCCCAACGGTGCTGGGGTCCAGGCCTGCATGCGACCACACCCCAGCCTTTTACCTGGGGTTAGGGATCTGAACTCAGCTCCTTGTGCTTGTGCAGCAAGCGCTCTTACCTGCTGAGCCATCTCCCTGGCCCACGTTGTCTTAGAAATTTGGGATTTGTGATTTTCTTGCTATTTGGAATGGAAAGAATATATATAATTCAAGATGTACTTGGAATTGATCATCACAGTTGAAGCCATGAGAGCCCACAGGCTGCTGAGGGCAGCGCCTTAGGGCCCCAAAGAGTGCCAGAGGCCAAAGAGCCGGGATTAGAAAGCTGCCTCCACCTGTGAGCTCAGCACTCTGGAGGTGAGGCAGGAGGATAGGGAGCTCCAGGGCAGCTTGAGCAAGATCCTGTATCAAAAAACTAAAGGAGCCAAGTATGGTGGTACATGATTAGTCTCAGCTCTTGGGAGGGAGAGGTGGGAGGATAAGCATTTAAAATCATTCACAAGTACACAGCAAGTTCAAGGCCAACAGCCACAATAGCAGCAACCCAAGATCAGGTCCCACAGAGTTAGCAGAAGTGACAGGGAGTTTGACAGAATCCAGGAGAGCCGTTTTCTCCTTGGCTCCCGAGAAATTGACTTGCTTGAAAAATCAGAAGATGATCTTGCCTTGGGAGGTTATTTTCGAGACAGTGTCATTAGAGGTGAGAGATCTCGGCAAATTGAAAGAGCTTCTAGGAAATTGAATCAGTTACAGATGTGCCTGTTCAAGGCATTTCTGAAATGTTGCATGAGTTCATCTGTAATATCACAGTATTTCTGGGTGTTTTTCGTGTTGTAGTTTTTCCTCTGGATGTTAAGTTTTCTTTCTGACTTTGCTAATGATCAATAGAGTGATAAAAGTTTTCATCGACTGTTAGGTTTATTCATTTATTCAAGACAGGGTCTCTGTACCCCAGGCTAACCTCCAAATCACCGTGTAGCCTTGAACTGTTTATCTTCCTGCCTCCACCTCTGATGCTGCTGGGATCACAGATGTGCACCACCGCTGGCTCATCAGTTTGCACAGTGAACTGTGAGTTTCTGTCTTAGGGCATGATCACCACATGGGGGGAGCAGTTCTCCCCTAACTCTTGTCAGGAACCTGCAGTGGTAGAGCTTTCTCTTGGGTCCTGGGCTTGCCCCCAAGCAGAGATCCTGAACCCAAACTGCAAGTCAGAATCTGCCAGTGTGTTTGAAATGCTGAATGAGGCCTGGGTTCCTCCCTAGGCCTCTGATTCCTGATTGCTGCAGTTTTAAGATCAGCCAGGGAGGGTTGGGAGCCCCACTGGGAGTGCTCATGCACAGGTGGAGGGCCGAGAACAACACTTCATTCTCGCCTTCCTTCCACCATGTAGGTTAGAGGGATCGGACTGAGGTTGTCGGGCTTGGCTACCAGCGCTGTTTCCTTCTGATCTTTCTTGCTCGCCCCTAAGAGGAATTCTACATGGAATTCTTTGTTAAATCATGAAGAGGAGCTTTGGGATCAGTCAAGACTTTCTTGTCGTTAGGCAGCTCTGGTTTTCCAGGTGTTTAAACAGCCCATTGGCAGTGCCAGCAAATTAGGTGAAAACAGTTTCTGTGCTCAGCCTTCTTTTTCGTCCGTATCCTTTAGAATGAAGGTGTACTGGTGCCACCTCCTTCCTGGCAGGGGACCTTTACAGTTGAGCCTTTTGTGGTCTGGTTCCAGCAGCTTCGTGAATTGGCAAACCCTGTAGAAGTTTCTGCTCTTGCAGCTACTCTGCTAAGCTGTTTTTGCTTCAGCATTGGCAGCTGGCATCTGCAGTGTGGAGTCTGAGTGCACGGTCACGGGCTGGTGGCTTAGGGCTGCCCCAGGGACTTGAAGAAGGGTGGGACATCACACTGAAGACTGACAGCAGAGCCAGGCAGCAGCTTTAACTGACCGCTGCCTGGTAGTCTTTGGACCAAAGACGAGGGAATTCTGAAGTGTTGTCTTCAAGAGCCGATTTCCTGTTCTGGCAGCGGTCTCACCACCCTGCTGGCCCATCAGTTTTTTTAAAAACCAATCTTATTGCGCTATAGTTAAAACATTTTTTAAATTTACTTTTTTTTATGTGTATGAGTGTTTTGCCTGTATGTATGTATGTAAGTGCACCTGTATCGTACAGTGCCCAAGGGGATTAGAAGAGGGCATCAGATCCCCTGGAACTGGAGTTACTGAAGGTTTTTACTGGCCATGTGGGTGCTGGGAACTGAACCTGGGTTCTCTGCGAGAGCAGCCAGTGTTCTTAACCACTGAACCATTTCTTCAGCCCTTCAGTCGAGCTGTAATTTAACACAGTAAATGTACCAATTTTAACTGCTACACAATTTAAGAACATTTCCATGCACCCAAAGTTCTCTCATAGCCCTGAGTCCTGAGTCCCCACCTTTCCAGGCCACTTCTGTTGTTAGGTCTGCTTGTTGGTGCTCAGAGACCAGCTGTTAGGTTTTCACTGACCGACTGGTTCCCTTTTCCTTTTTCTCTGAAGCTAGGCCCCACAGTGATTGCCTCGTTAGGAAGGTAGATGGGACCTTGAACTCCACCAGGCTAAGATAATGTTTGCTCATTCACTTCCTAATTTATCCCAGGTCTGCGCATAACAGTTCTTGTGTAATGAGTGCTCTCTGTGAGCAAAGGCAGTTGAACTTTTCTGCCATCATGAAACAGCTGTTCTGCAGACACAGGATTGGAAAGTTGCTAACAGTGGGTTTTTGTAGTGAATCGTGTTTTCTAATTTTGAGATTCAGTCTGTGGAAACAAATTTTAGTGCAGATTCTCGATGGAAGCATTAACTGCCCCAGCTTGTTGAAAGCCGCCTTTTGAAAGGTGAGAGGACTGCTTTTCCATGGGATTTTAGTGGTTGAAATCAGATAACAAAGGAACATTGGCACCAACCTAGCGCCCCAAGGCGGGAGAGCACTGGCTCTGTCTAAGAGAGTGACTTGTAACCCTGACCCCCCACCTTTGTTCCCTTCTCTTCTTGTCTTGTCCCAGGAAAGTAAGGCAAGACAAATCTCTGCCCTCCGCCCAGAGGAGGTACAAGACACTGGCCTCCCCGACCCCCCCCAGACTTGCAGAGCACTTGTTTCAGCACTGTGGGTGTTCACTTGCCTTGAGCCCTCTGTCTGCTTGGTGCATCCACCTAACGTCACCTTTACTCTGGGTAAAAGAAGTAATGGAATGTGGTGCTCAGTGAATGTCGTTAAGTCACGGAAATTCCTGGATGCAGTGATGGAGCAGTGTCATCTTCAGGTGTCCGCCAGCCCACATCCCTTTCCAGAGTGTTTGGGAATAGTGTGACATTGAAGGTAGCAGCATCTGTCGTGGGCTGCACGGTGAGCAGTAGTTTTCCTTTGGATGTAACTTGGTTGGTTTTTCTTTCTGCTTTGTGGAGACAGTCACTTGCTGTCACTCAGCCATCTCGTTAGTGTGGGGCAATGGTTTTGAGTGTGTTCCTAAGCTGTACATCTGCTGGCACACTCAATTTTAGAACATTATCTCCTAAGAAGCCTTGTGTCCAACCCCAGTTTTTTTTTTCCAACCCCCGTTCCCCCCCCCCCC
This sequence comes from Nannospalax galili, assembly GCF_000622305.1. Lineage (NCBI taxonomy): Eukaryota > Metazoa > Chordata > Mammalia > Rodentia > Spalacidae > Nannospalax > Nannospalax galili. The sequence goes on along the minus strand of NW_008355473.1, from coordinate 9,924 downwards.
CTTTCCCTCTGTCTGGAAACCTCAGCCTGCTTTCTGTCTGGGTCTACCTGTTTTGGACACACCACGTCAATGGAATCACACAGACCCCAGTTCTCCGACTTGTTTTCAATTTCAAGGTCCACAGTCCTGTGGCAGCTATGGGGTGATATCTGCCTTTCCTGTTTTTTCTTTTCTTTTTTTGGGGGGTGGGGCAGTGCTTGGGATAGAGCCCAGAGCCCTGCAGATGCCAGGCCAACCCCATGCCAGCCCTATCTATTGCTAAATCCCATTCAGATACAGGAGATCTCTTTCTAGGGAGAAATTCAGATGTTGTTTAGTCTAACACATTCTCATTTTACAGATGAAATTAAAGCTTTGATCCCTCAAAGCACCGATTGCTCCTGATGTTTCCCCAAACACCTTCCAAATTCAATTTACTTGAGCAGGAAATGTCAGAAACACTTGCCCTTCTGACCCGTGTTGGCAGCAGTGGGGCTAGGCCTGCCCGGCTAGCTGTGCAGCTGGTCCTGAGCGCATGGTGTTGGCTGTCCAGCCCCCTTGGAAACTGGACAGGGCAGAACAGAGGCCAAGCATTAACTGCCTCTGCCTCAGAGCCACCTCCTGCTGCCACAAGCCTGTTCCAAAGACAAAGAACTGAGTTTGGGGGCAGCCTGCTCTTTGAGTTGAGTTTCTAGGATGAAGTCTGGGAAGTTTAGGGGCTCAGAGCACTGTCCTACAGCGCCCCTTGGTGGCACGTAGTGGCAGTCTGGAGCTTCTCCTGACTTGCTCCGCAGAAGAGCAGGGAGCGAGCAGCCTGCCTTTGTCCTCGCCTTCCACTGACTGAGACTGAGGAGCTTGTTTTTACTTCTGAGCAAAATGGATTTCCCTCCTTCCTTTTTAAAATGTTTGTTAAACTGTGAGAGCTTGTGTGTCTATATGTACACATGTATGCTTGGGGGTGAAAGGACAACTTGTGGAATTGGCTCTCTCCCCCGCGTAGGTCCTGGGGATTGAACTCAGGCGGTGGTCAGGCTTACAGCTGCCTTTACCTGGTGAGTCATCTTGCCTGCCTGGCCTCTGCTTTTCCTTTGATGCAAGCACTAGCCTGTCTAAACCCTTCTCTGGGGCCCTCTGATAGCTGAGGTAGCCCTGGTGTCTACCAGAAGTGAGGACTTAAGTGCTGGCCACACCATCATCCTGTGCTTCTCTGAGTGCCATCCTGTCTGTGCTGTGGGCTTTCCTGCTGTGGGCTTTCCTCGGTGTTTCTGGGGCATCTTTTTCATGTCTTTGGAAGGGATCTGAAGAGAAAGCCTGGGGTGGAGCATGGCCAGGTTTGAGAAGCCCAGCTTGTCCCTCATGGGAGTGGGGAGTGGGGAGTGGTGCTCCACCTCATGGACAGTCTCACTTCTGAAGAAGGGGAGCAGAGATGCCTGAAGCCTGCCACTTAGCCCCAGCTATGGCGTCAGCAGGTCTTGGAAAAGGAACATCTGCTGGCAGCTTCTTGTTCCAACTTTTGACACTAATGTCCCAACTCTGAGGGGCTGCTTAAGACCCTGCTTAAGAGCGGGGCCATACCTACCTTACAGTCCTGAACTGTGGACATGACTGACCACCGCACAGATGCCCTGCAGTGCCCTGGCTGATGAGGCTCTGCAGGTACCAGCTTGTATTTCATCTTTTATCCACCCAAGACTGTCTTAGGCCCTGCTCTGGACTTCGAAGAACAGGAAAGAATGAGCTTGTGACTTTTTAGCCTCCCGTGCTAAGGAACTGTCCTGCTTTGTGTCCCAGCTCTGTCCTCCCAGGACACACTGATCCTGAGTGTGTGCCACTGACTTTGTTTCCCTCCCAGGTCACACATCTGTGAAGTTGGGCAGAGTCTCCTCATCTTTTGCCCAGACATCTGCACTGTCATCCATCCCCATGCAACAGACTTTAAAATACACTTACCGCTGGGCATGGTGGCCTAGACCTAGAATCCCCGTCCAGCAGCTTAGGAGGCTGAGGCAGGAGGATCATAAGTTCAAGGCCAGCCCAAGAACTTAGCAAGCCTCTGTCTCAAAACAGTTTTTTAAAGGTGGCAGGTCCAGAGCCCAAGAGATGACTCAGTGGTTAAGAGCACTTGCAGCTCTTACAGAAAGGCCTGAGTTGAGTTCCCATCACCCACATAGAGTGGCTCATAATCACCTGTAACTCCAGCTCCAAGGGGTCCAAACATGTTTTCTGGCCTCGGCAGGGACCTACAGTCATCCCATTACATACATACAGACTCACAAATACACATAAATTCAACAACAAAAATAAATCTTAATAAAAAATTAAGCCAGGTGTGGTTGTACATGCCTTTAATCTCAGCACTTGGAAGCAGAAGCAGGTGGCCAACCTGGTCTACATAGCAAAGTTCCAAGTCAGTGAGGGCTACATGGTGAGAC
>NW_008355473.1:5134-7497 GCF_000622305.1 Nannospalax galili | reverse complement strand
CTGGTGCTGTAGGTCAGTTCTCAGCATTGTAAAAAGGGAATAACATTCAGTTCTCTAGAAAAATGAAAATATTTTGCACACTATTGGGAATGAGTTATGTCTTAGTTTTAGCTTTTTAAAAAAAAGATTATCTTGGCCGGGCGTGGTGGCGTACACCTTTAATCCCAGCACTTGGGAGGTAGAGGCAGGCGGATCTCTGTGAGTTGGGGCCAGCCTGGTCTACATAGTGAGTTCCAGGACAGCTGGGGCTACAGGGGGACCCTGTCTCAAAAAAAACAAAAAAAAAGATTATCTTTTATGTGTGTGAGCAGCTGCTTCTGGAGGTCAGAAGAGGGTGTTGGATCCCCTAGGACTGGAGTTAGAGGCATCTGTAAGTGGCCCAACATGGGTGCTGGGATACAAACTCCAGTTCTCATGATAGAGTGGCAAGTGTTCTAACCACTGAGCCATCTCTTCAGCCCTCCAGCTCTTAGCTTTTTTTTTTTCTCCTTTTTTCTTTTTGAGACAGGGTCTCCTGTAGCCTCAACTGGCCTGGAACTCACTATGTAGACTAGGCCATCCTTGAGCTCATAGAGATTTGCCTGCCTCTGCCTCCTGAGTGCTGGGATTAAAGGTACGTACCACCACACCTGGCCCTTAGCTATTTTTTTTCAAATATTTATTAGTTTTATTTTTTATGTGTATGAATGTATTACCTGCATGTGTAAGTGCACCTGTGTCATGCAGTGTCCATGGAGGTCAGAAGAGAGGGTGTTGGGGCCCCCAGAACTGGAGTTACAGACAGTTGTTAGCTGCCATGTGGGTGCTGGGAATTGAACTGGGGCCCTCTGTGATTGCAACCAGTGCTCTTAACCACTGAGCCACCTCTCCAGCTCCCTTAGCTGCTTTTTAAAAAGCTCTTTATTTGGAATTAATTTCCAAATTTATAAAAGTTGCAAGAAGAAACATTGTAAACAGAACACAATGGGATTCCTTTACCCAGATCAATCTGTTGTGATTTAACCCTATTCATTTTAGTCATTCTACACAAATGCACAGATACATGCAAACCCAAAGTCCCAGGCATGTGGGCACACACACATATTTGTATGCATATACTGTCATACACTCCCTCCCTCCCCCCAAACCTGTTGAGATGCGGGTATAGATGATGTATGATCGTTTACCCTAAATTCTGGAATATGTGCCCTAGGAGTTAGACAGTGTCTTACATAGCCAGAGGCACCAGTGCCACGTTGGTAAGTAATTGAAGGCACAGTGCTTTTCTGACCTACTGTCCATATTCCATTGTCATTAGTTGACGTCATAATGTTCTTCATGGAAGCTCTTTCTCCTCCCCAAGCTGGGAGCCAGGTCCAGTCTGTGACTTTGGTGGCCTGTGGCACTGTGAGCCCAGGCTCTGGGCATCCTAATGACATGGGCTTGTCTGAGGAGGAGCAAGCCCCAATCTCTCTTTGATAACAGTAACTCAATTATTTACCCATCTTTTTACATTTAGTTAATAGTGATTAATGATAAAGTATGCCTGCACCAACTTTCTATGGCATGCATGTAGAGGTCAGAGGACAACTTGTAGGAATTGCTTCTCTCCTTCTAGCATGTAGAGATCTCTGTGGTGGAGCTCTTATCTTTAGGCTTGGAGGATAACCACTGAGTTATCTCTACCCCCCCCCCCCACCCCCATTTATTTTACTCATTTCTTTATTTATTATTTTTTTTTTTTTGCCTGTGTACCGTAGTGAATATGGAAGGCAGAGGACAGCTTGTAAGTCAGGTCTCTTTCCACCATGTGGAACTCCAACTCAGGACATCAACCTTAAGGGGAAGTGAGCATCATTATTTGATGAGCCATCTTAGCCCATCTGTGTATCTAGATGTGTCTGTATGTACCATCCATCCATCCATCCATCCATCCATCCATCCATCCATCCATCCATTTAACCTGTCAATCATAGTGCCTGAGTAGATTCCCTAAAATAATGTTTTCCTTTTGTGATCCTTCCGTCTCAGCCTCCTGAGTGCTCCAGTTGTGTGTAAGTGCCACCATGCCTGGTGTCGTAGATGAGTTTAATTGGCGGCAGGCGAGATGGATTAGTGGGTCAAAATGCTTACTAGGAAGCCTGACTACCTGAGTCCTGTCCCCAGAATTCATGTGGTAGAGGGGAGAACTGATTCCCACAAGCTGCCCTCTGCCTCCACTGTGCACTGTGGCCTGAGTGTTTACCCACACAAATAAATGTAAAAACAATAATTTTGATTGAAAAATTCAGAAAGCTTATAGAGTAGGAAGTGGTGGAACCAGAATGTTTTAACAACTGACTGTGACATTTCCTTCAGACTTTTTTTTTTTTCTTTTTCTTTTT
>NW_008355473.1:1041-5075 GCF_000622305.1 Nannospalax galili | reverse complement strand
CTGGTCTTGAACTCACAGAGATCCTCCTGCCTCTGCCTCCCAAGTTCTGGGGCTAAAGGTGTGCATCACCACGCCCAGCTTTGTAGTTTTATTAGCATATTAATTTTGTCTTTTCCTCCTCTCAATACATTTAAACCATGTTAAAATTTATTTTGCAAGCAATACTTCTGCTTACTTTTTGCAGTAAAGTGGGTGATAATGCTTTTCATAGAAATGCTTCCTGTAGTCTAAGTGGCATTGTGACCTGTAAAATACATTTGATGCTGATGGGAAAGTGTTCACAGTCACCACAGATACCAGTTACTTTGCCTACACAGAAATACATCACTTTTTAATGTTTCCAGTACAATTGTAGGAAACTCCCATTGATTACTAATGGCCTCAGATATTAGTAACTTGATCTCTCCTAACCTTTGACAGTGAACTCCCCAAGCATCAGGCGTTCTTTCATGAAATTACTGGGTTACAGAACTCCTGTTTGAGTATGAGCAGAGGGCACACAGGAAGAAGGCATGTGTAGCTTATCTGCTATGAGCACATGGGTGGAAGTGGGAAGTAGCGATCTTGACCAAGGCTTCTCCAGAGTGGGTGCTGTGCACAGATGTTTAGAACCCCATCTGCTGGCTTCAGTCACAGAACTGAAATGAGACTTAAATTTTGGCGAGGTTTAACAGCTCACTTTTAAAAACTCATGAGTTTCAAGCATTGAAAATAGGATTGATTATGTCAGGAGACTGTGGATTTTTTTTTTCTTTTTTTTTGAGATAGGGTCTCTCTGTAGCCCTAGCTGACCTGGAACTTGCTATGTGGACCAGGTTAGCCTCCGTCTCACAGAGACCCACCTGCCTGTGACTCCCAAGTGTTGGGGTTAAAGGTGTGCGGCACCAGGCCCCGCTGTTTTGTCTTAGTTTTCCATTTGCGTGATAGGACCATGAGGTAGAATTCTGTGAACGGTGCCCGAGAATTCTAGGAAACATATATTTTCTTGATCTTTCAAGACATTGCCCTATTTCTTTTATAGGTTTATTGATTCTTTCCTTAGAACTTAGTGAGTTTTCGAGTTAGTAATTTAAGTTTAGTAGTCTGGTTTCCAGACTTTGCTGTTCTCTCCTAATTCCTTCGTTATGGCAACTTGTGTGTTTTTCCCCTGCTTCCTTTCATCTCATCTCTTTCCTTTTCCATCACTTGTGAGTGGCGTTAAGTGTGTTACGTGTGATAAGTTCATGAGGTATTTGAAGAGAGGACTTCTAAGCCGTGTTGCATCTCAGTTTACTGCCACCATTACCATCAGTCTACTTCTTCGTGGACTTGAAGTATGTGTGAATGTTAATGTGAACACTTTATTTTTATTTTATGTACATCAGTGTCTTGCCCATATGTATTATAAGTGCATCCATTTCGTGCAGTGCTTGTGGAGGTCAGAAGAGTGTGCTGGATCCCCTGTACCTGGAGATACGGAGGGTGTTAGATGTCAGTGGGCTCTGGGAACCAAACCCAGATCCTCTACAAGAGCAGCGGGTGTTCTTAACCACTAAGCCATTTCCCCAGCCCCATGTTTTTGTTTTTCATGTGTGTTTATGACTTTGGAAGACAGGCCCTCAGGACAGCAGAATTGGCTGCCAGTTTTAGCATTGACAATAGGAAGACTATTATTTACTGTAACATTTAGTTGCAGATTATTTGTAAGACACCTCGTGTATCATCTCCTGTAATTACTAGACCGTAAGCTCTTAGCAGAGCTCACAGCTCTGCTTCTATTTTCACCCCCCGTCCTGAGTTTTGCTTTTAGTAGATTCTACATGTGTCCAAGTTGAGTGAATGAAGGAGCAGATGAGTATTGTGGAAATCTGCTGATTCTTGTCAGTGTGGGATTTCTTCAAACTCCCCAGGACCATGTGAACCAGTGGGCACGTGCCAGACTCAACTGCAGTTTCACCAAGCAAGCAGTGTCTGGTTATACTTGGCCCACCAGCTAAAGAACTGCATCTCTTTAATGGGTGTCTGCATACCCTGTTCAAGTGCGTGTTTGTGTGTCTGTTTAAAGATTGCCAGTCCTCAAGCTGGGCATGGTGGTGCACACCTCTAAGCACTTAGGGGGCAGGCACGTCTCTGTGAGATCGAGGCCAGCCTGGTCTATACAGTGAGTGCCAGACCAGCTGGGGCTACAGGAGACCCTGTCTCAAAAAACTAAAAACAGGATCTCCTACACTTGTGTTGACTTCCTGGTCTTCCACCAGAACCTGTGAGAACCTGGTTGTCTCTAGCTCTCTTCAGTGTGCTCGGCAGGAAAACCCGAGTGGAGGCAGTAACGGGACTGGCAGAAAGCCGGCGGAGGCGAGAGATGAATTGCAGGTACTGCTGAGCCAGTCTTTTCCACTGGTGGACTCCACAGCCTCGGGGCGCAGTGCACATGCGTCAGACAAGCTTTCTTGACCAGTTACAGAAAAGGTTGACATTTTCTTGCTTGTATTTGGGAAATATTGCTCCTAGGAACCTCAGTTTGCAGCCCTTGCCCTCCCGTTTGTTTACTTCAGAAGGATTTGGGGAATTCTAATCCAAATATTATAGGACGGACATTAAAATATATAGCATTTGAAAAATGAGTAGTTTGCATATTTTATGTAATCAAGCATTCTTATTGTTTTCAGTATATTTTTGGAGATTTCAGCCCGGATGAATTCAGTCGGTTCTTTGTGACTCCCCGTTCTTCAGTGGAGGTAAGAAAAACTCGATTTGCTGAGCACTGTGGAGACATGGCTAGTCACACTTCCGTGTGAAATTTGGTTGTTTTTTGAGTCTCACTCTGTAGCCCTGCCTGGTCTGGAACTTGATATGTAGACCAGGCTGGCCTTGAACTTATAGAGAACTCCTTGCCTCTGCCTGTGGTTAAAGATGTGCATTACCTGTGCTGCCTAAGTTTCCGTTTTAATAGGTAGGAAAGTGTCTATTTAATAATAGACTTGTGATGGAAGTGCCCAACCGTGCCAAATGAACTGTGGCTGATCACGTTTTGCCGCGTTCACTTTAGACTTGTAAGAAATAAATACAGTATTATATACCTGTCAGAGCCTTCGTTGCCCCTCTTTCCCATCCCCCTGCCTTGCTGGGACTGTTGCGGGGAGCAGTGCAGTGCTGTACCCTGCTGGGCTTCTCTAGTTGAAGCTGGTGGTGTGTCTTCCTGTTTCTGCTTCCACATTTGTTCTTTGGTTTTTTACTTGCTCAGCCATTCATCAGATATGCCATTATGTTTCGGTTTTTGGTCTTTTTGAGACAGAGTCTCCCTGTAGCCCCAGCTGTCCTGGAAGTCACTACATAGACCAGGCTGGCCTTGAACTCACAGCGACCTGCCTGCCTCTGCCTCCCGAGTGCTGGGATTAAAGGCATGTGCCACCACTCCCGGCGCCATTGTTTTTTTACTGCACTATAATATATTTATGCAGCGCTGAGTAATCTATGATGCACACAGGCTTAGGCATGTGCTGGTATGTGTTTGTGTATGCAGGGGGATCTTGAGGAAGATGAAAGACCTTTCTTAGTTGGGTGTCTTTTTTATTAAAAATATTTACTTTTGGGGCTGGAGAGATGGCTCAGCAGTTAAGAACACTGGTTGTTCTTGCAGAAGACCGGGGTTCGAATCCCAGCACCCACATGGCAGCTAACTGTCTGTAACTCTAGTCCCAGGGGACCTCCGTGGGCATTGCACCATGGGTGCACTGACCTACATGGAGGGCAACACACGCATACACATAAAATTGAAAAAAAAAATTTAACTTTTCTTATTTAAAATTATGTGTATGTGTGTATATTTGCATGTGGGTGCATGCATGGGTGCAGGTTCCCAAGGAGACCAGAAGCATTGGATCCCTTCATGCTAGAGTTACAGGTATTTGTTGCCTGCCTGACATGGGCACTGGGAAACGGAACCCAGGTCCTCTGCAAGAGCACTGAGTGCTCTTTACCACTGAGCCATCTCTCCAGCCCCATTAGTTGGGTGTCTTAATGGGATTTCCAGAGGGGGGATTTCTGGTTCCTGA
>NW_008355473.1:0-873 GCF_000622305.1 Nannospalax galili | reverse complement strand
ACTTTATCTTTTACATTTAAAATTTTATTTGTATTTTCAATTTACAAATGTATTTTAATGTTTATGCATGAGTACAATGTGTTAGATCAAATCCACCCTCCATTCCCTCCCCTCCAATGAAAATAATTCATATTTATTTATTTATTTATTTATTCATTCATTCATTCATTCATTCATTCTTTGGTCTTTTTGAGACAGGGTCTCCTGGTAGCCCCAGCTGACCTGGAACTCACTATGTAGACCAGGCTGGACTTGAACTCACAGAGATCTGCCTTGCCTGTGCCTCCTGAGTGCTGGGATTATGTAGCCTAGCTGACCTAAAACTTACTGTCGCTCAGGCTGGTCTTGAACTCATGATGATCGTTCTGCTTCTGCCTCTTGAGTGCTAGGATTCCAGGTATGAGCCACCAGAACTCGTACCTTCTGTATTCTTACAAATAGCTCCTTAATTAGAACTTTGACTGCTTCTTGTAGCTGCTTACCACAAAGAAAAAGGTGGTGTATTGGATGAAAGGTGCCACATACCTGGAGAGCAAACGTGAACACGCTTTGCTGTGCTGGAACTCATCCTAGTCTTTAGTCATTCTACAATTCCTGTTTTGTCAGACAAGTAATCAAAGTAAATGTTCTTATTTATTTCATATATATTATGTATATGAATATATATATATTTTTTTAAAGAGATAGTCTCGCTATGCAGCAAAGACTGGCAGGGAGCTTACTGTGTAACTCATGCCAGCCTCAAACTCACAGCAATCCTCCTGCTTCAGCCTCCTGAATACTGGGATAGCATTGCTGGTAAAGGAGCGCTTATGTGTGTATGTGCCACAGCACTCACTCACCTGGATGTCAGAGGGCAACTTGTGAGACTTG
>NW_008355472.1:1958693-1960570 GCF_000622305.1 Nannospalax galili | reverse complement strand
TTCTTCTTCTTCTTCTTCTTCTTCTTCTTCTTCTTCTTTTCTTCTTCTCCTTTCTCTTTCTCTTCCTCCTCCCCCTCCTCCTCCTCTTCTTCCTCTCCCTCCTCCTCCTCCTCCTCCTCCTCCTCCTCTTCTTCTTCTTCTTCTTCTAATTTTATTATTTTTATTTTACGTGTATGAGCATATTGCTTGCATGTGTGTAAGTGCAACAATGTCATGCGATGTTGTGGAGGTCAGAATAGGGTATCAGATCCTCTAGAACTGCAGTTATGGACAGGTCCAGGGCCTGAGCATGCTCAGATCATTTTACAGTAGCCCTGTTTAGCGCTTGCTGTCTGCCCATCTTGGCAGACTACTCATTAGGCTCCTTCATTCTCACCTGGCTTGGAGGCAGATTATTTCCTTACCCACAGAAAGTAGAAGCAGTGTCATGAGTAATGTTTCAGAAAAGATATCCTCTCTGCATGACTCAAACATTGCTACAAGAAGTTTTGATGGAAGGCTGGGGAGATGGCTCAGTAGTTAAAGCACTTGCCTCATAAGCTTGAAGACTGGAGTGGATCCCCAGAACCCACACAAATACCAGGTGGGTGTGGAGACCCATCTGTATGTTCAACCTCAGAAGGAGAAGACAGGGGATCCCCCAGAGCAAGTTGGCAAGCAAGACTATCACTATGTGAGCTCTGGGTTTGATTGAGAGACCCTGCCTCAATGAATAAGGTGGAAGAGCTATTGAGGATTATTCCTGACATCAACCATGGACTCCAAGTGTACATTTCCTTGTATGTTTCCTCCCACACACCTGTGCCCATGTACATGCAAACATCCATATACATACAAACCATATACAACAAACACACACATGAAAAGGGAAAAAAACCCTAATGGCTGTTATTAGTCACTTTTCTAATGGCTGTAACAACATATCTGGCAAACAAAATGTAAGGAAGGAAGGGTTTATCTTGGCTCACAGTTTGAGTGTGCTGTCAAGGATGGTGTGGTGGCAGGAGAGTAGAGTGGTTGGTTACTGTGTTCTTAGTAAGGATGCAGGGCAAGGGGAAAATTGGCGTTCAGGTCATGTTCTCCATTTCATTCTGTTCAGGACCCCAGCCCTGGAATGGTGTACCCACATTTAGGTGTCTTCCTAACCTGAATCAATCTAGAAACTCCTTCATAGACACCCCCAGAGGTTTGTCTCCTGGGAAATTCCAGATCCTGTCAAGTTGGTTGTCAATACTATCCATACTAATGGTCTTTCTCAGAGTTTATATGTTTTTGTTTTCACAGAGTCCATTTCTAAAAATGTAATAAGGAAGATTGAAGGAGACCAGCAAGAGGCATGAGGGGAGAGAGAGGAAGGGAGGAAAGAGCAAAGTATACTGATACATGCATGAAAATGTATTTTTATACTCTAACAAAAAATAGTAACAACAAAGGTCTGAGCTCATCTATGTCCCATCAGTTGGTGTGAGAGAGCCTGCTTCCCACCAAGAACTCTAGGCTGAAATCAACCTGTTGGGTTGGTGAGAAAGGATATCAGTCTCAATTTTTTTTAAAATCACAGATTACTGATGAGATAGAAACTGTATTTCTATGTGCAGTGGTTTAAATGAGCAATGTTCCAAGTTGGCTCATGTATTTGAACACTTGGTCTCTGGGTGGTAACACTGTTTGGGAAGGTTATGGGGAGGCCCAGCCTTGCTGGAGGAAATACATCACTGGGAGTCAGCTTTGAGAGTCTGGGGTTCAAGATGTCCATTATGAACTTTCACTCTGTAAACTTAGGCCCCAAATAAACTCTTCCCTTCTCTAAATTGCCTTGGTCATGACATTTTATCACAGCAATTAAAAGTAATACATATGTTCTTCACTTGGATTTC
>NW_008355472.1:1955898-1957530 GCF_000622305.1 Nannospalax galili | reverse complement strand
AAATACTAACTCATGAGAATTCATTCTCAGTTGGAGTTCTTTAAAAATATACGTGAGAAACCAGATGTGGTGGTATAGGTTGCAATCCCAGCAGAGGATGAAGGATCATTACAAATTTGGTTCTAACTCATCCAGGGATACACAGCAAAATCCTGCAGATGAAATTCACTGGATGAGAGAGAGAGAGAGAGAGAGAGAGAGAGAGAGAGAGAGAGAGAGGAAGAAAAAGATCCTTGCTGGCTGTATTAATTTTCTCACTAGTGTAAAAACTCCTGAGAAATATAATTTAAGGAAGGAAAGATCCAGTTTGAGTGTACAGTCCATCATGGCAGGGACGGCATGGTGGCAGGAGGGTGAGGTGGCTGGTCACAGTGTTCTCTGTCAGGATGCAGACACAAGGAAAAACCAGTACCCAGCCCACTTTCTCCTTTTCATTCAGTTCAGGACCCCAACCCGTGGACTGGTGCTGCTCACATTTAAGGCGAGCCTTAATCTATTCCAACCTCAATCTCTGTTCTGGAACCCCCCTCATAGATATGCCCAGAGGTTTGACTCCTAGGCAATTCTAGATCCTGTCAAGTTGACAATCAATATTCACCATCCTAATGGGTAATCACTGCAGAGCCTGGATGTCTTGGTTTCCAGAGACGATTTATGAACTGTAATGAGGAAAATTCAAGGCCTGAGCCCATTTGATGGGAAGAAGTAAGAGGAGAGAAGGGGAAAGGGGAAAGGAAGTGGGGGCGGGAAGAACAAAGTATAAGGATGTGTATGCATAAAATATTATTTCTTACATGCTAAAAAGATTAGTAACTTAAAAAGTCTGAGGCCATTTATATCCCCATCAATTGGAGTGAGAAAGCATGCCTCCCACCAAGAAGTCTGGATTGAATCAATCTGTTGGGTTGGTGAGAAAGGATATCAATCCCTCTCTTACTCTTTTTATAATCATAGATTACTGCTGAGATAGAAACTGTATTTCTGTGTGTGGTGGTTTAAATGAGCAATGTTCCATGTTGGCTTGTGTATTTGAACACTTGGTCCCCAGTTGCTAGTGCCATTTGGAGAGATTATGGGATGATCTGGGGGAAGTACATCACTGGGTATACACTTTGAGTACTCACAGCCTTGCCCCGGTTCCAGTTTTCAGTCTGCTTTGTGTTTGGGGTTGAAAATGTGATCTCTCTCATCTTCTTGCTCTGGCCACCTGCTGGCATGTATTCCCTGCCATTTTGGACTCTCCCTCTGGAACTTTAAGCCCAAATAAAGCCTTCCTTCTTTCTCCTCTCCTTTTTTTAGTTTTTGTTTTCTTTTTTGAATCCGGGTATTACTACATAGCTCTGGCTGGCCTGGAACTCACTTTGTAGATGAAGCTTCCCTTCAATTCATGGAGCTCTACCTCCCCCTGCCTACAGAGTGCTGCGCTTAAAGCCTTGGTCACCATGTGTCTTAGTTTGTTTCTTCATTGCTATGACAAAACACTCTGACCAATACCAACTTGGGGAGGAAAGGGTTTATTCAGCTTACAACTCCCAGGTCGCGGTTCATCAGGGAGCCCAAGGTAGGAACTCAGGGCAGGAACCTGGAGGCAGGAGCTGGGGCACAGGCCATGGAGGAACGCTGCTTACTGGC
>NW_008355472.1:1952449-1954522 GCF_000622305.1 Nannospalax galili | reverse complement strand
TGGTCATGATATTTTCTCACAGCAATTAAAAGTAATACATACGTTCTTCACTTGGATTTCATTTCCAAATTGCTTTTTCATGTACTTTGATCTTTTGTGTCAGTTTTGTTTTGGGGGGACATTAAAGGTTATTTTCTCATTAACTGATAATGAAAATGCAAAATAAATTAAACTTAGATCTGGTTGCATACAACAATCATAAAAAATACCTAAATCACAAGAACTCATTCTCAGTTGGAGTTCTTTAAAAATATACATAAAGGGGGCTGGAGAGATGGCTCAGCAGTTAAAAGCACTGACTGCTTTTGCAGAGGACCTGGGTTTGATTCCCAGCACCCACATGGTGGCTGCAAACTGTCCTTAACTCCAGTTCCAGGGGAATCTGAAGCCCTCTTCTGACCTCCGTGGCATTGCACGACGTGGGTGCACTCACATACATACAGACAATATACTCTTGATGTCACTGTTTTGGGACGTCTTAGAAAGTGTGAACTTGCTGGAGGAAGCATGCCACTGGGGGCTGGGCTTAGAGAGTTCTTAAGCCTTGTCAAATCTCCAGTTACACTCTGCCTGTGCCTGCTTGAGGATGTGAGCACTTAGCTTCTGCTCCTACTCCTGCCACCGCTGCTCTCATGCCTTCCCGCCATGATGGACTCTTACCCCTTTGGAACTGTAAGCTTCCTTTCATATGGCACTAAAGCCGCCTGAGCCAGTGGCTTTCTGGGACACTCTTCCTTTTGTAAGTTCCCTTGGTCATGGTGTTTCTATCACAGCAACAGAAAAGTACAGGCTTAAGCCATGCTAAATCAATAGGCTCAATAATCATGTCTTTACTGAGATGACTACTTTTCCTTCCCAGAATTCCTGCTCCCAGCACAGCCTCTATAGAGCTGCATGAGGTTCTGTTGGGTTTGCCTGCTTTCCTGAGTCCTGACTCAGAAAAGTATAACATTTTCTTCTTCTTCTTTTCTTCTTCTTCTTCTCCTTTCTCTTCCTCTTCCTCCTCCCCCCTCCTCCTCTTCTTCCTCTCCCTCCTCCTCCTCCTCCTCCTTCTTCTCCTTCTCTTCTTTTTTTTTTTGGTCTTTTTGAGACAGGGTCTCCCTGTAGCCCCAGTTGGCCTGGAACTCACTATGTAGACCAGGGTGGCCTGGAATCCACAGAGATCTGCCTGCCTCTGACTCTGGAGTGCTGGGATTAAAGGTATGTGCCACCACATCAGGTTTCTTCTTCTTCTTCTTCTCCTCCTCCTCCTCCTCCTCCTTCTTCTTCTTCTCCTTCTCCTTCTTCTTCTTCTTCTAATTTTATTATTTTTATTTTACGTGTATGAGCATATTGCCTGCATGTGTGTAAGTGCACCAATGTCATGCGATGTTGTGGAGGTCAGAATAGGCCATCAGATCCTCTAGAACTGGAGTTATGGACAGTTGTTGACCATGTCAGCATTGGGAACCCAGGTCCAGGGCCTGAGCATGCTCAGATCATTTTACAGTAGCCCTGTTTAGCACTTGCTGTCTGCCCATCTTGGCAGACTACTCATTAAGCTCCTTCATTCTCATCTGGCTTGGAGGCAGATTATTTCCTTACCCACAGGAAGTAGAAGCAGTGTCATGAGTAATGTTTCAGAAAAGATATCCTCTCTGCATGACTCAAACATTGCTACAAGAAGTTTTGATGGAAGGCTGGGGAGATGGCTCAGTAGTTAAAGCACTTGCCTCATAAGCTTGAAGACTGGAGTGGATCCCCAGAACCCGCACAAATACCAGGTGTAAGTTCAACCTCAGAAGGAGAAGACAGGGGATCCCCCAGAGCAAGTTGGCAAGCAAGACTATCACTATGTGAGCTCTGGGTTTGATTGAGAGACCCTGCCTCAATGAATAAGGTGGAAGAGCTATTGAGGATTATTCCTGACATCAACCATGGACTCCGAGTGTACATTTCCTTGTATGTTTCCTCCCACACACCTGTGCCCATGTATATGCAAACATCCATATACATACAAACCATATACAACAAACACACACATGAAAAGGGAAAAAAACCCTAATGGCTGTTATTAGTCACTTTTCTAATGGA
>NW_008355472.1:1950502-1952002 GCF_000622305.1 Nannospalax galili | reverse complement strand
ATACATGCATGAAAATGTATTTTTATACTCTAACAAAAAATAGTAACAACAAAGGTCTGAGCTCATCTATGTCCCATCAGTTGGTGTGAGACAGCCTGCTTCCCACCAAGAACTCTAGGCTGAAATCAACCTGTTGGGTTGGTGAGAAAGGATATCAGTCTCAATCTTTTTTAAAATCACAGATTACTGGTGAGATAGAAACTGTATTTCTATGTGCAGTGGTTTAAATGAGCAATGTCCCAAGTTGGCTCATGTATTTGAACACTTGGTCTCTGGGTGGTAACACTGTTTGGGGAGGTTATGGGGAGGCCCAGCCTTGCTGGAGGAAATACATCACTGGGAGTCAGCTTTGAGAGTTTGGGGTTCAAGATGTCCATTATGAACTTTCACTCGGAAACTTAGGCCCAAAATAAACTCTTCCCTTCTCTAAATTGCCTTGGTCATGACATTTTATCACAGCAATTAAAAGTAATACATATGTTTTTCACTTGGATTTCTTTTGCAAATTGCCTTTTCATGTACTGTGACCTTTTTTGTTTCAGTTTTGTTTTAAAGAGACCTTAAAGGTTATTTTTCTCATGAATTAATAATGAAAATGCAAAACAAATTGAACTTAGATCTGGTTGCATACAACAATAGGAAAAAAATACTAACTCATGAGAATTCATTCTCAGTTGGAGTTCTTTAAAAATATATGTGAGAAACCAGGTGTGGTGGTATAGGTTGCAATCCCAGCAGAAGATGAAGGATCATTAGAAATTTGGTTCTAACTCATCCAGGGATACACAGCAAAATCCCGTTTTAAGCACACACACACACACACACACACACACACACACACACACAGAAAAAAGGAAAAAGAGACTTGCTGGCTGTATTAATTTTCTCACTCATGTAAAAACTCCTGAGAAATATAATTTAAGGAAGGAAAGATCTCTTTTGTCTTACAGTTTGAGTGTACAGTCCATCATGGCAGGGACGGCATGGTGGCAGGAGGGTGAGGTGGCTGGTCACAGTGTTCTCTGTCAGGATGCAGACACAAGGAAAAATCAGTACTCAGCTCACTTTCTCCTTTTCATTCAGTTCAGGACCCCAACCCATGGACTGGTGCTGCTCACATTTAAGGCGAGTCTTAATCTATTCCGACCTCAATCTGTTCTAGAAACCCCCTCATAGATATGCCCAGAGGTTTGACTCCTAGGCAATTCTAGATCCTGTCAAGTTGACAATCAATATTCACCATCCTAATGGGTAATCACTGCAGAGCCTGGATGTCTTGGTTTCCAGAGACGATTTATGAACTGTAATGAGGAAAATTCAAGGCCTGAGCCCATTTGATGGGGAAAAGTAAGAGGAGAGAAGGGGAAAAGGGAAAGGAAGTGGGGGCAGGAAGAATAAAGTATAAGGATGTGTATGCATAAAATATCATTTCTTACATGCTAAAAAGATTAGTAACTTAAAAAGTCTGAGCCCATTTATTTCCCCATCAATTGGAGTGAG
>NW_008355472.1:1943068-1947763 GCF_000622305.1 Nannospalax galili | reverse complement strand
TCCCAGCATCCACATGGTAGCCGACAACTGTCCGTAACTCCAGTTCCAGGGGATCCGACAGCCTCTTCTGTCCTCTGTGGGCATTGCATGACATGGGTGCACTTACATACATGTAGGCAAAATACTCATGCACATAAAATAAAAATAAATAAAATGTTTTAAATATATATATATATGTGTGTGTGTGTGTGTATATATATATGAAGCCAGGTGTAGTGGTACATGTTATAATCCCAGCAGAGATAGGAGGATCACTTTGAGTTCTAGGTTAGCCAGACTACATTGCAAAATCCTGTTTTGTTTTGCTTTTTTTTAATTTAAAAAAATTTTCAGTGTATGTGTGTATTGCCTGTATGTAGGTAAGTGCACCCGTGTCGTGCAACGCCCACAGAGGACAGAAGAGGCTGTCGGATCCCCTGGAACTGGAGTTACGGACAGTTGTCGGCTACCATGTGGGTGCTGGGATTTGAACCTAGGTCTTCTGCAAGAACAGCCAGTGTTCTTAACCACTGAACCATCTCTCCAGCCCTGAAAAATTCTGTTTTAAGAACACACACACACACACACACACACACAGAGGAGCTGGTGTCACATCTATAATCCCAGAACTAGGATTACTATGAGATCTTCAGCCTAGGCTACACCATCAGATCAGACCAGCTTAGGCTACAGAATGAGACCCTTTCTCAACCTCTCCCCTGAAAAAATTTTATATTGTATGCACACATATGGTCATATTATTATTATATATTTTAATTTTTATGTGCACACATTTGAATATTGTATATATATGTTTTTCTCTTGCCCCACCCACTCTCTTATTTATATGTTTTAAAAATATTTTTATCAAGCTTTTGAACATTATTTATGTATTTTATGGATTACTTTATCCAGCGCTATCCATATTTATTTGTTTATGGCATATTAGTATACAGAATTTCTTTTTTAACTAAATATATTTTAACTATACATGCAAACATCATAACTACATATTGATGGGTACCATGTCATATGTCAATACATGTATACATAGCATAGTGTTTAAATCAGAGTAAACTTATCTATTCCCTTGAACATTATTACTTCTCTATGGTAAAAATGTTCAAAAACTTTTCTTATGCTGTTCTAGTTGTTTTCTATTATTATGACAAAACACTCTGACCAAAACTAACTTGGGAAGGAAAGGGTTTATTTGGCTTACAGTTCATCATCAAGGGAACCCAAGGAAGGCACTCAGGGCGGGAACCTGGAGCAGAGACCATGGAGCAACACTGCTTATTGACTTGCTCCTCTGGCCTGTGCTCAGTCTGCTTTCTTACACTTGCCCAGGGGTGGCACATTCACAGTGGGCTGAGCCCTCCCACATCACTCAACAATCAAGAAAATGCCCCATAGACATGGCCACAGGCCAATCCAATGGAAATACTTCCTCAGTTGAGGTTCCTTCTAACCAGGCATGTCAAGGTGACAGCTGAAGCTATCCAGCACATGTGGCTTTCTGAAATCTGCAGTACATTTTCATTATCCTACTGTGCAATCACACATCAGAATTATTTCTTCTATCTTCCCATAACTTGGTACCCTGTGATAACTTTTCCCTGTTCATATTTTGTTTACCTATTCATTTTTAAATTATGTGTATGTATCTGTGTGTGTTTCACATGTGCATGCAGATGTCCATGGAGGCCAGAAGAAATCATTGGATCCCCTGGAGCTGGAGAGTTGCAGGTGGTTGTGAGTCCCAAACTGTAAGTCCTCTGCAAGAGTAGTACAGGCCCTTGACCACTGAACCATCTCTCCAGTC
This sequence comes from Nannospalax galili, assembly GCF_000622305.1. Lineage (NCBI taxonomy): Eukaryota > Metazoa > Chordata > Mammalia > Rodentia > Spalacidae > Nannospalax > Nannospalax galili. The sequence continues at coordinate 1,945,959 of NW_008355472.1, read as the reverse complement.
TCTCCTTTAATATTTCAAATACTTAAATTTGTTGAATTTTTCATTTTGGCTCTTTCAAACCAAACCGAGTTTGGTGTTTATGGTGGTGATGAACATGTTCTTTACAGGGCCTCTATAGCATCTCCGAAAAGGGCAAAGTTGGGACTTGAAAATTTGGAGAAGTTTTACGTTTTATCTAAGAAGGGTACTTGCCTAGAGTAGGCTACAAATCATGATACAGTAGGAATAGAAGGATTTTGAGTCAAGGGTTCACAAGGCAGGCCTTCCTTCCAAGAAATTTCTGGAGTTGATGATATCTTTATTCAGTGCTTTATCTTTCTGGAGTAGTAAAGTTGTACTGACGGAAACAGAATTGTAAAGTCATATTAACATAGTTATGTGTGGGCATAGATGGCTCTGGTTCTTAGTGTCCCCATCTGTGCCATTGCCTGAGTTGATGACAGATGACTAATGTGTGGGAGTGTGATTAATTCAGATCGCCACCACTCTTTGAGAGGTCCCATTTCATACTGAATTTCTAGGGGTGGTAGTTGGTCTTGACTTCTGTTGTGTCGGGGTTTTCTGTTGTTTTGGGTGATCATTCCTTAGATGGATTAAAGGGATACCCACCGCAAGGCAGCACTTAAGAGTTCAGAGACCACTCATCTGAAAACTGTCCCACAAGGTACAGAAAGCTTATGGTCTATTTGGAGTCAGCCTCTGAACCAGGAGTCCAAAATTCCCAAACTAAATGAAGATGGTAGATTTCATCACCCCCTGAAGGACTTGCATTACCAGATGTGGAGTTATTTGATTGACTTTCTCACTTTCTTTTTTTTTTTTTAAGACAGGGTCTTGCTACACAGGCCTAGCCAGCCTTGAACCCACGGCAATCTTCTTGCCCCAAACTCCCCAGTGCTAGGATTGCATGTTGAGGCACCACATCCAGCTAATTTCTGACTTCTTTGCTGCTTCCCAAGCCCAGGAGAGGTCTGCCATGATGAAGCACCCCAGGCTTTCCCTAACCCCAACATACTCTGTCTCAGAAGAGCCCACTTTTCCTCCTTCTCGAGTTAAGATAACAATGGTCCCTTTCTCATAGAGAGAACCTCATGACCGAAATGGTCCTTGATAGATACGTAAGGATACCCTGAAAGCAAACGAGTTTATTAAATTTTGATAAGGAAAAGTTGCTAGCTAGTAGTTCACAAAGCTGATTGCCCTTTGTGCTCGGGACAGACTAGGCCTGAACTGAATGTGAATCTCCCACGCTGATTTGTCTACCCTGTCTCAGGCTCGGATGTGGGTCTGACCACAGACAACTGGGCTTGCCTTAACTTTCCTCTTATTGAAATGTTTGCTGCAGTTCGTTAAATTTCAAGACACCTCCTTTCCCAGCAGTTTTTAGCATAGCCCCTCCCTTCATTCCATAGCCACCTCTCCTACGCTCTCTGCAGGTGAAGCTTGGCTTGCCCACCTTTCCCTGAGAGGTTTCTGGTTAGCTTTGGACATTTCTCTATTTCAATCCCCAGCCCCCAATATTTGCCTATTATCGTTCAGATTTATAGTTCTTTTCCTTGACAAGACTCAGATGATGTGTCCACTACCTATCAGATCTCACGGTCTTCACCTAGGGGCTAATGCCAGATTCTTGGACCTTTCTTATCCTTCTGACGAGAAACCACAGACCAAGGTGGCAATGCCCAGCCCAAGGCCCCTCTAGATGCTTTTCGTAGCATAAAAACTTGACTTTCTCTTATTTTTTTTGAAAGATTATCTTAAATTATGTGTGCGTGGGTATACTTATGTGTGTGGGTACTCATGAGGGCCAGAGGCATTAGATCTCCCTGGAGCTGGAGTTACAGGCAGTTGTGAGCTGCCTGACATGTGTGCTTGGAACCAAACTCAGGTCCTCTGCAGAAGCAGAATGCACTCTTTTACATATTTTTATTTATTATTTTTTATTTTATGTGTATGAGTATATTACCTGCATGTATGTAAGAGCACCTGTGCCATGCAATGCCTGTGGAGGTCAGAGGAGAGCGTTGGATCCCCTGGAACTGGAATTACAGATGGTTGTTAGCTGCCATGTGGGTACTGTGAATTGAACCTGGATCCTCTGTAAGAGCAGCTAGTGGTTTTCTCTATAAGATGGCAAATTTTTCTTAGATTACTGGTGGGGTTTTTTTAGCTAGGATTTCATTATATAGGGCAGGCTGGTCTCAAATTGATCCTCTTGCCTAAGCCTCCTAAGTGCTGGACTTATAGGTATGCAGCACCACACCCAGCTTGGTCTGATCTTAATAACAGTCGGTCAAAGGTTTTCCTTCATTTCTGAATAATTTTCCAAAGAAGCAAAGAGTATGTTTCAGAAGAGGCCTAGGAAACTCCAAATACTTGGGGACATCAAGAGGAGAGGAATTCACCCACATCTGCAAGTTCTATGAGTGAAATCCTATGGTGAATGCTTGGCTTGGTCTCTTAGCTTTAGTCTTTTTGAAATCCAATCTGAGATGTCTTATGACATCTTGAGAAAAACCTATTTAAAGACCTATTTCCCAAACTTCTTTTCTTGTTGGACTTTGTAAACAATCAGGCAAAATCATTTTGTGATTTTTCATTTTATGAAAAAATGACGTTTCTTTGCAAAAAGGACAGCATTAAGGGTAAATTTTGTCTTTCAGTAGAGAACCATGGTCTCCCCCTAGGTTATCAGATTCTCCTTTTATTAATAATGGTCTCTACATTATTTCTCCCATTTGTAACTTGTGGATTAACAGATATACATAAAAACCGTCTTGTCATCAGATAAAACATAATTAATGTTGCTATGAAACAACCAATTTTGGTGTCTATCTGAAAACTGGACTGGATCCTCCTACCATGCCCAAATCACCAACACTTATGAGCTT
>NW_008355472.1:1940702-1942481 GCF_000622305.1 Nannospalax galili | reverse complement strand
GGGACCTCTGCAAGAGCAGTCAGTGCTCTTAACTGCTGAGCCATCTCTTCAGCCCTGACACTGTTTATCTTAAAGTTCAATTAATTCTAAACAAGCTGAGTACACAGTATGTACACAGCTTGAGTATGTAGTTCTAAATATTTTCCAAAACGTACAATTGACTTGGTGTGGTAGTTTGAATGAGAATGTCCCCCATAGGCTCAAGCATTTGAATACTTGGTCTAGTACACAGTATGTACACAGCTTGAGTATGTAGTTCTAAATATTTTCCAAAATATACAATTGACTTGGTGTGGTAGTTTGAATGTCCCCCATAGGCTCAAGTATTTGAATACTTGGTCCGCAGTTGGTGGTGATATTTTGGGAGGTTTGGGGAGGTGTGGTGTTGCTGGATGAAATGTGTCACTGGAAGTAGGCTTTGAGAGTTTATAGCATCACCCTGCTTCTAGTTTGTTCTCTCTGCATCGTGTTTGCCATTGAAGATGTGCGCTCCTAGCCTTCTGCTCTTCCACCATGCCTGCTGCTTGCTGCCATCCCTCCCCACCACGATGAATTCTTACCCTCTGGAACCATAAGCCCAAATGGTCTTTCTTCTTTGAGTTTATGCAAAAGTTTCCATTTGTAAAAGCTTGTTACAAAATCATTCCCAGGAAACTCACACCCTGCTTCTAGTTTGTTCTCTCTGCATCGTGTTTGCCATTGAAGATGTGAGCTCCTAGCCTTCTGCTCCTCCACCATGCCTGCTGCTTGCTGCCATCCCTCTCCACCACGATGGATTCCTACCCTCTGGAACCATAAGCCCAAATAGTCTTTCTTCTTTCAGTTGCCTTGGTCATAGTATTTTATCATAGCAACAGAAAAGTAACTAATACACTTGGTTTATGCAAAAGTTTCCATTTGTAAACGCTTGTTACAAAATCATTCCCAGAAAACTGATTCCCTCACCAGTTTTCCTTAGTGTCTGGCTGCAACCTTCCAAACTCACTTTCCAATTTGCATCATTAAGAACTAAAACTGCCTCCTTCCTAATTTGCATCATTAAGAACTAAAACTGACTGCCCCAATCCTTCTAAGGATTCTAAGTTACCCTGTTGCTGGCCTTTCCTCCTAGGATCTAAAGATGTATGCCTCAAAGGGCTCCATGTATACCTCAAAGGATCCATTGCCTTTACAGATCATAAGGGGACAGACTTTGACCTGAACATGCTGCTGTTTGGGCCACTTAGGAAGCCTGGTAAAATGTTGGGGAAATGTATCCTCCCCATGTGAAAGTGACAAAGACAGTATCTTAAGAGTTTCTACATCTTCTTAAAAACTTCAAGAAACTGCTGCAGAATCAAATTTCTCCATCCACCAACCTCCTAGAATCTACTGTCTGGATACCCTCAGGGTCCAACTTTTACTTTCGTGGGACATTTTATATTAATATTTCTATTTTTCTTTTTAGGTATCCCTCATTTAAGATACTGGCTCTGTGGGACTTTGACCAGTACATCCAACAGATGCTCTAATGGTCCTCTAGGAACACCATCCAGAGAGTCATGTACTTCAGATTCCCCTTGTCCTGAGTTATTAAAGGACAGTCCCTCTAATCTTGTCTTGAGCAAGACAATGAACTAACAAGGCTGACCAAATGTTGTGCTAATAGGACAGAGTAAGTCTGAGTGGAATTTGATGTGAACTTTCTGCACTCTGATTTCCTGCTCCATTGCAACACCGGCCTGACTCAGACCACCTGTCTAGCCACAGACCACATGATTGTGTCACATTATCAATTAA
>NW_008355472.1:1934448-1940577 GCF_000622305.1 Nannospalax galili | reverse complement strand
TGTCTTCTTGCTGTAACAGTTTTTCTTTTTTGTTTATTTGTTGATTGATTGATTGATATAGGGTTTCATGTAACCCAGGCTAGCCCCAAGCTCCCTGTGTAATCAAGGCTGTCCTTGAACTCCAAATCTACCTGCCTCCACCTCGAAAGTGCTAAGATTAAAGGCATGCATGGGCCACTGCACCCAGCATAACTTACCAGATTTTCAGACTTGTTTCTTTGTCCTTACATAGCCAGTAAAATTTTGTGCCTTTAGTTCAATTTCAATGCTCCAGGCTGCACAAGCATAGGTTTTATTCAAAATAACCTTATAGGATTGTGGAATAGTGTGGGAACAAGACCAGGCACTGAAATTTGTAGCACCAAGATGGTTAGGTAGATCTTGAACAAAGGAAGAATAAGAGCCAGAAACAGCAATGTGTTCCTGTAGTCTCAGTCATTCAGGAGGCTTGAGCCCAAGAATTTGTGATCAGCCTGGGCAACATAGCAAGACCCTGTCTCAAAAAAGGGGAGGAGGAGGGCTGGAGAGATGGCTAAGCAGGTGAAAACACTGACTATTCTTGCAGAAGACCTGGGTTTGAATCCCAGCACCCACATGGCAGATAACTACTGTCAGTAACTCCAGTCCCAGGGGATCCGACAGCCTCTTCTGTCCTCTGCGGGCATTGCACAACATGGGTGCACTTACCTACATGTAGGCATAACACTCATACACATAAAATAAAAATAAGAAATAAAACATTTTTTAAAAATTTTAAAAAGGGGGCACCTGGGTGTGGTGGTGCACGCTTTTAATCCCAGCACTTGGGAGGCAGAGGCAGGCAGATCTCTGTGAGTTCAAGGCCAGCCTGGTCTACATCGTGAGTTCCAGGACAGCTGGGGCTGCAGGGAGACCTTGTCTCAAAAAGACCAAAATAAATAAATAAATAAAATAAAATAAGTAAAAATTTTAAAAAGGGGGAGGAGGAGGAAGAGGAGAGGGAGAAAAAAGATGGAGAGGAAGGAGAAAGGAGCGAGGAGGAATGGGAAGGGGGAAGAGGAGGAGGAAGGGGAGTTAAGTTTCTCACTTGTAAGATCTGAGAAAATGACTTGCCTCCAAATATACATTAGAATAAGCATACTGTAGCCTAGTAATCTTCCAAGTTCTATTTCTATAAAAGTTCAGTTATGAAAGCTAGATATACAAAAAGTCCCAGTGTATTATTTTGGTGGAACATTTTTTCCTGCTACACATGATGGAACAGGAGGCTTTAGATTTTTGGCCACCTGGTCTGTTTCAATGTTTTCTACCTAAAATGTCATCCAATGGCTATGCCTGGAGACCCAGGAAACCTATGGATTCATTACAAAGATCTAGGATTAAAAGAAGCTGGCAGTTCTCAGAGGAGACTAAAAAATCAACACTTCAGTTATGTTTTATCCAGTACATGGGAAAATTGTATCCAGGAGTGACTAAGAATGCAAAAATGATCCTTAAAAGTGGTCATCTCTCCACCTTTCGCTTTGACCTAATGTCCCCAAATAGCTCAGGTAATTTGTAAAAACAAATGTATGGGACAAAGGTTCACCATTATCTCTGCTTTCTATAAGATCTACCTATATGCCAGTCTCTCTCTCTCTCTCTCTCTCTCTCTCTCTCTCTCTCTCTCTCTCACACACACACACACACACACACACACACTCTCTCTCTCTCTCTCTCACACACACACACACACACACACACACACACGCCAGTCCTTTGGGGAAGACCATAAAGTTCTTAACTCATCTTCATATAGAGGAAAGAAGAGATACGGGGGCTGGGGATGTAGCTCGGTTTGTAGGTGCTTGCCTAGTGCGCACATAACCCTGGGTTCAGCCCCCAGCACAGCATAAACCAGGCATAGTGGCAGGAGGATCAGTTTAAGGTCAGCTACATAGTGAGTTAGAGACCAGACTGGGCTATATAAGACCCTGTCTCAAAAGAAAAGTAAAATATTCCCCTCAGTAAAAATTCTACCACCACCAACAAAACCAAGAGACAGGAACAAAGAACGCTAGTAAAACACAAATTAACTTCAATAAACTATCTGGCTTCCCCTTCAAATTCAGGTCCTGAGCAGGTCTTTGGTGGCTTAGTCTCTGTCATCTTCTGAAAGCCGTGTCACAGAAAGCAAGATTATGGCCTTTTTATCCACGGAGAATGTGATTTTGTGTGTGTGTGTGTGTTTTCAGTAAATATTACTGGCTTAATCAGACATCCATATTGAAAAATGAACATTGTCTCTACATGTCAGCATATGAAGTTAATTCAGTATGAATCATAGATTTAAATTTAAAAGTTAAAAGAATAAATATATTAGAGGAAAGCATGGTAGAATATCTTTATGACATTAGTCTTGGCAAAGATTTTCTTTATTAAAATTTTATTATTTTTATCTTATGTGTATATGTGTATTGCCTGCATGTATCCAAGTACACCTGTGTTGTGCAATTTCCATGGAGGTCAGAAGAGGATGTTGGATCCCCTGGAACTGGATTTACAGTTGTTAGCTGCCATGTGGGTGCTGAGAATCGAACCTGGATCCTCTGCAAGAGCAGCTAGTACTCTTAACTGCTGAGTCATCTCTCTAGCCTGGCAAAGATTTCTTATATAGGACAAACACACTAATCTTGAGCCTGTCCTTCTGTAGAAAATATGTGAGGTTTTTCGTTATAGAACTAGTCATGGGGCTAGAGAGATGGCTTAGTGGTCAACAGCACATACGTGGAATATTATTTTCCTTTCAGATTCAACTTTGAAATATTTAGAGTCGAGTTTTATAAAAAGGCAAAAGATCATAAATGGATAAAAGTTCAATTTGAAACTGAAAGCACATTGTCCACAGGATAAAAACACTGTACCTTATGAGACACTGCTTTCAGAAGAGGACAGAAACTGAGCCACCAAAGGTCTGCTCAGGTTACTGACAACTCTAAATTCGTCCTCCAAAGCAGAAGGTCCCTAAAGGTAATGGGATTAAGAATGTCCCCTGAAGAGACACTGGTGATAGGATGGGATTGGGAGAAAAATATGAGGGTTGGAATGGCTGTAGTAGTAGGAGGTTATGTCTTAAGGGTCAAAGCCACAGAATTAGTTCTGGGCAAGAAACAGGCCAGGTAAGGAAATGAAGTTGGATCTGGAGAAAGGAAAGCACGTATAATGGCAGGCACGAGGCTGTCCATCCTTCTAGAAACTTGAAATTTTAATGTAGAGGCTAGGGGTGGTGGGGCACGCCTTTAATTCCAGCACTTGGGAGGCAGAGGCAGGTGAATCCTTGTAAGTTAGAGGCCAGCCTGGTCCACATGGCGAGTTCCAGGTTAGCCAGGGGCACAGGGGTACATAGTTAGACCTTGTCTCAAAAAAAAAAAAAATTAATGCAGGACCATATAATTTATCTCCAGGTCCTGCAGGGACACTACTGTCATCTGGGTCCTACATGGTCCCTTGTGTAAAGGGACCTTCCTCTTGCTATGGTTGGGCAAGTCTGGACTTTTAAGGCCAGAAGAAGGATATGCATGCATACACTGACTTTATTGTATTGTATTGTATTGTATTGTATATATTTGTATTAATTATATTATATTTAAGTGTGTGTGTGTGTGTGTGTCCATGCCATGGTGCATAGGATAGAGGTCAAACACAACTTGTGGGAGTTGGCTCTCTTCTTCCACCATCTGGGACCCAGGAATAAACTCAGGTCCTCAGACTTGTCAGCAAGCATCTTGACCTGCTGAGCCATCTTGCTGGCCCTGTTTATGTTTAATTTTGAAAGCTTTTGGGGGTTTTAAAAGACAGGGTCTTGATATGCAGCCCAGGCTACTTTGGAACTCACAATCCTTCTGCAGCAGTTGAGATTACAGACATGTGGCATCACACCCAGCTTCTCCTTTGTTTTAATTTTGGATCTTTAAGATGGAGTATATCCCTTCAATGATTAGGAGAAACACACCATAGAACGAAAGAGTTTACAACTGACAGGTCCTGGGTCATACACAGCACACCTGGATGTCACACACTTGGAGGTAGAGTGCAGAGATAAAGCAGGAAGAGAGGAAGTAGGAAGGAAGGAGGGAAAGAGAGCGGGTGGGTAGAGGAAGAAACCAGTGCTTTTATTGGGGTCCAGGGCATTATCCACACAGGTGTCCTGGGGAGATTTTAATTGGTGAGTTTAAAGCACACAGGCACTAATTCCAGTAGTTCATACTGTGACTGAGGTGATTACTATTGATTACTGGTGATTCTCTGTAGGGCCAGAGAAGTAGGCTGTATGTAACTTTCCTATAGGGAAGCATTCTCCAGGTCTCGTAAAGGCAGATATCTAGATGAACTACGTTGAGGAACTGGGAAAGGTAGAGGTGTAAATTGAAAGTTCCAGTTCCAAGGTAACTAAGCCACATATCTGAAATGAGAAAGTTGAACTTATATCCAAAAAGGAGGATAAGAGGGATAGCTTGGTGGTAGAGCTTTCACCTAGCATCCACAAGGCCTTGGCTTTGATACCTGGAACTGTGAAAATTAAAACAAAATAGAAGGCTGCTAAGGCTCCTGCTAGGTATAGCAGCATATGCTTTTAATTCCAGTATTTGTAAGTGTAAGGCAGGAGAATTTATTTCAAGTTCAAGGTCAGCCTGGTCTATATAGCAAGACCTGTCTCAAAACAAAGAAAAAAAGAAAGAAATCTTCTATACAACCATGCATTACTAACTCACTTCGCCCAAACAGTAGACTCCTATATATTAAGCTCATAGACATAGAAGCCATTGGTTCTCAACTCCCAGCCTCCATGTAAGGGCCAGTGGGGAGGCTAGACAACTTTGTCTACACATATAGGGAACTGGCTTTAAATACTTCAACTTTGCTTAGGAAGTCTGAGGCAGGAGGATTGTCAGTTTGATGCCATCCTGGGCTACATAGCAAGCTGCTTACCATCTCAAAAATTCAAATAAGAGTTATATTAACTGTTCATCAGAACATATCCACAGAGAACCAGTTCACAGATTATCATTTTAGAAGCTACCAGCTTTCATCCTGTTTGCCGAAACTGTCATAAGTTAGACGGAAGATTGTCTTCTCCCCAAATAAGGTTAATGTCATTACACTTTCCACATTTTATTTTACTTTATTGAAGTCAACTTGCTAGCCCACACTCATGGCAGTCAGATTTATGCCTTCAGTCCCTCTACTGAGTGAAGAATCCGCACGACCACTTTTCTGCTGGTACTTCCACCTGTATTTCTCACTGGTATCTCAAATCTGACATGTTCAAAACAGCCTGGAACTTGTAAGGCCAGGAAGAAGTGGTGAGAGCTAGAGAGACAGAGAGAGCTGGAGCTCAGAGCTACATGGTGTCAGGAAGCTTGATCCTACATCTGGCATATATATAGCTCAGTAGAAAGCTGCTGGCCTGGCATGTGCTAGGTTCTGGGCTTAACCTTCAGCATCCATCCATCTATTAAATAAAGCTTGAACCTTACACCAGTCAGTACTTCTCAAAAGAGCAAACTACAATAGAATCAGCTAGGGAACTCATTAAAAATACTAAATCTACAACTTTAAGACTAAGGTCCAAAAAATCTCTGTTGAGAACAAGAAAAATTCACAGAGAAGCCTTTATACAATCAAACTTTAAGACCTATTAAGTGCAAGTAGAAGGAATTCCTAAATAACTTTCAAAGGTATGTGGAATGTCAAAGTAAAGCGTTTTCTCATCCCTGAACATGTTTTATTTTTATTTTTGTTTTGGGGATCTCATTCTGTATCCTAGTCTAGCCTGGAACTTGGGATCTTCCTGCTTCCTCCTTTAAAGGGCTGGGATTACAGGTGTATGTCGATATGCCCAGCTTGTCCAGGAGGATATCACTAATTTAAGGGGGATATCCAGGGTCTAGGATTCCTTAAAGAAGAATATATAAGCTTTCACAAACTTCCCTGAAGATAAGAGAAATTGATAGGAACATATTATAATGAATGAAAATTTAGTTTACTTCATATAGAGAGATGTTAGGTAAATGGAACTACTCATCATCTTAAAGCTATGTAATTTAAAAATTCTAAGAATTAAGTATGATAGGAAAATATAATCAAAGTATAAATTGATGAAACAATTAA
>NW_008355472.1:1931889-1933333 GCF_000622305.1 Nannospalax galili | reverse complement strand
CGATGCCCTTTTTTGAACTCTGTGGGCATTGCATGACACGGATACACTTACATGCATGCAGCCTTACATTTTAAGTGGTTAAAGATATTAAAAACAATACATTTTCATTAGCTATACTAACTAAAAAAGCAAGCTGATTCTGTTAGCCTAGCTTTCTTTATTGGTGTGTGTGTGTGTGTGTGTGTGTGTGTGTGTGTGTGTGTGTTGTGTATGATTATGTGGGCACGGATTTACATGTGTGTATCGTGGGCACAATATGTGTGCACAGACATGTAGAGGCCAGAGGACAACCTCAGGTGTTGTTCTTTGGGTGGTGTTAACTGTTTTTGTTGCTGTGGTGGTGGTGAAGATAGTTGTGGGTTTTGTGGATTGTTTTTGAGACAAACTCTCTCATTGGTCTGGAACTCACCAAGTAGGCTAGGCTAGCTGGCCAGTGAGCACCCGGGATCTGCTTGTCTCCACCTTTCCAGTGCTGGGGTTACAAGGGCATGTCACCACATTTGGGTTCTGGGGATCAAACTTAGGTCCTCAATTTTACTGACTAAGCTATCTCCTCAGCCTATCTTAGCCCATTTTCTATTGTTATACAAAAATACCTGATGCTGAAAAGCTCATAAAGTATGCTATAAAGTAAAGATTTGGTTTACAATTCTGAAGCCTGGGAAGTCTAAATATCATGGTATAGCTGACTACTGAGAATTTCCTGGCTGAATCACAATATGGCAGAGAAGTCTTGTGCCACGTACACAAGGGATTAAATGGCAAGAGAGGAAGCCAGAGAGATTCTGGGACCAGGTTTGCTTTGCTTATAACAACTTGCATTTGCGGGAACTGACTGGGGTCCCACAAGAATTTCATCGATCTCTTTGGAGGGTGATACCTTCAAGGATCCAATTACCTCTCAGTAACCCCATCTTTTAAAAGTTTCACTACCTCAACAAGACCACATAGGGGACAAACCATATTCACATCATAGAACATGGTGAAAAATACAGCATTAAGAGACACCCAGAAGTACTGACCTGAGTGTGAGCCACAGGCTAACAAAACTGAGAGAATTTTTTACCCTCTATGGAGGGTAAAGTGTTAGCACCTATGAAAGAGTTTCCCTCACTGGTGGTCTAAATGCCATGTAGCTCAATCTGTTGCCAGAATTGATTGATTGTAGCGTCCTACTGTGAGGTCAGTGACCTCATCCCTGGTAAAGGACCCAGGCAGAACTGTTTACAAACAGTCCTGAGGAGCCATTCAGGGAGCAGTGTGAACAGGAGTGCAGACCTGTGGGTGTGAAGCAGGGATTGCTGTATGGATATACAATTTAATGTGCATGCGCCTCTTACACTTCCTTTCTTTCTTTTTTGATGCTCAAATTAGGAGTCCTTTATTAATAGCCAGTGGTCAGAGTGGGGGCTAATGCCCCCCAAACTCTCAATGCCAAGGAAAA
>NW_008355472.1:1928939-1931286 GCF_000622305.1 Nannospalax galili | reverse complement strand
AGCGGTTAAGAGCACTGATTGCTCTTGCAGAGGATCCAGGTTTGATTCCCAGCATCCACATGGCGGCTACTAACCATCCTTAACTCCAGTTCCAGGGGAACCTGAAGCCCTCTTCTGACCTCCGTGGCATTGCACAACGCAGGTGCACTCACATACATGCAGGCAATATACTCATACACATAAAATAAAAATAATAAATAAAATATTTTAAAAAAGAGACACCCAGAAGTACTGACCTGAGTGTGAGCCACAGGCTAACAAAACTGGGAGAATTTTTTAATGCATCTATGGAGGGTAAAATGTTAGCACCTATGAAAGAGCTAAAACATAATCTGTTTCCCTCACTGGTGGTTTAAATACCATGTAGCTTGATCTGTTGCCAGAACTGATTGATTGTAGCGTCCTACTGTGAGGTCAGTGACCTCATCTCTGGTAAAAGACCCAGGCAGAACTGTTCACAAACAGTCCTGATGAGCCATTCAGGGAGCAGTGTGAACAGGAGTCCAGGCCTGTGGGTGTGACGTAGGGATCGTTGTATGGATATACAATTTAATGTGCATGCGCCTCTTACACTTCCTTTCTTTCTTTCTTTTTTGGTGGTCAAATTAGGAGTCCTTTATTAATAGCCAGTGGTCAGAGTGGGGGCTAATGCCCCCCAAACTCTCAGCGCCAAGGAAAAGCAGGGCATGGTTTATAAAGCTTAAAACCACAATTATATCATGCCAGGGGCAAAGTCAATAACCATAGTTACATCAGATCACCATAGTTACACCAAGCCCAAAGCCAGTCAGTTAACAAAGGTTTTCAGGTAACAAAAAGTTTTGATAAGGAAAAACCAAGTTTCTCAGAATTGTAGAAACACTGGGCTCCATAGAGACGCAGGTGTAGCTGGGAGGGAGAATGTGCTATCGGGACATGCTACTTGGCTACTGGAAGTTTCCCGGTACTGCTCTTACACTTTGTTAATGTTTGTTCATAGTTATTTTTTTTTATCATGAAGATGGCATCTCTTCTGAACTCTGAAATTCACATCTTCCTGTTAACTTCGTGGCTAACCCAGCAGGTAATATAGATCATCCATTCTGAACCCACATTCTGCTGACATTGCTTTCCTCTCACCCCCATCTTTGAGATATTATAGTTCCCAGAGTAGAGTCCGCGGCTAGAGCCAGTTAGAACACAGATCCTGAAACAGTAAGTCAGTCAGTATGGAGGGGCAGAGCTGGGGTTATGGACATGAGCAAAGTATAATGACATCTACGGATGAAATGCTATAATGATGCCTATCATTTTGTACATTAAGAAAATTAATTCAATAAGGAAGAAAAGCATCAGTAACTAAAATGGAGTCACAAGCCTAGCTTCTCCTTTCTACCACACTCAAGTGTAATGAGATTACATTCACATATGTGCTATGTGTGAGTGAACCCTTCGATTAGAACATGTAAAATCTCATCTGAGTAAGAAGCCCATCAATAGGCTTTGGGCAGCATCCAGCACATGCTGGTAACCCAGAAAACAAGTTAAAGGACTCTTTTCCCTCTTACAGGTGACCACAGAGCCCATCATACTAGACATGGCTTCCACTGTATTTGATGATCAGTATGAGGGCTGTGTCAAAGAAATGGAGCAAAAGGCACTCCAGATGTTAAAAGAAGACTTCAACATGAGTGAAACATTCAAAGCTGCTTGGGAAGAGGCAGAGAAACACTGGAAGATGAAAGCAGGGAGCTATCCCAGCGGTTTCAATGATTTCCATGGGACAGCTCTAGTGGCCTACACTATGGAAGCCATTTTCACAGATTTTAACAATGCAACAAGAAAATTCACAATTAATTCTAGCCACTGTTATTATTACAGGGCCTTCCATTATTACTTAACAAGAGCTCTTCAGCTTCTAAGTAATCCAAATTGCTACACAGTTTTTAGAGGCACTCAAATAAAATTTGGTTACAGTGGGAAGGGTAGTGTACGATTTGGGCAGTTTACTTCAACATCTTTGAGTAAAAGCGAAGCTGAACGTTTTCTAAAACATGGTGGAACGTTGTTTGTTATTGACACCTGTTTGGGTGTTGAAATCAAAGAGTTCTCAAAGTTCCCTGATGAAGAAGAAGTGTTAATTCCGGGATATGAGGTGTATCACAGAGTCTTCACATCACCAACTAAAGAAATACCACTTACAAAGTACAACACAATTTATCTTAAGTCTCCCCAAAGAGAGAACAGCACCTACAATTGCTACTATTATAACAAACTCAAGAGCAGCTCAGGTGAGTCTGCATCTGGGTTAGAGGTGGAACTGGTGGGACCATCACGAAGTAGAAGAGGGGACGCTCCCTACCAGAAG
>NW_008355472.1:1900965-1928690 GCF_000622305.1 Nannospalax galili | reverse complement strand
TATAGTAGTATTGCTTTGAGGATTAAAAAGAGGCACTTAAGACCTATTTTCTCAGGGCTGGAGAGATGGCTCAGCGGTTAAGAGCACTGACTGCTCTTGCAGAGGACCCGGCTTCAATTTCCAGCACCCAAACGATGGCTACAAACCGTCCTTAACTCCATTTCCAGGGGAATCCAAAACCCTCTTCTGACCTCTGAGGCATTGTACAATACAGGTGCATTCACATACATGCAGGCAACACACTCATACACATAAAATAAAAATAATAAATTTTTTTAAAAAGACCTATTACTTGGCACATAGACATTGTTGAACAAATACTTTTTTAAAAAACCATGGAGAACCTTGTACACCTCTCAGTCATCAGATCCCAACTCATTATGTATGTAGCTCACCACTGTATGATAATCACTTGCTTATAGCCTAAGGACTTTGTTTCCCTATTGACCAGCACTTGGGTTCTGCCTAATGACTGGCTTAAACATATTTTTTTAAAAAGACCTATTACTTGGCACATAGACATTGTTGAACAAATACTTTTTTAAAAAACCATGGAGAACCTTGTACACCTCTCAGTCATCAGATCCCAACTCATTATGTATGTAGCTCACCACTGTATGATAATCACTTGCTTATAGTCTAGGGACTTTGTTTCCCTATTGACCAGCACTTGGGTTCTGCCTAATGACTGGCTTAAACCACGGCTTTTCTATATGTTGTTTTAGTAAGTTAGGTTTGATTGAGAGGCCAAAGGGCCAACCTGAAATGGATCTGACCTGCAGGGGGACTGCTGAGTACCAAGTAAATTTAGGTCAAATTAGTTTTTATGCTTTGAAGGAGTTCTGGAAATACGGGTCTTCAGAAATAGAGATGGGACCACAAAAGTGGTCACAGGGACTTTAAGCCTTTACATGGAGAACATTTTAATTGGATCAAGCCCAGTGAAAGCATGATGCCCACCCAGGTAAACAGTATAACAGAAAAGATGCTGCCCACCACCTGCACCAAATGGTTGCTGTTCAGCTTCTGCCATGCTGAGATGGGCGGGTGAACTCCAGTTCACACCAGTCAGCATAAAAAGGAGAATATATGTTGCTGGAAAGATAAACTTCCAAAAAGTTCAAATCCAGAAACCTCCTCTTCAGTAGAGAACAAGCCTACAGGGCTCCCCACAAAGACCAGGGAAGGCTCCAGATGGGAAAGGCTTTTCTCACTCAGGCACAATATCTTGGAGCACAAAATCCTGGTAAGTGTCCGAGAGACCATCAGTGTGCTCATCTTTCTGGTATTTGAGTATCAGGAATCCTGGGAAAGCAAGAGGAGAGTCTAGCTAGGCATACTAAGCCCCTAGGGCCCTCTCCTGGGTTCTGAGCTAAAGGCGAAAGTCTGAAAGTTTGCAAGGTCCCTGTCTTGAGAAACCCCATATGGAAACCCTTCTTTCTCTGCCCATCTTTAGGAACCCTAGGAATCCCTGTGCTGCTCCTGCTGCTACTGCTGCCTGGTCTCCTGGTCCAGCTGCTTTTTCCAGATGAGTTATAGTCTTCTCCTGCCTGAAGTTTGTGGATATGAGTGTCGGAAGAAGGCCAGGAGGCAAGAACTTGACTGGTTCTCTGCAGTCTGAGGAAGAAGGGTGGGGTCATTTGGGGGGGTCTGCTTAAGCTTTCATGCCTGCCACAGACATTTGGGGAACCTATTAGAGGTCTGTCTGTGAAACTATGCACTCTGAAAAATTTACACCCTGAGATTAAGTTCCTTGACACTCTGCTATAGTTAAAAGGCAATATCTGTGTACACTGTCAATGTTGAGTCTTAAAACATGCAATTTGTGATGAGTGTTACAGTCTAAAGAAATAAACCATTTATTATCACACCCTGCTTCACTGTGACTAGATATTTCTATAGGTTGTATTAGTTATTTGAGAAATTCTCCTAAGGTGTTAGATCCGATGACAGCATTTTTATAGCTGAGAAGGTTCATGAACATTTCTCACAGTTACTTTTGCAGAACTGATTGAGTGAACCATAAATACAAGGACTGTCCTAGACAAAGCCCTCTCTCTACACAACCAAATCAGAACTGCAACTGGCTACTGAGTCCTGTCAGTTAACTTCAATAACTCTGATTATCTCTGAAGACATGGATAGGCACAGCTAAATTTATTTATTTATTATTATTGCACAAGCATGAAGGGGAGTGCATGCTGTGAAGCGTGTACGGAGGTCAGTGGACAACTTTGTGGAGTTGGTTCTATCCTTCCACCTTTTTGTGGGTTCTAAGGATTATATTCAGGTTGTCAGGGGCCTGGATAAGCACATTTTGAGGTATATACGGAGCCAGGAAGTCTGTGCTCTGTACTCACCAAGGGTGGGTTTAGCCAAGTGTATTAGTTACTTTTCTGTTGCTATGATAGAAACACTGACCAAAACAATTGAAAGAAGGAAGAGTTTATTTGAGCTTATGGTTCCAGGGGAATTACAGTCTGTCGTGGCAGGGAGGCATGGTGGCAGAGAGCTGGAGGAGGAGCGGAAGCTAGGCTCTACACAGGAGAGCCATACCTTTTTAAGACCTCCCTAAACACTGCCACCAACTGGGATAAAAATGTTCAAATACTTGGAGCCTATGGGGAACATTTCTCATTCAAACCACCACACCAAGCAGGAGAGCCATACCTTTTTAAGACCTCCCTAAACACTGCCACCAACTGGGACAAAAATGTTCAAATACTTGGAGCCTATGGGGGACATTTCTCATTCAAGCCACCACACCAAAATACACAAAATTTCCCTCACTCCTCATTCCCCATCCTCCATGCCTGAAGACTACCTCGCCCTTGACCACAGGTAAGTAATAGCAAACATGGATTCAAGAAAAGGATCCATGCAGACACAGGCATGAGGTACACGGCAGGGATGCCTCACAAACCATGGGGGGAAAACTGCCAGATCCTTGTACTGCACATGATAAATAAAATTCATGGAAGCCATTGCTTCGTGATCCTAAACAGATCACCTCTTTCTCATGAAACTGTTGTGTAGCACTATCCTCTTAGTCACACACCATCTTCCTGAGCTCATTTGTATTCACACTTGCCAAAGATCATCACAGCTGGGCTTGTTGACTGTTCATTCCAACCCCCCATAGAAGGAGGGACAGGAAGAGTCACAGGACCCTCACCTGAGTATTCAACCACACCATCCAACCAGTGGGGTGCAATACGGTTCTAATTGCAAGTAGCCTGGGGAAAAGGCTAGAGTACAACTGTTGTGTAGCACTATCCTCTTAGTCACACACCATCTTCCTGAGCTCATCTGTATTCACACTTGCCAAAGGTCATCACAGCTGGGCTTGTTGACTGTTCATTCCCCCCACCATAGAAGGAGGGACAGGAAGAGTCACAGGACCCTCACCTGAGTATTCAACCACACCATCCAACCAGTCGGGGGGCAATACGGTTCTAATTGCAAGTAGCCTGGGGAAAAGGCTAGAGTATATAGGCTGGGGAAGATAATGGGAGGGCTTCCATTTGTGTGGCTATGGGGAAACCATCATCTATGCTTGGGTGAAGACTTTCCAGTGGGGCCTTACAGGGGTAGCACCTACATTCCTGTAAGTAACCCCGACCCATTGCTCTGTAAGTAAGCCCAATAAACTTATTGGTCTCCCAGAGTGCACTTTGGTGGAATTCTTCAGTTTGTTGTTAGGACCTTGGGAGGAGGGAGTTGGAGGTTGTTCACATCTCTCGCTCAGGGAAGGAGTTTTAACAACACATGGTATAGTTGGCAGGATAAGACAAAACCAAGGATGAGCTTGGGAACAGCAATGGTGGTGTCCCTGATTTGGGGACTGAGACAAATGATGGAAGCAAAGCTGGTGGGGGTTCTTGCAGAGGAAATTTTGACATGGCAGGCGATCCCCATAGGGTTTGTGGGGGTATCAGTGTGGTGGCATGGGCAGAGGAGCAGGCAGTGAGACATGCAACTAAGGTGAAGCCACCTGGCAGAGGATGTCAAGGGGACAAATCTCAGGGTGGCAGTCTTCATCTAGGTGGTATGGAGTGGCACACCTGCTTGATGGGTGGGGTCCACCGTGGGAATATGGAGATGCTTTGGGAACAGCTGAAGGTCTAGAGCAGACATTACAAGCCCTGGGAGTAGTGCATGAAGGATGGGGGTATCAACAAGTAGCTGCAGAGGAAGCCTGGCTGCTGCTGTGGGTCAAAGAGACGTAAGGCAAGGTGGCATCCCAGAGGGAGACTGTGGGATAAGGTATGAACTGCAACCAGAAGAGCATGAGGCTGAAATCCTCTGAATTGGCCTCCAATCTACCAGATAAACTGACTAAAAGAGAGGGTGAGATGATGCTTGCCTTGCTGCTTCTCAAACCTGGGAGGCAAAGGGTAAAGAAAACACAAATCAGATCTGTATTAATGAGCCCTTTCTAGAACCACAAAACCTGAGATCTGTGGGAGAAGTCAGGTAGTTAAGAGGAAGAGAGGAAAAGAGAGGTGACAAGAGATACTCCTTGGGTCCGATCTTTGGTACAGAGAAGGGGAAAATCCTGACTCAGAATGAAGATGGGTATTTTTAACAATGGTCCTGTGTAAGAAACCATGGTAATCAGAGAATATTCGGCGCTGGAATTTCTGGATTTAGAGAAAAGCTTTAAATAAGCTTTGAAAGAATCTCTCACAGCCTGGCTTATGAGGCCATGGGATATGGGGGCGGATGGGATCAATCTGCGTTTTGGGGAAGCAGAGAAAATGAGCAATATAACCCACCCATCCCTCCTTGAGACTCAGGATGAATAACCTGAGGCAGTGTGAGGGGAATCAGCCCCTGATGGACTGACTTGTATGAAACATTAGAGATGCTTAATCATCACCTGGGAAGGTCCCCATGGATATCAGGGGCTGGAGGGCAATAGAGGAGGAACAGGCACTGCTGGGGGAACTAGGTATGAAGAAAGCGGTGTATGACACCTAGTTCACTGGACCATACAACATTGTGTTCAACAGAGACTTAAAGAACTTGATTCATCAGGGACCTCAAGAGTGATATGGAGCTTTACTGGCTTTGCTGAGTCCCTTGGTAGGGCAGCATCTTTATGAAGTAGGAGAGGTTTTGTCAGATCTAAGTGACTTAGACCAACATGTAAAATGTGTCCATAAAGTGGTAGAGCAATCTAGAGGAGATGGGAAAAAGTCAAAGCAGAGGATGAGGTCTGTTTGGGTTACTGGGAAGCAAATGTGGTAAGATTTATGTTGAGCTCAAATTCCTAAAAAAAAATCTGGCATATAGCCAAATTCTTTGCTAAGGAGCTTCTGGAAAACTTTAAAGCCTGATGAGCAAGTCACAGAAGCCATTCATCATAAAACAATACAGGTACAGCAGATCAAGCCTGTCCCAGGGGTGGGTAATGATCCCCCAGACTAAAAAGGGTACATTCCCTTCCTGCAAAAGGTTATACTGGAGGGTGGAGGCAGTTTGCCCAGCCAGGGCCTCCCCCAGCAGAGTGTGGTTGATGGAGAGGCAACAGCTGCTGCTGAAGCCATGGGTCCAAACCAGAGCCTCTTGGGAACCAGCAGGTGCAGCAGAGGAGAGCACAGCCTCATTCTCCCTTGACCCTGGGCAGGACTAAGCAGCTTGAGCCAGCCCCAAGGAGTCCATCAGGGATGGAGAAATGCAGAGAAGCTCCATGGAAGAACTCAGGATACAGAAGTGGAATGGCTTGGAGAAAATGACTAAAGATTGTGGAGAGCTAACTAAGTCAGTGCCTCCTAGCCATGTTGTTGAACCCATGCTGCATTAGACCTTCTTTATGTTTGATTTAGTATTTCTTAGTTTCCAACTTTTATCACCTGACACTTGATCCGAACAGAGGACAACAGAGTTTCGGAGTGCTTCACCGAGGTTATCTTTGTAACCCCACCATTCGTTATGGCATGGTGGTTCAGGATGCTCACTGTTGTTCTGCCTGTCCTCTGGAAAAACCTTTCATTATGTAGATGACATAATGTTAACTTCTGAGTGCTTTGCAGATTTGGACAACAATTTGAGAGCTTGAAGGAGGAAGAATAAGAAATCAGTTCACAAGGGCCAGATGCAGCTGTGAAATTCTTTAGAGCTTTGCTGGGTATAGCATAAGTGATACCCATCAATGTAGTTGGGAAAAGTCTACACATGCTAAAGAGAATAGAAACTGAGGCACCCAGAAGCCATAAGGGTGCTGAGAATCCTAGTGCTGGTGGTGGGTCACCTCCCTAGTAGTTAACAATAGGGGCCCTAGAACAGCAGTTGCTGATGGTATATGCACCAGGTGGAATCCGTTATGGGCCTCACATCAGTTGCTGTGAAAAACAGTGTATCTCGTCTATGATGGGATTCATGCATGAGTCAGCCTGCCCTGTAAAGGACTGGCAAATGGGTTATATGGTACCTCTACCAGTCAGTGAAGGGTGCAAGTATGTTCTCACTTGTGTAGACATGACCACAAGCCTCACATAGGCCTTTCCCCAAACAAGCAACAGGTAAAGCCACCATCTAGGGCTTTACCCAACTCAGTGTTGTATAGGGGTGCCCACAGAGAATTGATGGTGGTGGGGAACTCATGTCACAAGCACTGATGTGCAAACCTGGGCTGAGGATAACCAGGTGCAATGATATTTCCATGTTCACTATAATCCTACAGGGGCAGGGTTAATTAGAAGAATGGACTGCGAAAGCAACCACTGAAAGGAACCCTACATGAGTGAAAGGCCTTCATGGAAGCTATACAATTGCTCAATGAAATTTCCAGCTCCAGAGGTGGAGCGCACCCCCATGAGCAGTTGTCCAGGGAGGCCCTTGAGGCCTCTAGAATGAAAAATTTTTCTTGCCACTGCTGTAAAACCCTGTTGCTGAAGGTCTCACTTTTTTTAGTTGAAGGACATGGAGAAATAAAGCTAGGAATAAGCTAGAAGTGTCCCCCTCCCTGTGGATTAGCTCCTGTAGTACCAGAAGACCAAGGAGAATTAAGAACAAAAGTTCTACTGAGCTGTGTATCCTGTGTGCTTCATGGTGGAAGTGCCAAGCTAGATGTGCTAGCTTGTGCAATAGTGGTGTGAGTGGTTACAGATAGAACCAACATTTTAATGGGACTTACTGACAACCCATTCCATAGGGATAATTCACATCTGGTACTGGGAACTTAGACAAAACCCTGTGACCAGGGAAGTCATAGGCTCCAGCGGAGAAGCAATTGCTGGTGCTTGGTTAAGTGATGCGTTGTCTATGTGCTTTCTAACATTGTGTTTGCAGTCATAGGTTATGACTGCAGTCAGTGTCTGTCTGGATATTTTTGTTTCTTGTTTGCTTTCTTTTCATTTGGGTTTTGTAGTAGACTTACCAGTAGCCATATTGTGGAACTGGAGGGGCACGAGGATGTGGTACCTCATTGGTAGAGCAGACATCTATGTCTCTCCTCCAAGGCTCAGGGACTCTTGGGGAAGAGGGTGGCAGAAAGAATGTAAGAGCCAGAGGAAGGAAAGGAGTATTATATAGACACCATCTGCCTGAGCTCAGCTGTGCCCACTTACCCTAAGATCACTACAGCTGGACTGCTGTAACTATTCATGCCCCCAACATAGATAGAAGGAAGGGCAAGGAGAGTTACAGGACCCTCACCCGAGTATCCAGTCATATCCACCAACCCACAGTGGGCAATTCAGTTCTAATTGCTTGTAGCCTGGAGGGGGAGGCTAAAGTCTATAGACTGGAGAAGATGATGGGAGGGGGGCATCATTTATGTAGCCATCATCCATGCTTGGGTGAAGTCTTTCTGGTGGGGCCTTGGGGGGGCACCCACACTCCTATAAGTAGCCCCTTACTCACTGCTCTGTAGGTCTAATAAGTTCATTGGTTTTCCTGAGTACACTTTGGTGGAATCCTACTTCGGTTTGTCGTTGGGACCTTGGGAGGAGGGGTAGATGCTGTTTACATCTTTCTCCCAGGGGAGGAGTTTCACCAGCAGAAATCAACTCCCTCTGCACAGCAGATCATTCTACCATGCAAAGTGAGATTGACTCTAGAATTGCTGCTAAAAAGCCAATTAGATCTTTAAACTAAACTTGCTATCCTTTTCTTTTCCAACACCACACAGAAAAGTCATCTGAGAGAAATTAAAGGTCTAAATGTGAAAAATTAACCTCTAAAACCGCTATTAAATTTCAAGAGAATACTTAGCATCAGAATAAAAGTGGAGTTGGGGGCGGGTCTTATTTCTTTTCCATGCCTAATACAGGCCACTCCATGGCTCTGCTGGGCTCTGCTCATAGTCACTAGAGGATGCAGTATGCTGGAGGCTCCAACACAGAGCTGTCTGTCATAATTATCACAATAACCGAGGCTGGAAGAGGAGATGCTATGACTGGATCCTGGATCTTATCACTTTTACTCACCTTTCAATGGTCAAAGCAGGTCACTCAGTTATATTCAACTTCAAAAAGATCTGGAGGACAAGAGACGAGGGAATTTTATAATAAACCCTATTAATTATTTAAGATAGAAAAGCACAAATCAAAGAAAAACAAAATTGCCACAGTGATAACAATATTGCGCTGGTTTTCTCATTGCTTTGAAATAAATTCTTTAGCCCACTGTCCCAGCTGCCATGTATAGCCCTGGTTGCCCACCCCTGCCACCCACCAGATCAGTTAGAGCATCTCGCAACTCTCACCAGAGAAGCTTCCTGCAGCTTCTCTGAACACAGAGACCCACAACTGGTCAGTGTATAGAGAATAAGAGACTGTGGAGTGCTCAGCCCTAAATGGGACACCTGTATCATCACACCCTCTCCTCCCAAGGTTCAGGGATCATTGCGGAAGAGGGAGCAGAAAGATTGTAAGAGCCATAGATGGTCTGTGTTTGCCAGACATAAAAGGGGACAGTTGCACATGCGAACCCATAACAACGCTTATGACAGTATGCACAAGACCTACACAAGCCCAAGCCAGACAAAAACTCATTGTGGACAGGGGATGTAAGTAAGAAGCCCCAGCCCTCACTGGGGATCTATTGGCAATTGATAGCTGCTGAGAGAGGGGGTGTCAGATTTTTTAAGGATGTAGTGCCAGGTAGGTTGACTAGGCTCCAGGGAATGGGCCTACAACCCAAGAGCATTTGGGGAACACAAATTAGATTTGATAGGCCTTTAAAAAATAATAGAGGACACGAATTCAGGGAGG
This sequence comes from Nannospalax galili, assembly GCF_000622305.1. Lineage (NCBI taxonomy): Eukaryota > Metazoa > Chordata > Mammalia > Rodentia > Spalacidae > Nannospalax > Nannospalax galili. The sequence continues at coordinate 1,919,469 of NW_008355472.1, read as the reverse complement.
GTAATAAGGTGGGAGGTTGAGGTTGGTGAGGGGATCTGAATATGATCAAATGCATTATATGAGCTGGACATGATGGCACACACCTTTAATCCCAGCACTCCAGGGAGAGAGGCAGGCAGATGTCTGTGAGATTGAGGCCAAACCTGGTCTACATAACAAGTTCTAGGCCAACTGGGGCTACAGAGAGACTCTGTCTCAAAAAAAGAAAAAAATACATTGTATGAAATTCTCAAAGATTCAATAAAATGTTTTTTAAAATCTTTAGATAAAAATATGTAGGCACTAGGGCTGGAGAGATGGCTCAGTGGTTAAGAGCACTGACTGTTCTTACAAAGGGCCCAGGTTTGATTCTCAGCACCCACATGGTAGCTAGCAACCATCTATAATTCCAGTTGCCTGGGACTCCAAAGCCGTCTTCTGACCTCCTCGGACACTGCAGGACATGGGTGCACTTACACACATGCAGGCAATACATTCATACACATAAAATAAAAATAAATAAAATAAAAATATGTAGGCACTTGGGAGATGGCTCAGTGGTAAAGTGTTTGCCTCACAAGCATGAGAACGTGAGTTTGGATCCTCAGCATCCAAGTAAAAAGCCAGAAGAACTGGGGAGGCAGAAACAGGAGGATCCCTGAGGATTGCTGGCTGGCTAGTCCTGCAGAATAGGTGAGCTCCTGATTGAGTGAGGCCCTGTCTCACAAAATTTATGTGGTGAGCGACTGAGGAAGACACCCCCACATTGACCTCTGGCCTCCATATGCACATGCAGACACCCATACACACACACACACACACACACACACACACACACACACACACACACCTCTAAAGTACTTGAATATGTTTCTCTGAATGCTTGCAATCAAGTCTATCTCTGATAATATACACTTTTCTTTACTTAATAAACCCCAACTTTCCTTTATATGAACTCATCCTGAAATTCTTTTCTGTGACATAAGTCAAGATCCTGGCAGAGAAGGATTCAGGCCACAAAGCCAGGAATTTCAAGCTGCATCTCCCACTGTCAGTGACAGCATTATTTCCTAGTTTTACAGTTGAGGGGCTGAGGGGTTGTATAAGGGGCTGTCAAAGAAAGAGCTAAGAAACACGGAAAGGGAGCATAAAAAGGAATATAAACAGAGGAAGGAAGGTCAAGCGGTTTAAACATTAAGAGGAGTTATGCTAAGTAAACAGTGAAAACCGACATTCCAGAAGGCGGGGGTTGACTTCATAGGTCTGCTCACAATTGGATGGAAGAAATAGCATTGTTGCCCTCCGGTGTGCAGGGGTCACTAAGAGTTCGTGATTGTTTACCAACTTCAGCAGGAAAAGAACATTTGTAATGAAGTAAGCTCTTCAGTTTTGATATGTCCTAGGTAAGTGATTCTTGTAAGCTAAAGAAATTTCCTTTGTATTGTTAGTAAATAAAGCTAGAATCAAATACTTCAATGTTCTAAATGGCGAAAGACACCACAAGCAAAACACTGAAGGAGGCTAGGAAAAGATCCTTGTAGGATTTATAATATGTAGAGAAGGTCTATGAGTCAATTATTTAAAGATTTATTTTTATTTTGGGGGGGCATGTGTGTATGGGTGCTGTTCTAGGTTGTTTTCAATTGCTGTGACAAAACACTCTGAGCAATACCAATTTGGGGAGGAAAGGATTTGTTTGGCTGAGGGAGCCCAAGGTGGGAACTCAGGGCAGGAACCTGGAGGCAGGAGCTGAAGTACAGGCCACAGAGGAACACTGCTTACTGGCTTGGTCTCCTAGCTTGTGCTTAACCTGCCTTCTTATACAATGCAGGCCCACCTGCCCAGGGGTGGCACTGTCCACAGTGGGCTGGGCCCTCCCACATCACTCAACAATCAAGAAAATACCCCACAGACATGGCCAGAGGCCAGTCCAATGGAGGCAATTCCCCAAATAACGGTCCCTCTACCTGAGTGTGTCAAGTTGACAACTAAAGCTATTCAGCATAGGTACCCACAGAGGCCACCCTCGAACTGGAGCTAGAGGCTGTTGTGAGATGCCTGATGTGGATGCTTGCTGAGAGATCATGTTCAACTGTAAACAGGAAACAGAGACAGTGAACTGAAAGTGGGGCAAGGCCATGAACTCTCAAAGCCCACCCCCAGTCACATGGTTCCTCTGGCAAGGCTGTACCTCCTAAAGGTTCCATGACCTACTCCAAACAGTACCACCGGCTGGGTACATTTTGCATTCAAATCACCGCACAATGCAAGCACTTTACCTACAGAGCTATCCCCCCAGCCCTGTATCTAACCTTTTTTTTGGTCTTTTTGAGACAGGGCCTCAGCTGTAACCCCAGCTGTCCTGGAACTCACTATGTAGACCAGACTGGCCTTGAACTCACAGAGATCCGCCTGCCTCTGCCTCCCGAGTGCTGGAATTAAAGGCATGCGCCACCACACCCAGCTATAGTAATATAATAATCCAATTGGTTGCATCCAGATAATAGCATTCCCTTTTCTTAGTAGAAAAAAAAAAAGTTTTATTATTTTTGGTTCTAGGAGTTTGAATTTTAAATAGAGGTGTCCCAGAAATCAAATTTCTTTTGGAAGACTTAAAATAGGTCTCTGTCTGTTTAAAAACTGAATTTTATGGTACTGGAAAGATGGCTCAGTGGTTAAGAACACTGACTGCTCTTGCAGAGGACTCGGGTTCGATTCCCAGCACCCACATGGCAGCTACAAACCATCCTTAACTCCAGTTCCAGGAGAACCCGAAGCCCTCTTTTGATCTCCACAGAACTGCATGACCCATGTGCACTCACATACATGCAGGCAACACACTCATACACATAAAATAAAATAATAAATAAAATTTTTTTTAAAAATACTGAATTTTCTCTTATTGTTGTTACGGTTATAATAAAGATTCTTGTTCAGAAAAAAAAAAAAACCTGAATTTTCTTTCTTTTTATCCAAATTACACTGACTAATGAAAGAATTCTTTTATGAAAGGAGAGAAAAATTTGAACCTTTTAAACATGAAGACTTGCTTTAAGTAAAGTTGAGTCTGGGTAAGCAAAGTCATAACAAGAACATGATTAAGGGGACATGATATTATCCTCATTTGTAGTTTCACTAAATCCAAGATCAGCATTATTTTTATCACCTGGGAAAATATACCAAGGAAAATTCCAAATATTACAGCCAATTTTTAAATGTTAAAATAGACAAGTATTTAAGAAATATGTTATACAAGAGTGAGATTCAGAAGCAATACTTTCAGAGGGGGTTTGAGTTCAGTTGGGTGGAGTGCTCAATGGTCAATGTACTTGCAGGTACAGAGGAGTTGACACAACTTTGAGGTTAGAAATATGAATCCAGGAGTTTACCTCCTAAGGACCTGTAGCACCAGAGGGGGTTAGAAGTAATTGATGGAGTCCTTTCTCTCCAGGCTGAATGAAATCTTCATTTACTTGGTTTTTAAAACACATTTTAAATCTTTTATTACATTTATTTGTGTGTTTGCATGCATACACATGCTTGTATGTGGAGTTCAGAGGACAATTTGTATGAGTCAGTTCTCTTTTTCCAACATGTAGGTCCTGGAAATTGAACTCAGGTCATCAGGCTTGGTGGCAAGTGTCTTTACCTGCTGAGCCATCTCATTGGCCCTGAAGGGGATCTTTAATTTAGTGTCTTTTTAATTGACAAAATGACCTGATTTTTAGCTTTCATTCATAAAGTGCATCTCCCAGGAGTTTGCTGTGGAAAGACTATGAAGCCAATTATTTTTTTAAATTTTATTTATTATTTTTATTTTGTGTGTATAAGTGTATTGCCTGCATGGATGTAAATGTACCTGTGTTGTGCAATGCCCATGGAGGTCAGAAGAGAACATCAGATTCCCTTGGAACTGGAGTTACAGGTGGTTGTTAGCTGCCATGTGAGTTCTGTGAATTGAACCTGGATCTTCTGTGAGAGCCAGTGCTCTTAACAACTGAGACATCTCTCCAGCTCCGAACCAATTCTTAATTTATTTATCATTATTATCATTATTAGGGTGGGTGGGTGTGTGTGCATGCACATGCACATACTAAGGGGTGTGTGTGTATGTGTGTGTTTAATGTGTCCTATGTGTGCATGCCACAGTATACATATGGAGGACAACTCTAAGGAGTCTACCTGCAAGCACTTCTACCTGCTGGGCCATCTTGCTGGGCCACAATCATTCTTAGGACACATTTAAACCTTCTAGTTTTGTCTTTGTCTGTTTCCATTTTGAAACAATTCTTTAATTTGACACAAAATTACCATATGAAATCCTTTCTTATCCCAAAGCATTTCCTTTTTCCTTTAGCCTTCTTTATCAAAAAAATATTTTTTCATATATGTAACTTTTTATACATTTTTCTTACTTGACACAAATTCCTTTCTATATTTCAATGAAGACCCAGGAAGTTGTACCAAAAACACATGCGAAATATATTAATAGTCCTAGAGACATTTTTTTTTCTTACCAACAAATTGGAATTCACTATTTGGTAAAGATTTAAGTCCTATTATAACAGACACTTAGACACTGCCTTTTAAAAAGATTGGTTTTTCATTTGGTCAAAGTAACCAAGGCCAGGGTGGAAGTCTGGCATTCTCTGTCCTGTGTCTATCTCCTTTCTTTTGGGTCACCCATTTACCTATATAGAAAGTATATTAATCATTTAAGGAGTGTTTTCCTAGATGATTTCCTCTCCCTTCAAAGCTGAAGGCACATAGGTAAGTTATTGTCTCAACACATTGTAAAGGAGGGCTGAATCTAAATTATATTTATGATGGAATGAAACAGTAGGATCACCAATCTACACGATGCCTTCTGTTAGCCCCTAATCAGGCCATGGCACTTTGTTTAAAATGAACTTTTTTCCCCCTTCAGTACCATATTTTACAGTTATTTCTTAAATGCATATATTTAGCTAGACTTCACCAAGACAAGGACCTTGAAAATACAATTTTTCAAAAGAAGCAGTAGGAGTCCCTTTATGCACTACTCTCTACGTTGCTGTCTCAGGTGGATATTGGTGAGTTCTTTCTGGGGTCCACGCCACTCTTTGGTTTGGTTGACAGTTCTTTGGTTTAATCTGAGCTGGTTGTTTGGATATTTTCTTATTTTGTTTTCAAAGAATTCATTTCGTTTTGTTTGATTTCAAAATATTTATTTGCTAGCATTTTCTCCTGACATTTTTCTCCTGACATTTCTTCAATATCAAATTCTGTATTTTTCCATGACCTCTCCTGCTTACTGCACCCCTGCTTCTATTTGCTTAGAAATGCTATGAATGCCTGGTCACAAAGACACCAAAGAGACCTGTGATCCTTCCAAGTGAACAGGGCAGTTATGACAGCCCTTCTGTGAGTTCTGTTCCTTCTAAGTCCTCATGAGTCCACCCATCAGACGCTAATTTGTAGAAGAGGTCAGCTGCCTACTTTGCTTCAGGCCTCATTAGGACATCTATCTTAAGTGGGATGAGCAAACCCAGCTTCAGAGTCTCTTCACAGTGCAGACTCATTTCTCAGCCTGTCCATTTGTTAAGTGATGCCTAGAACTGAACACAAACCAAAAATGGTACAGCCTCGTTCCTGAAGTCCAGAACTAGTACTTAGACTTCTTCCATTTTCCTGCATCAAGGCTCTTGCCCATTCTGGATCTACCCAGACTTTCAGCCTATCCAGTAGTTTCCACTATCCAACACCAAGAGGATTCAAGGAAGATTCTGAGGCATACTTTTTCTAGGGAATGTTTGAGTTGATTGGAAAGCCAGAAAGTTTTCAGAGGTTATATGTTGGATAGTTAAGCTCAAAAGAGAAATACAAAGAAACTGAGGCAGCAGAGACAAAGAACAGCCACAGTCCAGCAGTTACAGAGACCGTTTTTTGAAATAGGATTGTGATATTGTGGAGCAAAGATGGTTGTACGAGTTTGACCCACGTTGTGACAGCCGACATGACTGACTCCATTTTGTTTCTGACTCCATCTTGCTTCTTTTCCTTCCTTCTGGGTTCTTCTGGGTCTCGCTCTCCTACACTTACCTCAGATCCCAGAAACAATAGGCCCAACTGATGAACATCTTAAGACAAAGGACCAAAAGTACTCTCTAAGCAACAACGACCTTCTTGGCACCAACAAATCTCTGCATTTGGAAGCTTGGCATAGTATCACACACCTTCAGTCCTAGCACTTGGATGACTGAGACAAGATTGCTGTGAGTTTGAGGCTAGTGTGAGCTACAAAGTGAATTTGACACCATCCTGGGCTGCATAGTGAGACCCTGTCTTTAAAAAAATCTGTATTTGGTAGTCATGAGGGAATGTTCAGAGAATGACCAGCCAGACCCAGGGGATCAAGTACTACAGTGGGAACCTGTAATAATCCTTGCCTTATTTATCTTTCTTATGCAACTCTCAGAGTGCTGTGAGCAAAATGAAGGCAGATCTTAGGTCATTAGACAGATGTCCCTCCCATTGTGTTCATGCCAAGAATAAAGCTCTTGTCTTGTCTTTGCTTCGACTCATCTTTCGTTATTGTTGTTGTTGTTGTTGTTGTTGTTGTTTTACATCTAAGAGCTCTATTGGATACAGCTTGGGGTCCATCCCCAGCCTGGCTGCCCAGGGCTTTGGGGATGGTGGTTCTATCCAAGCACTTTCGGCAATGGGAACCCCACAAGGCAACACTCTACTAATGGTTACTATATGTTTGGGAGACAGGGATACTCCACAGATGCATCAACAGGTCAAATCTTTTAAATAAACATCCAGTAAAAAGAAAAATAATGGTTAGACCCTCCACAGGCTGTCCCCACCCCACCTTGCCCTTGGACTCCTGAGACCAGCCTTCTACCCTGGTAAGTCAGTGATCCCATCCACTGCACCTTGATTCCCCTGCAGCCTAAGCCACTCCACCCTCTCCCCTGAAGCTGGTCCCCCTTCTACCTTGAACACAGGCCCACATTTGCTCTTTTCACCCAGATTTCTGAACTACTTTCTTAATTCAGACCTGCCCATTGCATGCAGATCCCCTTCATCCAGACTAACTCAATCTCCAGCTTCCTCTGTTAGACAATCTGCAGGCTGTTACCTGCCCCCATCTTGCCCTTGCCTCCCCATCTACCTGCCACAGACTTGCATACTATCCAAACCAGCATACTAACCACAAGAACATGAAGCACACACAAACTAACTTTTCATACCTGAACAAAAAGCAATTAAGCTACATCAACAGTATAAACAGAACCAAACTTCAGCTAAGCAAAGTCAGAATAGAATTTTCTATTAGACACACAACCAACAAAAGACATCCAAATGCTCAAATGACAAAACACAAGAGAATATGTCCCCAACAAAACCCACCAGTCCTACAGAAGTGTACTACAATGAGAATCACCCTGAAGAACTCCCCAATGCAGAATTTAAAATAACAATCATAAATATCAACGAACTTAAAGAACACACAAACAACTCAAATAAATAGAGGATAGACATAAACTTGTGACAAAAGTTCAAGAAAATACAAATATGCAACTGACTGAAATAATAAAAACAATTCAGGACTTGAAAAGTAAATTCACAAAAAAGATAGAAGCTGGGCATGGTGGCACACACCTTTAATCCCAGCACTTGGGAGGCAGAAGTAGGCGGATCTCTGTGAGTTCTAAGCCAGCCTGATCTATATAGTGAGCTCTAGGCCAGCTGGAGCTACAGGGAGACCCTGCCTCAAAAAGACAGAGAGAGAGAGAGAGAGAAATATTGAAGAAAACCCATACCAAAATGAACACGGAATTGAAAAACTCAGTAAGTCAATTTGAAATGACAGGAGAAAGCCTCATAAGCAGAATGAATGAAATGGAAAACAGAATATCAAGACTGGATGAAAAAAATTGAAGAACTGGATTACTCAAACAAAGATATTTAAAAAATTTAAAAGCACAGGAATGAAATATGCAGTACATATGGGACACCATGAAAAGACCAAACCTATGCATCATAGGCATACAGAAAGAAGAAGAATCTCAGGTATAGGCCAGACCTTAAACAGGATTGTAGAAGAAAACGTCCCTAAATTAAGGGAAGACATGCCTGAAAAGATACAAGCAGCACATAGAACACCAATCAGACACAACCAGAACAGAAACTCCCCAGGGCATATCATAATAAAAACACTAAATGTATAGAACAAAGAGAGGGTACTGAAATCTGCTAGAGAAAAACAGCATTACATATAAAGGAAAAACCTTCAGAATTACAGCTGACTTTTAAATGCAAACTATGAAAGCCAGAAGAACCTGGATCAAAATATTCCCAGTTCTATATAACCATGAATGCCAACCCAGAATATTTTACTCAGCAAAACTATCCATCATAGTTGAAGGTGAACAGAAAACTTTCCATGATATGAATAGGCTGAAAGAATTCATGTCCACCAAACCAGTCCTATAGAGAATGCTTGAAGCAACACAAAGGATGGAAGGTAGAAATGACTATATCCAAGAGGTTACAGAAAGAAAACAAAGGAAGGTATAATTCTTGAAACACAAAATATGACCAAAAACACAAACAAGTTAAAATGACAGTAACCAATACACATCTTTCAATAATAACTCTAAATATCAATGGCCTCAATTCCCTATACAAAAGACATAGGCTAGTGCAATGAATTAAGAAACAAAAGCCATCCTTTTGTTGTCTTCAAGAAACTCATCTCACCTTCAAGAATAGGTGCTACCTGAAGGTGAAAGGATGGAAAAAAGTATTCCAAGCAAATGGCACTAAAAAGAAAGTATGTGTCGCAATTCTAATATCTGATAAAATGGACTTCAAACAGAAACTAAGGAGAAGCAATAAAGAGGGTTACTTCATTCTAATCAAAGGAACAATCGGCCATGAAGATATTATAAACATGAACATATATGCATCAAACTCTGGTGGACCCAATTTCATAAAAACAGTAGTACAAGACTTTCCCCTTCAGATTAACCCCAACTCAGTGATAGAAAGTGACTTCAATAACCCACTACCTCCAATAGACAAGATCAAGTGGACAAAGAATAAACATTAACCCCAACTCAGTAGTGTAGGGGACTTCATATGCATCAAACTCTGGTGGACCCAATTTCATAAAAACAGTAGTACAAGACTTTAAAACACAGATTAACCCCAACTCAGTAGTGTAGGGGACTTCAATACCCCACTATCTCCAATAGATGAGTCAACTGGACAAATAAACAGATGTCTGAATTAAATGACATCCTACATCAAATGGACCTAACAGACATCTACAGAATATTCCACCCAAGAACCAAAGAACACACTTTATACTCAGCAGCCTATGAAAATTTCTCTAAAATTGACCATATACTGGGAGCACAAAACAAACCTCAACAAATAAAAAAAGAGAAATAATTCCATGCATTCTATCAGACCACAATGCAATAAAGCTTAAAATCAACAGCAAAAGAATCTCTAATAATTACATGAACTCATGGAGATTAGACAACACACTCCTGAATGATGAATATGTCAAAGAAGAAATTAAGAAAGAAATGAAAATATTCCTGGAGCTAAATGAAAATGATAACACAATACAACAAAACCTCTGGGACACTTTAAAAGCTGTTTATAGCTTTAAGTGCCCTACATTAAAATAATGAGAAAGAGCACAAATAAATGACTTAAGAGTACAACTCAAGACTCTGGAATGGCAAGAACAAATGAAACCCAAACCTAGCAGATGAGAGGAAATAACAAAAATCAGAGCAGAAATTAATGAAATAGAAACAAAGAAAATAATTCAAGAATTAATGAACCTAAGAGCTGGTTCTTTGAAAAGTTAAACAAGATAGACAGATCGTTATCCCAGTTAACCAAAAGAAAGAAAGAGCAAATCCAAATTAACAAAATCAGAAATGAAAGGGGAAACATCACAATAGACAACAAAAAAATCCAAAACATTATAAGGGAATGCTTTAAAATTCTATGTTCCATTAAATTTTAAAATCTAAAAAAAGTGGATGAATTTCTAAAGTCATGGAAACCACCAAAGTTAAACCAAGAAGAGATCAACAGCTTAAACAGGCTCATAACATATAAGGAAATTGAGGGGCTGGAGAGATGGCTCAGCATTTAAGAGGACCTGGGTTCGATTCCCAGTACCCACATGGCAGCTTTGAACCATCCTTAACTCCAGTTCCAGGGGAATCCAAAGCCCTCTTCTGACCTCTGCAGCATTGCACAACATGGTGCACTCACACACATGCAGGCATTACACTCATACACATAAAAATAAAAATAATAAAGAAAATGGATTCACAGCAAAGAAAATGGATTCTACCAGATGGTCAAAGAAGATCTACAACCAATACTTTTAAAATTATTCAAAAGGATAGAAACAGAGGGAGAAGTCCCAAATTCCTTTTATGAAGCCAGTATCACTCTAATACCAAAAGCAGGTAAAGTCACAACAAAAAAGAAAACTATAGGTCCATATCCTTAATGAACATAGATGCAAAGATTCCCAACAAAATCCTCACAAACCAAATACAGACACACATCAAAAAGATCATCCACCATGACCATGTCGACTTTATTCCAGAGGTGCAGGGATGGTTCAACATACGTAAGCCAATAAATGTCATAAATCATATAAATGGACTCAAGGACATAAATCACATGATCATCTCAATAGATACAGAAAAGACTTTTGACAAAATTCAACATGCATTCACATTAAAAGTCCTAGTGGGAACTGGAATGGAGGGATCATACTTCAACATAATGAAAGCTGTATACAACAAACTCACAGCCAACATCATTCTTAATGGAGAAAAACTGGAAGCATTCCCATTAAAATCAGGAACCAGACAGGGCTGTCCACTATCTCCATTCCTTTTCAACACAGTGATTGAAAACTCTTGCTGGAGCAATATGACAAGAGAAGGAAATTAAACGAGTGCTTATTAGAAAAGAAGAGGTAAAATTATCACTATTTGCAGATGATATGATATTATACCTGAGATTCCAAAAATTCCACCAGAAAACTGTTAGAAATGATAAATACTTTCAGCAAAGTGGCAGGATACAAAATCAACTTACAAAAATCAGTAGTCTTTCTGTATACCAATAATAAGCAATCGAAGATAGCACTCACAGAAACCCTCGCATTCACCATAGCCTCAAAAAAAAAATCTAGGGATAAATCTAACCAAAAACATTAATGATTGCTACAATGAAAATTTTAAATCTTTAAAGAAAAAGATAGAGGAAGACATCAGGAGATGGAAGGGGCTACCTTCAATGGTTTGGTAGAATTAATATTGTAAAAATGATGATTTTACCAAAAGCAATCTATAGATTCAATGCAATGCAAACCAAAATCTCTATGACATTTGTAGGAAACCAGGATGGCATGCCCTAGGGTGAGAGGAGCCTAAAACTTAGGTCCAGGCTATGTTCTCTGCCAAAGGGAGGGGCACCAAAAACAGCAGCTCTGATATCCCTGTCCTGCAGAACACTGTGCAACTAGCAAAAGAAAAGTGGCCAGGTCAAAAGTTTAGGCTCCCTGGCTCTGTGGGAAAGCATTTTGGTCAACAGCCCTCAGCTCATCTCCCTGTCCTGAACAAATAACTCAGCTATCATTAGCTAAGAGATTAGGCCAGGTTAAAGGTTTATTCCTGAACTAAAAGCTAAGTTTACCATGCTTTTAGTCCCAAGAAAGAAAACCTTGTGGCCAACAAATTACCAGACAGGCATTGGTAACCTTGAGTAAAAGTTTAAGCATCCTGCTGGCACCAACTAAAAGGCTATATGTCCTGTTTCTTTATGCTCTAAATCTTTGTATGTAACTGCCATACCCCAGGTGACTACCAGTTTCTTGTAATGTATAAAAACCCTCTGAATTTTGTAATAAATGGCTTGTTGGAAAGGCACAACTCCCAGGGTTCAGGACTGTCTCCGGGTGGTATCGCCACCCATCATGAAAGTGAGGTTTCCCCACTGAGCAAAGCATACTTGGGTCTCTCAATAACATTCTTTGCAGAGCTAGAAAGAACCATCCTAAAATTCATATGGACTCACAAAAGACCTTGGAAAAAGAGCAATGCTAGGGGATCACCGTACAGGATTTCAAACTATATTACAGAGCTATAGTCATAAAAACAGCATGGTATTGGCACAAATCAGACACATAGATCAATGGAACATAATAGAAAACCCAAATATGAGTACATGCAATTTCAGCCACCTGATATTTGACAAAGGTGTTAAGAACACACAAGGGAGTGAAGACAGCATCTTTAACAAATGGTGCTGGCAAAAACTGGATCTCCACCTGTAGAAGAATGAAATTGGACCCTTATCTTTCACCCTGCACAAAAGTCAACTCTACATGGATCAAAGACCTCAATATGAAACCTGAAGCTCTGAAACTACTAGAAGAAAACATAGGCAGTACCCTATGTTTGGATATAGGTGTAGGAAAGGATGTTTAAAATCAGACATCAGTTGCTCAGACATTAAGGTCAACAATCAACAAGTGAGATCTCATTAAAGTTAAAAACTCTGTACAGCAAAAGAAACAACCAAGGAAGTGAAGAGGAAATCCACTGAGTAGGAGAAAAAATCTTCACCTGCTACACATCCAACAGAGGACTAATATCCAGAATACACAAGAACTCAGAAAACGAAGAAACAAAAAAGTAAACTACCCAATAAAAAGATGGGCTAATCACCTAAACAGAGAGTTCTCAAACGAAGAAATGAAAACGGCTAAGAAACACCTTTAAAAGTGCTCAACATCCTTAATAATTAGAGAAATGCAAATAAAAACCACTTTAAGATTCTGTTTTACCCCAGTCAGACTGGCTAAGATCAAGAGAACAAAAGACTCCAAATGCTGGAGAGGTTGTGGAGAAAGAGGAATGCTCATTCACTGCTGGTGGGAATGCAAACTCGTGAAACCACTATGGAAAGCAGTGTGGAGAACTCTTAAAAAATTAAAAATTGAATCTACCATATGATCTGGTTATAACACTCCTTGACATACATCCAAAGGGCTCATCTATGCACATCTATGTTCATTGCTGATGTTTTTACAATAGCTAAAAAAAAATGGAAACAAGCTAAATGTCCCTCAGTGATGAATAGATAATGAAAGTGTGGTACATTTACACAATGAAGTTCTACTCAGCAGTAAGGAAAGATGAAATTTGCAGGTAAATGAATAGAACTAGAAACTGTTATACTAAGTGAAATAACAAAGACTCAGAAAAGCAAGCAACATATGTTCTCCCTCATTTGCAGAACTTAGCACCAATCCCTTATATGTGAGTATATATCCTAATGTAACATCAAGAGCCAGGAAAACAGAAAGGAAACATGGAGGTAAAGAGGCAGAAAGAGCTCAAGAGTGGAAGATAATAGGATACATGTTACCAAGGGGGAAGCTGGGGGTACTAACTGGGAAGGGAGGACTGAAGGATATACAAGGAACCATGGGGGTAAAGGAGAAAGAACTCAAGAGAGGGGGTGATACTAGGACATAGGTATTATCAAGGGGAAAATGGGGTGTTTAAATTAAGAAGGGAAGAGGGAAGTTACACAGGGGGAGAGAGAGGAAAGGAGAGCTAAATGAAGCTTAGGGGGCATATAAAATGCCAGAGGTAAATGTATTAACTCAAAAATCCCCTGAAAAATACACACACAACAACTGAACATGAGTGCATGTGTATACCTGAAGGTTACATAACAAGAAGCACAGTGCCAGACAGGAGAAACTTCCTTTTCAGTTGTTGGCCACAGTAGTCCAAGACACTCTCAAAATATCACAGACTATTACCAGAGTCTTTGATTACCTCCCATAACTGGAAGGTAAGACCCTATTGCTGAAGACAGGACATACTTCGGACACAAGACTTGGAGCAATGGAGCTGGAACTGACCTGGAAGCCTTCTCCCTAAAGACTAGCTCTCATAGTTCTAGAGGATACTATGAAAGCTGCTAAGGGGGGAAATCAATCAATGGTCCAACCTGGCTGTAAAGCCTAATAACCACAACGACTGGCAGAGCCAGCTATCTCTATTGGTGCAGTAGTGACACTGTAATCTAGGGGGTAATCAACAACTATCCAATTGGACTTAAAACCCTCTCAACGGGAGGGAGCTCAGGGGCAGTACAGTAAACATAGCCAAACGCACATGGTTGGAGAGGTCATAAATCCTAGAGAAAACCTGTTCTGGTTTGTTTCTCCATTACTGTGACAAAATACTTTGACTAATACCAACTTGGGGAGGAAAGCGTTTATTCAGCTTATGTCTCCCAGGTCACAGCACACCATGGAGTCCAAGATAGGAACTCAGGGCAAGAACCTGGAGGCAGGAACTGGAGTACAAGCCTTGGAGAAATGCTGTGTACTGGCTTGTTCCCCTGGTTCCTGCTTAGCCTGCTTTCTTATGCAATACAGGCTCACCTGCCCAAGGGTGGCACCACCCACAGTGGATTGGGTCCTCCCACATCAACATTCAAGAAGATGCCCCACAGACATGGCCACAGGCCAGCCCAATGAAGGCAATTCCCCAGTTGAGGCTCCCTCAATCCAGGTGTGTCTAGTTGACACTAAAGCTATCCAGCACAAAACCCTATCTCTGTCATATCTCTAGACAAATGAAATTTCTTACTGTATGCTAAATATGGATCCTTATATTTACAGAAGCTTCCTTTTTGCAACAGAAAGAGGCTATTACAGAGTTCCATAACTGATCACATACATAGAATATATGTCTGAGAAATGCCCAGCCCTATGTGACACATCTACAGTGGAACCTCTACACCTAAGGCTCATGGAACATAGTGGAACAGGGGTTAGAGAGAATACTAATACATCCCTCAACTCTCAATACATTCCTCAACTCTTAACTGCAAAGCTTCCTCATTCAACATAGTGTGATGCTCACAAAAGGCCACAACTGGCTATGCTTTAGAGAATAAGAGACTATAGAGTCCATGTCCCTGGATAGGACTCCTATACTAAACTCACCCTCCCATGGCCCAGGGACCATTGTGGAAGAGCAGGCAGAAAGATTGAAAGAGCCAGGGTTGGTGCATGTATTAGTCACTTTTCTGTTGCAATGATAGAAACACTGACCCAAGTAATTTATAGAAGGAAGAATTTATTTGAGCTTACGGTTCCAAGGGAATTATAGTCCGTCATGGCAGGGAGGCCTGGTGGCTGGAGGTGGTTGGAGCAGGAGCAACAGAAGCTAAGCTCTCACATCATCATAAAGGCACAGGACGCAAGAGAGAGCAGCTGGAGATCCAGCAAGGCTTAAGAACTCTCTAAGCCCACCCCCCATGATGTGCTTCCTCCAGGATAGCCACACCTTCTAAAACGTCCCAAAACAGTGCCACCATGTGTGAACAAAATGTCCAAATACTTGGAGCCTATGGGGGACATTTTCATTCAAACCACTACATTCCACCCCCTGACCCCATAGGCTCATGATCATATAAAATGCAAAATGCATTTAGTCTAACTTTAAAAAGTCCCCATAGTCATTATAGTCTCAATACTATTCAAAAGTCCACAATCCAAAGTCTATTCTGAGACTCAGGTAAATATCTGAACTGTAAGCCTCTATAAAATCAAAAGACAAATTACATGCTCCCAACATACAGTGGAACCGAATACACATTACCATTCCAAAAGGGAGGAATGGAGACATAGTAAGGAAATACCGGACCAAAACAAGACTGAAAACCAGCAGGGAAAACACCAAATCCAGTAACTCCCCGTCCAACTTCTGGGACTTTACTTCCAAAGGGCTTAGATGGCTCAGCCTCTCTAGCTTTACTGCATGCAACACACATCTCTTTCTTGTGCTGATACCACTCCCTGTATGCAGGTCTTCTTGGTAGATGCCTCACAGCTCTGGCATCACAGTCTTCTTGGGGTCTCCATTGCCAATCAGGCTTCACCTTCACAGCTTCATGTAATGGCCTATCAGGGCCTTCTCTAGGTAGGGGAACCTCTGCAGCATGCTGCCTGGCCTCAGAGGCTTTCAGAAATCGTGGAGGAAGAACTAATGACCCCTTCACTCTTGCATTTTTCATGCCTCTAAAGCCAGCACCAGGTGAATGACACTGCCAAGTTTGACTGCAAGTTTGGGATGGACCCCAGCCTGCTTTATCCATTTTAGAAGCTTTTCTCTTCAGTGGTCCCTCAGCATTTTCCTTTCACAAGTTGGAGGCTTAACTGCGTGTGGTCTTTTCCTGGAGGCAGTCTTTCCATTGTTTAAGTTTGAATCTCTAGGCCCCTCCTTAATCACTTTAATCTCCTTATCAATGGGATCTTCTCCATCACATGCCAGGGCTCCAACATTTATCTTCCTAGTGCTCTTTTTCAAGCCAAATGGTATTTCTTTCTGCCCTCTTTGTTCTCTTTCACTGTAGATCTTCATAGTATTCACCATTAAAAGCCATGCCAACACTGTCTTGAGATTTCTTCCACCAGAGAAATTAGTCCATGGCTTTTCAACTCAGCCTCAGGCAAGCTTTTTGGCTGTGGGCAGACTCCAGCCAGACTCTTTGCCAAAATATCCCAATTGCTACTTAAGTCCTTATTTCCCTCTGGAACTACATTGTTCTCAGCACTGCTTTCTTCCAGGCACCTACTAGAATGGCCTGTTAAGCTCTGCTTACAACAAACTACTGCTTTTCTAGCCCAACTTTCCAGAGTCTTGCACATTTCTTCAAAACCCCACATGGTCAGGTTCTTCACAGCCAACAGAAAAGTGACTAGTACAACTAATCCATTGGACATAGGTCCGCGTGGGTTCGAACCCCACTCTTGATACTAATTGCTGTATTAGTCACTTTTCTGTTGCTGTGATAGAAACACTGACCCAAGCAATTTATAACCACAGTGCATGAACGCAAGGAAAACAGAAGCTTTCAGGCCTCTGTTGAACTTGCTCATGAACTTGCAACAGTGGTGACATGTACAAGACCCATGTCTACTCAATCAGACAAAACCCAGCATAGAATAGAAGAAATGGGCAGCAGGCTCCAACTCTAGCCAAGGAACAATTAGCAAATGACTATTTTGGGTGAGGTAGAGTAGATCTTCTTTAAGTGATAGGCTGACTAGACACCAATGGATGAACTCACACCAAGGGACATCTGAATTCAATTGCTGGACCAGATAGGACTTAACATATATGACAAAATACTTGAAATCTGGTAGGGGATATGGGAGTGAGATGAGGGGGGCGGGATCTGAATTTGGTTAAGATGTGTTATATGAAATACACAAAAACTCATTAAAATGTTAAAATTTTTTAAAGAATAAAAAGAGAAAACGACACCTCTAATTCATTCTTAGACACTGAGCATTCTAGGGTGAGTGCGGTATTCTCACTGGTCAGAGGGCTCGATGGGAGATGAATGGACCCAGATGTTCATGGCACTGGGTTCACAGAAACCAGAAGGGGGCAACAGACAATGGGCACTTGGACACTTTGCATTTGTAAGACTAGCTATGGAGGGTGCAACTGCCCATGCTTGTGTGTCAGGAGGTTTGCTCTGGAAAAAAAGGTGGTCTTTACCTGTGGCTGGTGGGCTACTTCAGAAAAGGGCTATTTTGTGGAAAGGATGAGGGCCACAGTGACACCAGAGAGGCCAAGTGCCTCCACAAAGATGAGGATCAGGACCATGCCTACAAACAGTCATGGCTACTGGGCTGTGCCCTACACACTGGCATCTCCCACAATGCCAGTAGCAAAGCCAGCCAGCCAGGTCATTCAGCTCCACACTTGGACCAGTACCCAGCTGAAGGAAACTCCATCACTGAGGGTGATGCCATCAATCAGGAAGTTAGCTATAAGGACTGCAACCACCAGACCACAGATGGTGATGATGCCAGCTATACCCCTGGCATGATGGACTTCATGATCAGCTCTGGCCACAGGACCGACACAATGCCAGTGCCACTCTTGGCTATGCCATAGACAGCACCCAGGGAGGCTGAAGTTCATGGCAGGCCAGGCACTGATGATGGGGAAAACTAAGTGTACTCAGGGCTGGTCTTGGTCTGGGTTATACCTGTGAGCAGGGAGAGGGAGAGGCCATGTGGGAGTGAGGAGTGGGTGTGAAGGCGACCCAGCCAGTCCGCCTCGATGCTCTAAACACCAGCATCACAAAGCAACCGTTCATCTTCTTGATGAGCTCTGGCCACAGGACCGACACAATGCCAGTGCCACTCTTGGCTATGCCATAGACAGCACCCAGGGAGGCTGAAGTTCATGGCAGGCCAGGCACTGATGATGGGGAAAACTAAGTGTACTCAGGGCTGGTCTTGGTCTGGGTCATACCTGTGAGCAGGGAGAGGGAGAGGCCATGTGGGAGTGAGGAGTGGATGTGAAGGCAACCCAGCCAGTCCGCCTCGATGCTCTAAACACCAGCATCACAAAGCAACCATTCATCTTCTTGATC
>NW_008355472.1:1878741-1900236 GCF_000622305.1 Nannospalax galili | reverse complement strand
CAAAGTTGATAAGATGGCTCAGCAGGTGAAGATTTCCATCTGGCCTGAGTTTTATCCCTGGAACTCGCACAGCAGAAGAGGGCAGACTCCTAGAGGTTGTCTTCTGACCTCCACACGTGGTCTCTCTCTCTCTCTCTCTCTCTCTCTCTCTCTCTCTCTCAATAAATAAATAAATAAATAAATTGCAAAATAAAATGTTAAATAAGCTACTCTCTTCATACCAAACACATAGGGTTACAAAACCCAGAATTGGAGATCCTAACCAAAAGATGAAGAAACACTCTGGGCATTGGAAGAGAAAATGTCTCCAAATCCACAAACGAAATGGACCAGTTCACTAATGAAGCATCAGATGACAGGGTTACTTTGCTGAGGACTAAAGAGGCTGAGTGACCCCCATGACCTTTTAAGTTCCAATCACTATTTCCTCATAGGAACTCCAGGTACAATTTACACTGGGAAACAAACTCATAAATATCCTGGTTGGTAAAGGGACTACATGTTCAGTTTTAATGAGTACTTTCCCAAAGTCATAATTGAATTGTTCCTATTTGTAGGTATATCAGAGAAGCCCCCAAAGTAAGCTTTCCTACAGCCATGAGAGTCCAGCCTGGGAGATCTGTCCCTAACTTGAGTTTTTCTGTATGTGCCAAGATGTCCATTTCTATCATTAGGGAGAGATTTGCTATGCAAACTTAATGCTCAAGTTCCCTTCTTCCCAGAGAAGCAGCAAATGCAGGAAAGTGCCACCCAAACGGGCACTTTATCTCCAGCTGATGTTGATGCAGGTCAAATCAAAAACAGGTGAGCAACACCACATGAAATCTATTGCCCTTTGAACCAAGCAATGGGGGCCAATGAGAATCCATCCAAAACTAAAAGGCCCTCTTGAAACAAGGCACACCAACTCCCCAGGCGAAGCATTGCTCTTTGTGGTAGGAAACATTTGAGGTGTCCAAATCACACTTCAGAAACCTGGAAAGTGCAGCTTGATCTGGCACTATCAGTCCCCTTATGATACCCTTATTCTGCCAGTTAAAAAAATCGCTAAAGAATATAATTTTGCTTAAGACTCACAGGCTATTAAGGAAATTGTCCAGGATGTTCATCCCACAGTGACTAATCCTTACACTCTTTTAAGTACTTTGTTGGCAGAATATAGATGGCTCACTGTCCGTAATCCAAAAGATTCCTTCTTTTGCATTCCACCGCAAGTTAAGTTATGGTTCCTTCTTGCCTTTGAGTAAAAAGATTCTCCAATCAAAAACTACTCTTCAGGATTGTTAGGCAGTGCCTCTGCCAGGCACTTAAAATCTCACCCACGATCTTTGGGCAAATATTGGCTAGAGATTTAAGAATTTTGAAATTAAGCCAAGAAGCCCTACTCTGTAGTGTGTAGGTGACTTGTTGATTTTAAGTACATGTCATAAACTGCCTGGGAGAACAGCATTTAGACTCTTGGGCACCTTGCCAGTGTGGTTATATAAGGTGTTTTCTTCTAAAGCATAAATTTACAAGGAACATGCTGTTTACTTGGGGTTCCTACTACAGCAAAGTTAATGAAGTTTAGTTGTTGACTGGAGTAAAGGCCATTGTCAACAGTCAGGTCCCCAGAAACCACAGTCATGATAGCTTCTAGGGATGGCAGGCTATTCAAGGATGTGAAGACCTAATTTTGTACTTATAGCAAAAGCCCTATTTGCACTATTAAGATATATCTTGAGTGTTTCATTTGGACAATGGAATGTCAAACTGCATTTGAAATTCTTTTTTTATTATTTTTGTGTGTATGAGTGTGTTGCCTGCATGTACGTAAGTGCACCTGTGTTGTGTAATGCCTGTGGAGGTCATAAGAGAGCATTGGGTCCACCATGTGGGTACTGGGAATCAAACCCAGGTCCTCTGAAAGAGCAGTCAATGCTCTTAACCGCTGAGCCATTTCTCCAGCCCCACATTTGAACTTCTTAAGGACTGACTGATGTCTGGTCCTGCTTTAGGACTGCTAAACTTTCAAAAGCTGCTTAAATTATCCATGCACAAGCAACAAGGAGTTAGTTAAGAATTTTTCAACTAGTTGAAGAATTCCTCAACCTGTAGCTTATTTCTCAAGTAACTAGTTCACATGGCCAATGGATGGCTTGTCTCTGGGCTATAGCAGTCAGTCTCAATATGCTGAAGGAAGCCCAGAAAATGGATGTGGTGTCATACTCTTGTGATCCCAGCACTTACAGGGTAAAGTTTGCACAAGGATCAGGAGTTCAAAGTGGTTCTTGACTACATAGTGAGTTTAAGTCAATCCTGAGTTTTAGAAGAACATGTCTCATAAAGGAAAAGAAGAAATAAAATGTAAAGGAAGTCTAGAAATTTACACTTGAACAGCTGGCTACTGTATATGTGCCGCATCACATCTTAACCTTATTGGAGTGAAAGGGCAGATACTGTTTAGCTGTCAGGAGGTTAAGTAAATATCAAGCTATATTACAATATAACCCAATACAACTTTACAAACATTAGGGTTTTTAAAAACGTTTTATTATTTTTATTTTATGTATATATGAATGTATTGCCTGCATGTGGGTAAGTGCACCCATGTCATGCAATGTTCACGGAGGTCAGAGAGGCTGTCGGATTTCCCTGGAACTGGAGTTACAGACGCTTGTTAGCACCATGCGGGTACTAGGAAATGAACCTGGGTCCTTTCCAAGAGCAGCCAGAGTTCTTAACTGCTGAGTCACCTCTCCAGCCCCAAACATTAGTTTTAAACCTCGCTACTGTACTACCCACAGGTTCTGAGCCCTCACCTCACACCTTAATTATATAGATGTTCTTGACACTGTCTCCACCAGACAACTGGACCTGATAGACTAGCCATCCAGCTATGCAGATGCTCTTCATGGACAGAAGCAGCTTTACGGATAGTGGAAAATGTCATGCTGCCTGTTATGGTTTGGATATGCAGTGTCCCCCAAAAGGCTCATGTGTTGACTTGGTTGCCAATGCAGCAATGTGTAGAGGTAGGCTTTAGGGAGGTGATGGGATCATGAAGACCCTGACTTCATCAACAGATTAATCTATTGACGTATTTATTATTTCATAGCATTACTGGGGAGCTGGGACTGTTAATAGATAGGGCATGGGGCCTAGTTACAGTAAATAGGATGTTGAGGATGTCCCTCTTGTTCTCTCTCTCCCTCTCCCTCTTCCTCTCTCTCTTTCCTCCCACCTTCCATGATGTGCGATGCTTTGATCTACTGTGGCCCCCACATCTTGATATCTTGCCTCATCTCCAGTCCAAAACAATACAGCCATATAACCATGGACTGAATCCAAAATCCCAAATAAGCCCTTCCTCCTTTTAAACTGTTTCTCTCGGGTGTTTGCCTCAGAGACAAAGAAGTCTAACACACTGGTTATGCAACTGTGACTCTGAAAAGATCATTAAGTCCAACTCCTTCCTGGAAGACATGTTCACCAAAAAGGTTGAACCAATATTCTTCACCTAGGCTCTCACACTTTCAAACTGGAAGAGTTAATATTTATTCTGACTCCAAGTATGCCTTCACAACTATCCACCCTCATGGGACCATATGGACAGTGAGAACTTTTAGCTCTAGTAATAAGGATGCAAAGCATCCTTAAGTGATATTGGAAGTTGTGCTTATGCTAAAACAGGTGGCTATTATGTACTTCCCTGGATCTAATAGCACAGGAAAATTTGCTTAGCTGATCAGGCTGTTAAGTCGGTTGCTTTAAAACCATATTTTTGGCTCCCAGCACCTGGAGTTGACTTGACTTTATGAGGTTCTGCTGGGACTGCCCACCTTTTATTCCTTTCTCCTCCCTTGTCTCCATGCTGGCTAGAGCAATTATGCTCTCTGGTACTTTGGGCTACATTACTCTTTCTCTAAAGCTCCCCTCGCTGCTGTGTGGCTGTTTGTTCACCATGTGGATGACCTCCATGCTGCCTTAACTCAGATAACATGGCTTTTTTTCTCTCTCCTCTCCATCTTCCTCCTCTAGGTAGCTTCTGAGACGTACACGTTGCATGCTCTGGGATTTTTCTTTTAAACTCTAATAAAATTGTCTTCAAGTTCCTTTTGAGTCTGCTCTTAAATTCTTTAATTAATGAGATTAAGAACCCCAAGAAGGGACCCTGATCTCCCCAATATGTGATGACTCTGGCAGGACACTCCAAAATTTCTAGTAACATATAGCAACCATCAAGTGATTCCCCAAAGAAATTTCTCTGAGGAAAAAAGAGGTGAACATACTCCAGAAACTTAGGTAAGTTCCCTCCTTGGTGACTATGGGTATAGCAGTGATTGCAGAGTACAGTCAGCTGTGAAATAAAAAATATCGGGAGGTCATTGCATTGGTAGACTCTTACCCTTGTCCTCAACAGGCCAAAACTAAGTTTATCTGACCTTCTGAGAAGTCAGATTAAAGATCTCACAGCCAAAGTTCCCAAACATTGCAACTAGCATTGAGAATGAAAGTCCTTCTTTTTAAAACAGATTTATCTTTCTTTTTAATTATGGGTATGTGTGTGTGTGTCTGTGTGTGGGCTTGTGCTCTTGTGTGCAGTGCCACTGGAGACCAGAAGAGGGCATCAGATCCCTGAAGTTGGAGTTATTAGTGGCTGGGAGTTATTAGTGGCTGTGAGACTCCTGACGGGTGATATGAACCAAACTCAGGTCCTCTGCAAAAGCAGTATGTACTCTTAACCACTACGCCATCTCTCCAGCCCCCTGATCAGTTTTTTGTTGTTTTTTTTTTTTTGCTGTTGTACTATTTCCCCATCACTGCCTTACATGGAATATAATTTTGAAAGAATCAATTCACTTGTTTATGGGGTTTTGGGGGCGGGGTTTAGCTTCTTTTTTTTTTTTTTAATGAAAAATGGCCTGATTCTAGAATTAAAAATAAAGCCAATTAAGATCATTAAATTGTTCTAATTTTGCTCTTTGAAATAGCTTTTTAATAATTGGGTTTCAAATTACAGCTGTGTAGCTTTGAAGTCCAAAGTCAGTGGCAACTTCTGACTTCTGCTCCTCTAGCTCTTCCAACAATTTTGTAGGACTCTAATTCTTTGTATTGGGTCAGTTTCTGTTTGAGCTACCTGAAGTAGTTTCTATTTTCTTCCCAGAACTCCAACTAATACAACCTCCTTAACAGATCGCCCTGATTCTATTACCCACTAGACTGATGATACAATATACAATTCCTCTGCTAAGTTCCTTGAATGGCTAAAAGCCAGAGTCCATACAATGCCCTAAAAATAGGGTATCCAATTTGGCACTTCATAGGCATTCTGATCTCGTCTATGACCTTCCAAATTTCTCACTCTGCTCCATCCACACTGACCTCCTTATAATTCTCAGCCAGCCCAGCCCACCCGAGCTAGGACTCTGGTCCTGTGCTATGCTGCCCAGGGCTTCCTTCCCCCTAGATACATACATGGCTTACTTCAGGTCTTTATTTCCCAGTGAGACATTTCACTGCACAGTTGTAATTGTCTCCTCTCCTACACACTGTCCTCCTTAGCAATCCAAATATTTTGCATGTTCTTTACTCTGTTTCACATGCAACTTGTGCTCTCCACATCTCTGTTCCTCCCTGTCCTCTAAGTCCTCTTGTCATTTACTACTGCCTCAAGCACACCGTACAAGCATCTGCTTAGTATGTTTGTTTGTATATTGCTGTCAGTCCCCAAACTTTAGCATCTGAGCTCCACAAGAGCATAAGTGTCTATATGCCACTCCACTGATAGATCCATGTACTTAGAACAAAACCTGCCATGTAGTAGATTCATAGGAAATCCTTGCTGAATAGATTGAATTGTCTCCTTAGAAGATGTTCCTAGGTTCCAGCTTCAAAGAGATAGATCTGGAGTTCCTCAGGGCAATAGGAGGAGGGCAGGGAGACTGCATTATTCTTTGATGTTTCTTTTTTATTTATTTTTATTTTATGTGTATGAGTGTTATGCCTGCATGTATGCAAGTGTACCCATGTTGTGCAGTGCCCTCAGAGGACAGAAGAGGGCAATGAATCCCCTGGAACTGGAGTTACAGATGGCTGTTAGCCACCATGTGGGTGCTGGGATTCGAACCCAGGTCTTCTGAAAGAACAGCCAGCGCTCTCAACTGCTGAGCCATCTCTCCAGCCCCCAATGTTTCTTTTAAACTATAGTATTTACACAGAGAAGAGTACAAATCAAATGTACACCACTTGATGATTTCACACAATGATCACACTGTATAATCAGTGCCCTGAAAAAGAAAGAGAAGCACACCAGTGACATAGAAATGCCTGTGCCTGTCCCCAGCCGTTTCTTCTCTGAGTAAGCACCACCTAATCCCAATACCAATTCACTTTTCCTGATTTATATAAATGGGATTGTATGAAATGTATTCTCTTGTGTCTTAGCTCAGAACTCCCTTTGTGAAACTCATTTGCACTGTTGCATGTAGCCATACTTTATCCGTTTTCATTTCTCTGTTGTGTTCCATTGTGTGACTGTAGAACAATTCATTTGCCCATTCTCTTGTTAATGGGCATTTTGTTCTTTCTAAGTTCTAGCTATTAGGAATAATGCTGCTGTAAAGATTGTTGTGTATACTGTACACATGTTACACACTGTTGTACATATCACTCATTGTGTTATGTGTCCAGAGGAGGAATTACTGAGGACTTATTATTTATATTCCCCCATTGGTATGTACCTGTGGGTGATCGATCCCCAGACATTCATGGGTATCCAAACCTGCAGATGCTCAAGTCCCTTATAATTAAAAACTTCGTAAACTATGAGTCGTGACCACATATGTTTGGGCCTATGTAACTGAATGTGGGGGTCATAAAAAATTCAGCAACAGCAAAAAGTTCCTGAACATGCCATGACCAAAAATTAATTCAAAACTAAACAAGTAATAAATTCAAAGTGTCACTGGCAGTGCTCACCCATGTTGTGTCATAAGACTTCACTGCAGCTGTGGTTTTGGCACTGCGTGCACAGTTCCTAGTGTGCATACCATCGTGCCACACAATGACAATGGTTGCTGCCTGAAACACCTTGGCAAGACCACTGTACGCTATGAATTGCTGTGCTTTCACTATGCGTGCAAAGTTTTCTGCTTCTATAGAAACATAATGGTTTAAATATGGAAAGCAAAGACTTTAATGTTTTCCTCTGGTCCTTCATGCACGCAAATATCAGATTAGTATATCTTTGGACTGTATTACGTTAGACAAACAAGAACATCCTTCTCATTAGTAGGCAAATTTGCTTTAATCTTTAATAAATGGTAAATATATATACCAAACATGTTTTTTAAATAAATTTCTTTATTTTTTTGTTAGCAGTAAATGTTTGACTTGTATATCTATTTTGCTACTTATATACCAAAGTCAAGTAAAAATTTCTTGGGCAAAAAGGTATCATGAGTGGAAAAAGTTTCAAAAGCTCTGCCCTACACTAAATTGTGTAGTATGTGTGTATAATCTGTGTGCATCCTCTTGAATTAAGTAATTTCTAGATTATTTGTAATTCCTAATTCAATTGTAAGTGCTGTGCAAGTACTTGTGCTTTACTTATTCAGGGGATAATGACAGGAAAAAAGTCTGTATATGTTCTGTACAAGTGCAAATATTTAGAGATTTATTTTTGTTATTTTTAATTCTATGTGTGGGAAAGATATGTGCGGGTCCCCACAGAGGCCAGAAGAAGGCATTAGATCCCCAAGAAGTGGAATTACAGGTGGTTCTGAGCCTCCCTAAGCAGGTATTGGGACCCAAACTCTTGTCCTCTTCAAGAGCAGTAAGTGATTTTAACCCCTTAGCCGTCTCTTGAGCCCCCAGATGCAAATTTTTCTTGAGCCTATGGATGCAGAACCCATTATATACAGAAGGTCTATTGTACATATAACTTGAGAAGAGTCAAACAATTCTCCAAGTGGTTCTATTGCTTGATACACCCCTCGAAAACATGTAAAAAAATTTTTTTAATATGCAAGGATCCTATTGCTCCATTTGGTCATTGAAACTTGGTCTTGCTGATTTTTTTTTAACTTGGCCATTCCAATAAGTATCTCATCCTGGTTTTGATTTGTACACCCATGTCCACTGAAGTCGATTACATGTCCTTGTGTTTATTAGTTATTGGTGAGCTGCCATTCCTATCACCTGCCCATTTTTCTACTGGGTCCTCTGTATTCCCTTATTAATATGCAGGATTCTTTCTATTCTTAAGGGAACCCTGTCTGGCTGTGGGCCTTGCCTCTATTCTCTAGCTTCCTTTCCCACTCTTTTAATGCTGTGTTTTAAATAGAATATAAATGATTAATTTTAATGTGATTGTTTTAGTTTCTTTTCTGTTGCTGTGATAAAATACCATGACAAGAGCAACTTAGGAGAGAACTCTGTCTCACAGTTCCAGATTATGGTCCATCAGTGTGAAGAAGTCACAGCAGCAGGAGCTCCAGACAGCTAGCAACTTTGCCCACAGTTAAGAAGCAGAGAGAAACGAATATGTGTGCTCGGCTCCCTCTCTCCCTCCTTCAGTCCTGGAGCCAGCCCATGAAATAGCACTGTCCACATTTAGAGTGGGTCTTCCCACCCCAATAACCCAACTAAAAATACCTCATAGGCACACCCCCAGGCCAACCTACTCTAGACAATCCTTCCTTAAGGCTCCCTTCCTAGGTGATTCTAGACCCCGCCATGTTGACAACTGATACAAACCATCACAAAGGTCTAATTTAATGCTTTCTCTTATGGTTTAGATATGAAGTTTCCCTACAATAGCTCATGTGTTAAAGACTTGGACCTCAGCTAAGAGATGATTGGACCATGAAGTTTCTGATCTAATCAATGGATTATTCCACTGATGGGTTTATAATCTGATGGTTTTGGGGGAAAACAATGGAAACTTGGAAGTAGGGCTTAGTTGGAGAAAGTAGGTCACTGGGGGCGTGTCCTTGGGTGCTGTGTCTTATCCCAGGCTATTCTCTGCCTCTTCCTCTGCTGCCACACCAGTCTGGTGCTCCTACCACTGAGATGCTCTGCCTCACCTCAAGCCCAAAGCAACAGATAGAAACTTCTGAACCTGTGGGCCCAGACAGATCCTCCTCTAAGTCCTTTTCTTGGATATTTTGTCATAATATTGAAATTCCAATCACTTCTCAGCCTTTTATCTAAGATCAAATGTAAGTAACAAACACATTTTCTTTTATGGTGTTTGCTTTGTCCTACTTAAAAAATCTTTCCCTTAGACGCCTTTATTGAAAGTTTTGCCAAATATGAATCGCTGACCTCCTGGAACTGATTTTGGGGTATGACTGAAGGAAGAGTCAAACTTCTTCCTTAGAGATTCCACTGACCATGAGGGTGGGGCAGTAAAAAGCCATCCAGCCGCAGCAGGAGGTTCCTGGAAGCTGTTTACTGGCTCTGGTCTTAAAGGAGAAGCAAGAGAAAAACAGATTCATAGCAAGTTGTGAAATGGGTATACCTTCTTACAGTCAAAACACAGTCCTTACAACTGAAAGTCTTAGAAACTGTATAATGACTAAGTTTAGCTGTTAAACCTAAGGAATGTGCAGCTAGCAGGCAAGGCATTATTTCCAGAAGTGCCTGTGAGGGGGTGTCCAGAAGAGATGAGCATACACATCAGTAGATAAACAGGAAACATCTACCCTCATCACTATGGGCGAACATTAAGGAGGAAGTCTCCATCTTTCCTCCTGCTGGGATACCTACCTCCTCCTGTCCTGGGACCTCAGACATCCTTATTCTTGGCTTTCAGACTCACGGACTTATTCTAGCCCCTACCCCTGGCTCTCAGGCCTTTGACTTCACACTGGGAGCTATACCATTAACTCCCATCACCGTCCGGTCTTCAACTCAGACTGAATTTCATCATACTCTCTCCCAGGTTTTTAGCTCACAGACAGGAGATCATGGGACTTCTTGGCCTCCATGATTGGGTGAGCCAATTCTCCTCATAAATCTATTGACTCTGTTCTCAATCTGTCCTCCATTTTAGAACTTGGCCAGGTTTGATAAGTTCTTTCCAATGACATTCCATTGATGTCTTCCATATGATCTTAGTCAACAGCTTTTACCATTGTTCTGTCTATGGTGGTCAGTTGGTAATTTGATGCACCTTGTTAGAGTCAATGACAGTTACAGCATTATCTGGCCTCCACTAGGGAGTGGCCAAAGGGGAGTGGCTAGAATTAGCATAAGCTTCCTGTATCTCATAAGCCTCCTATATCAGTTACTTTTCTCATTGTTACAACCAAATACCTGACAAGAAGCAACTCAAGAGAGTGTGTTGATTTGAATGAAAAATACCCTCATAGGCTCAGATATTTGAACACACCTCCCAAAACACACTGCCAATTGGGGACCAAGTGTTCAAACACATGAGCCTCTGGGGAGACATTTTGTATCCAAATGACAACATTCTACCCCTGGCCCCCACTGGTTCATGTTTGTATTTCATAATGCAAAATGCATTCAGTCTGGCTTCAACAGTTCCCATAGTTACAGTTACAATACTGCCCGAAAGTCCAAAGTCTCTTCTGAGATACAAAGCAGTCTCTTAACTGTGAGCCTCTGTAAAATAAAAGTCACATCCTTCCAGTATACAATGGTAGAGAGTAAACATTCCTGTGATGCTTAATATTTACTGTCAACCAGACTGGATCTATAATTACTATGGGAACACATCTCTGGGTATGTTTACGAGGGTGTTCCCATAATGGTTTAACCGGGGAAGGCAGGCTCACCCTGAATGCGGGCAATACCATCTCATGAGCGGGAATGTCCGCCTGAATGAAAAGAGAAAGTGTGCTCACTCTGCTTCCTGACTGTAACATGACTATCTGCTTCGTATTTCTGCTTCCCCTGCCATGATGGAATCCACCCTAAAACCGTGAGCCAAAAGGAATCCCTCCTTCCTTCCTGAAGTTGCTTTTGTCAGATATTTTGCCACAGCAATGAGCAAAGTAACTAATACAATTCCTATTTCATAAAGGAGGACTAGGGATATAGCAAGGAAGAAAAATAAAACCCAAACAAGGCTAAAACCAAGCAGGGTGTTTTGGTTTGCATCTCTACTGCTGTGATAAAACACTGGCCAAAACCAACGAGAGGAGAAAAGGGTTTATTTCATCTTGTTCTTTGAAGGCACAGCCCATCTCTGAGGGACATCAGGGTAGGAACTCAAGGCAGGAACCTAGAAGCAGAAATCAAGCAAGAGATCACAGAATGCTGCTGACTGGCTTGCTTCTCTGGATTGTGCTCAGCCTGCTTTCTTACACAACTGAGGACCACCTGCCCAGGAGTGGTACCACCCATTGTGGGCTGGACCTTCCCACATCGCTCAAGAATCAAGAAAATGCCTCACAGATAGTCCCACAGGTCAATCAGATGGAGAAAATTCCCCAATTGAGGTTCCCCCTTCCCAGGTGTATCAGGTTGACACTAAAGCTATCCAGCACAACTGACCTCTTGTCAACCTGACACACAAACACATCAATATTAAATCATAACCTTTCCATTTCTTGTGCCCAAGACCTCATGTTACATAATGCAACTTTAAAAGTCACACAGTCCTTAAAAATTGTGATACTTTAGAAACTCAAAATCTCTTTTAAAAGTCTCTTAATTGTGGACTCCTGTAAAATCCAAAACAAGTTACATATCACCTTATTTTAAGAGGGATGATCCAGGCACACTTGAGCAAAACCAAAGCCCAGCCATGTAACTCAATATCTGACATCTGGGATTCACTCACAATATTCTGGGCTCCAAAGGGCTTGGGCAGTTTCATTTCTCTGGCTCTGCCATCTACAGCACATACAGCTTGTCTCATAGGCTCTGGCTGGCTCCACTCTACACCTGCTGCTGCCCTTAGCAGTCATCTCATAATCCTGACATCTCCATCATGCTGGGATCTCCATTGCAACTGACGCTGCAACTTCACCAAAGGCCTCTCCTTCCCTCGCAGGGTGCTAAGCCTCAGCTCCTCTCCATGACCCCTTCAATCCTAGGGGTCTTCACAGTAACTGAGGCTCCACCTTCACTAGCGGCCTTTCCTGGCCTCTCACGGTACAAAGCCTCAGATTTGCCCCACAACTCCTTCACACCTTTAACACCAGGGCCACCTGCGAGACTCTTACATATTGCCAAGTTCTGCTGCCAGTGTGATGTGCAGCCTTGGTACCCTCTGGACCACAGCTTCTGTGTGCTGACCCTGAGAAAATACTTCTCAGAAGATTTCATTCAATGATGCTGATCATTACTCACTGCAGATTTTTCAGCCCCAGCTGACCAGCACCAATTATCCCAGTAAAGCACAAAAGATTTCACTTCCAAAAATTCTTAATTCCAAATATATCACACAAACAGCCCTGATAGAGTTGTTGTTTCCCTTTGAATCTCCACAAGCCAGGCCTCCTATCATCTATACCCCTTTCAGCATTATCTTCCAAATTCATACAGAACAGCTCACTGAGCTCCAAGCACTTTTCCAGTTCAAATCTCCAAAAACATTCACAATCCCCCCAGACACATGTGTTCGGGTCCATTACGGCAATACCCCATTTCTGGTACCAATTTCTGTTTTGGTTTGCATCTCTATTGCTGTGATAAACTACTGGCCAAAACCAACTTGAGGAGGGAAGGGTTTATTTTTTTCTTGCTCTTCCAAGGCACAGTCCATCTTTGAAGGAAGTCAGGGTAGGAACTCAAGACAGGAACCTAGAGGCAGAAGCGGAACAAGCGATCATGAAGGAATACTGGTTGCTAGTTTCTTCCTCTGTTGTGCTCAGTCTGCTTTCTTATACAACCCAGGACCACCTGTCCAGGGGTGGCACCATCCATGGTGGGCTGGGCCCTCCCACTTCACTCAATAATCAAGAAAATGGCTCGCAGATATTCCCACAGGCCAATCAGATGGAGGAAATCCCTCCAATTGAGGTTCCCCTTCCCAGGTATGTCAAGTTGACAACTGAAGCTATCCAGCACACAGCGCAAACACCAAACCTTCCATTCTAGCGTCTGAGGCTTAGTGATGTCAACTTTAAATATTTTATTTAGTTTTATTTTTTTCAGAGCTGAGAACCGAACCCAGGGCCTTGTGCTTGCTAGGCAAGCACTCTACCACTGAGCTAAATCCCCAGCCCCTTTCCTTGTTTTTTTCTTTCTTTTTTTTTTTTTTGGTCTTTTTTTGTTATATTATTTTTTATTTTGTGTATATGAGTGTAGTGCCTGCATGTATGTAGGTACACCCATGTCAGGCAATTCCTATGGAGGTCATCAGAGACTGTTGGATTCCCCTGGAACTGGAGTTACGGATGGTTGTTAACTACCATGTGAGTACTGGGAATCAAACCCCGGTCCTCTGCAAGTGCTCTTAACCACTGAGCAATCTCTTCAGTCCATATTTAACAACTTTAAACTCACCCAGGCAACTTTCCTGACCAAAATGCACATTTTTTTCATATCTTTCTGTTTTTTAACACTTTAAACCTAAGGGCAGTTATCAGTAACCATACCATAGCCTAGATGTTATACTGTCTTAAAATTTCCTCCACCAACCAACTTAGTCCATTAGTTTAAGCTCATCTTCAGCCAGTTTTTCAGGGCATAAGCACAATGTGACCAGATGCTTTGTGAGACTATAACATGAATGGCCTCAAGTCGGATTTCCATCAGAGTCCTGTTCCCCTCTGAAGTCCGTGAGAACAGCCTTCACTGCCTGCTTCTCTATCAGCTTTCTCGCCTTCCACGTGCTCACCAGACCTCATTAAGCTTTGTTTACACCATCCTAGGGATTCTTTTGCCTACATCTCCAAACTCTTTCAAATTCTTCTCACAAACCAGTCCCTAAAACGATAAGCCACATGGTCAGGTTTAATCACAACAACCAGTTTTCTGAATTAGTTACTTTTCTTGTGACCAACTATCTGACAAGAAGCAACTTAAGAGAAGAAAGATTTATTTTGGCTCACAGTTTGAGAGTACAGTCTATCAGGTAGTAAAGGGAATAGTGAAGGGGGTGGCTAGGTCTGGGGCAGGAAAAGCATGAGACTGCTTGCTTATGCCTGCAGATCAAGAAACAGAGTGGGCAGGAACTGGTGCTGAGCTATAAACCTCAAGGCTACCCACTTCCTTTAACTGCCCCTACCAACTCCTAAAGGTTCCACAGCCTTCAAAAAAGACACCACCAGGTAGGGAACCAAGTTCAAACACACTAGCCTTTGGGGTGCATTTTGTATCCAAGCTATAATACCTCTCCCAGACAGAGGATATGGGAAAAGCCCTGGTCTTCATCTTTCACGTTATATCATACTCATAAGAGCTATGGGATGGGCAGGTGGCCACTCTAGCCTGGTCTCTGAGCAAACCCTAACTGGTTCATCATTTTTAGAATTCCGTTTTGAAGTTTCACCATCTTTTCTGATTCAAAATAATGAGAGTGATGAAGGCATGTATGAATCAACAGGGCTGTGCGTCTAATAATAAACCAGGGTAATCCAAGCTTAAAAATAAAGCTTCGAGAAACTTTTAAACTCTTTGCAACAGAGATGGTATCAACAATTGCTCTTGTACATGCTTAAAATCTGCTTATTAGAATGTATTTGGGCAGCCAACACTTTGCTTGGAATGATAGGTACAAAATTTTCCTTCCAAGTTAGGGGGGGTTTGGTGGCTTTCTTTGTCTGGTTGAAAAGTTCTGACAACTCTAGCACATTTCACATGTGCTAAGCAATCCTGGAAGTCTTCTTGTCTTTACGGGTGCAGTGCTGGGGGTGGGGGCAGTATATGCACAAGGTAAGAGAAACATTTTGGTGTTGCCAGCTAACCCTTTTGGGCACACTGAAGATGGCCTGGGAAAAGTCTGGTTGTCCTCTTCAGGCTCTGAATATAGACCCTAGTCTTGAGGTAGAAAACCATCTGAAGAGATGCTGAAAGATGTCAGTTCATTATTGTATTAGTTACTTTTCTGTTCCTGTGATAAAACATTGTGAACAGAGGAACTTATAGAAGGAACAGATTATTTAAGCTTTTGGTTCCAAACAAATTAAAGTCTGTCACGTTGGGGAGGCATGGTGGCAGGAGGTGGCTGGAGCAGGTGCAGAAAGCAGAGGCTCACATCTTCAAGCAGGCACAGGAAGCAGACAGCAACTGGAAATCTGGCGAGGCTTAAGAACTCTCTAAGCCTGCCCCCAGTGACATGCTTCCTCCATCAAGGCCACATTTCCTAAGAGCTCCCAAAACAGCACCACCAACTTGGGACAAAATGTCTGAATACTTGGAGCCTATGGGAGACATTCTCATTCAAATCACCACAAATAT
This sequence comes from Nannospalax galili, assembly GCF_000622305.1. Classification (NCBI taxonomy): domain Eukaryota; kingdom Metazoa; phylum Chordata; class Mammalia; order Rodentia; family Spalacidae; genus Nannospalax; species Nannospalax galili. The sequence continues at coordinate 1,884,873 of NW_008355472.1, read as the reverse complement.
CAATGAGAATAAAGTATTTGAGAACAGGAAACAGCTATAGCTTACTCAGTTACTAATCAGAACATCAAGATTTTAAGACAGCTGTGGTAGAAAGTAACGCAAGCACCATGTGTAACACAAGTCCTCCATTGGTGCCCTAGTTCATTCAGGCTGCTTGGAAGAAGTTGCCATAAACTGGGAGACTTATAAACTACAGGAATTGGGGCTAGAGAGATAGCTCTGCCAGTAGATGCTTATTGCACAAACATGAGGGCACAAGTTTGATCCCCAACATCCACCTAAAAAAGCTAAGGACAATGGATTACATGTGCTTATAATGCCAGCACTGGGGAGGCAAAGACAAGCAGACCCTTAGGGCTCACTGGTCAGTCAGTCTAGTTCATCAGAGTGCCCCAGGTCCCACAGAGGTCCTGTTTCAAAACTAAGGCTGATGGATCCTGAGGAGCTGCATCTAAAGTTGACCTCTGGGGAGAGAGTGAGAGAGAGAGAGAGAGAGAGAGAGAGAGAGAGAGAGAGAGAGAGAGAGATTTTTAAAATTTAAATTAAAGAAAATGACAGGAATTTATTTCTCAGTTCTGAGGACTGGAAAATCCAATATGAAGGTGCCACCAGGGTTGGTTTCTGGTGAGGTCCTCTTTGCTGGCTCATAGGTAGTCATCTTTCTGCTATGACCTCTTACAGCAAAAGAGTCAAGTTGCAAGTTAGTTCTCCAGGGTCCCTTTTATGTACTAATCCCATTTGTGCAGGCTCTGCTCTCATGGCCTAATAGTTCCCAAAGGCCAACTGTTTAATTTCACCACATTGGGGGTTAGAATTTCAACCTACAAATTTGGGAAGACATATGTTTCATCTATAGTAATCAATGAGGGAGTATTTAATTTTTTTTTAAAAAATGATTTTCCACAGTCATGAAGTACTCAAAAGCACAGTGTTACAAATACAAACAGACTTCTGAAAAATTATGTACAGACTTGGGGCTGTGACAAGTTTTGCCACCTAAGTAGCAAACACAGAAGAATGTTTATTATCTCCTGTTGTCATCAGATAGGACAGCCAAAGACCTTGTTTAAGCCATTAACTTTATACTAGCCACTTGTAACACCAGCATGTGGGAGGCTGAGTGTGAGAGTTCAAGGTTATTCTGGGCTATATAGTTACACATGTTCCCATACCTGAATTTCTCTCGCATCAGATACCTGTGTTCAGTGTCCAAGAGAATGTCTATCAAATGCAATCTGTCAGCCCCATCTAATGGTGGCAGTGAAAGTTCCATCTCAGTTCCTGTTGACACACATCTCCTCAGGCAGATGGACATTCCTGCTTCCTGACCCTGGCTCTCTCACCCAGTGGCCCAGGATACCTAGGAAAACGAACTTTGTGTTCATACCTGTGCAACCCAGGAATGTAGGAAAGTCAAAGCTCCACAGACAACCCTTAGCCAATGGAGAACAGCAAAGGATGAAAGGGTCTCCCTTCTGCTCCCAGGAAGTCAGGACTGGCACGCATTTGGGAAGGACACAACTTTGGCTAGGGGCAGTAGTCCACTCTAGGATGTATCCTTGTCCTGGCTTCACCCTCCCCTGTGTCACCCTCCTGGACCCACCATGCTACTTAGGGTCACCTTCCTAATAAGTTGTCTAAATACTAGTGTCAAGCTATACACACGTTCAGATGTGGTAATATCAATATGACCAAATGACAGTGTCTACTTTTAAAAATATGATGCATATCATCAAACATATCACAAAGCAACATTTATGACACATAGATTAATTTTACCCTCTTAATTTGAAAGTTTCAAAGACCAGAAGTGTTTATATGTAGAAAATCCAATGCGTAGGTCAGAACTTTGCTTAGGATTATATGGTTTCGACACTTTCTTTTTTCTCTAGATTTTAATTTCTTTAAAAGTTTTTTTTTTTTTTTTGGCCTTGAACTCACAAAGATCTACCTGCCTCTGCCTCCTGAGTGCTGGGATTATCTCCAGGTAATAAGATACAGTAAGTGACTACCATAAAATTTTCATCATTTGGGGCTGGAGAGATGGCTCAGCAGTTAAGAGCACTGACTGCTCTTGCAGAGGACCCGGGTTTGATTCCCAGCACCCACATAGAGGCTGTGAACTGTCCTTAACTCCAGTTCCAGGGGAATCCAAAGCCCTCTTCTGACCTCCATGGTATTGAACGACATGGGTGCACTCACATACATGCGGGCAAATACACTCATACACATAAAATAAAAATAATAAAATATTTTTTAAAAAGCATTTATAATTCAGAATCATTAATAAATTTTAGAAAATATACTGTTAACATTAAACATTAATAGTTCAGAAGAGTTTCTTTTCTTTGGGAGGGGGCAGTCCTGCGGATTGAACCTAGGGCATCCTGCATCCAGAGAAATTTCTAAGAAAAACATGGTGATAAAACTATGTACTTTAAATGAAATATTACAGATGCATATTATATGAGTATAAAAGGGCCAGTTTATAAAATGTTAACTCTTTAAAATAATGCAATGAGTTGGATATTCACACTTACATTCACATTCTCTTAAATGTTAGTACAGATAATAATAATAACTAGGGAATTTGGAGATTTCGCTTCATTTCACTTTTTCAAAGATTAAAATTTTAAACTCAATGTCCTTAAGGAACTAAAATATCACATTTATATTTTTTATTTCCTACTGTGGTGGAAGAAGATCCATAGACATCTTTTAACTAAAATTCATGGTGCATTTTCATCAAAGGCTTTGTTTTAATGAAGAATTTTAAGTGCACATGTCCTAGCCTTTAATTCCTTTTTTTAAATTTTTCCACTTCATGTCTGCTTATTTGAGAGCTCTACTGGTTAAACCCTAGTTGATGAAAACATATTGTTGAGGGATACCTAGGGGACCAGGGACAATTAAAGCAGAACTTCATCTGATAAAGAGCGTGCCCGGGTGGGATTCGATGGTTTTTATTTTCCCTTTCATCCTCAAGCTCCAAATCACAGCAAATCCAAACCAGCAGCTGATTTCAAAGTGAATCTGCTCCACCCAGCCCACTCGCACTGTGAGGGCTTCTGTTACACACATTTAAAATATCCTCAACTGGGAAGGATTACAGGAAATGCATATTCATACACGGAACATGCTCTTCCTCCTCAACAAGAGCATTCTCAGGGCACCCACAGATTTAGGATTCTGCTAAGATTCTTGGTCAAACAAAACCAACACTCAACGGATAGTCGTGCCCAAGGAATGGGCAGAAATTGTTGCTGACGTCACAGCAAGAGTTAAACCCCAGTAAGCCCACATCGCAGAGCAAGGCCTCTAAAGACAAGGAAAGCTGGGTTAATTAAAATACCAGATGCACACTCAGCAGAAGCCAACCTTTCTCAGAATTAAAATAACTGAGTTGCTCCAGTTACTTCCTTAGAAAATGAAATGAAAATAGACTGACTGAAGAGGTTGTGTGCAGAAGGTCGCAGAGTTTCCACTTACGGGGTCGTTTGGTGTGCAAGCGAGAAAGTGTTCTTTTGAATCAGGAGAGTAAGGCGCCCCAATGCCTAGGGATTTAAGAGTCCTAGTTCCTCCTCTGGGCTGTAGGACAGCCCAGTTTGTCATTAGCGTTTCCCAGTCTGCAGTAAGCATGTGCAGCCACCAGGGGACGCGGTGCGCCTTTTATGATGGCCTTTCTGAACGCTGGTCTTTAAAGTCCTATCTAAACTCCAAGCAGATTAGAATCTTGTTTGCCTGGGTTTATGAAAGGGGAGGGGGCCGTTATCAAGACAAAAGGAGAGGAAAGAACCCGTGAAGGCACGGAAACGAGTAAGTTGAAGAACAACTTCAGTATTATATGTACACTTTGCCATTTAGTCATAGATTCTCAGATAAACAAACAAGGGCCAGGTCATTTCAAACAGGAACTCAAGAGAGGAAATGAAGGAACTTGGGAGTTCCCAACAGAATTCGAATGAGGAATGCTGAATTCCAGCCCATTCAGTAATTATAAGCAGGGTCAGATGTCACGTGCCGAGCAGCAGAAGGAAGTCCACTGACTAGGAGGAAGCACCTGGCCCAGGCTGCACACAGGCTGCTGGCAACTTCTGGAGGCTTTCCTTACATTTATTTTACAGAGTATAGTTGGCCCTCCATATCTGTGGCTTCCACATCTGCAGATCCAACTAACAACAAATTGAAAATATCCGGAACACACACACACACACACACACACACACACACACACACACACACAGAAATTACCCGGGGAAAAAATTGTGTCTGTACTAAACAAGCATAGAATCTGTTTTGTCATTTATCTCTAATCAATACAGCCTAACGGTTATTTCCACAAGAGTTACATTGTATTAGTCATTATAAGCAATCTAGCGTTGATTAAAGTATGCACAGGTTATATGCAAATACCATTCTATTTTATATAAGGAACTTGAGCATCTTTGGATCAGGGTGTCTTAGAACGTTGGATACCAAGGGATAACTGTAACAGAATTTTTTTTTTTTTTGGTCTTTGTGTGTAAGTGTGTATGTGTTTGGGGGATACATGTGGGGTATAGCACACTTGGAGGTCAGAGGACAATCTCGGGTGTCTGTCCTCATCTTTTGAGTTGTTTAAGACAGAGTCCCTTACTCACTGCAGTGTGTGCCAGCCTAGCTGGTCTTCCAGCTTCTGGGCTTCTTTTGACTCTACCTCCCATCTTGATGTGAGAGTATTGGAATCACAGACTCCTGCTCCTGCCTGTGACTTTACATGTTTCAGGTCCTCTTGATCATGTGACAAGGACTTTACAAGCATCTCCCCAGTCTAGAATACTTTTTTTATTGTTTTGGTTTTGGTTTTATTTATTTATTTTTATTGTATGTGTATGAGTGTTTTGACTGCATGTATGTAAGTGTACTCATTTGTGCAATGCCCATAGAGGCCAGAAAAGGGGGATGAATCCCCTGGAACTGTATTTAGTAGTCATGTGGGTGCCTGGAACGGAACCTGGGTCCTCTGCAAGAGCAGCCAGTGCCCTTAACCACTGAGCCATCTCTCCAGCTCTTGTTTTTGTGTTTGTTGTTATTTGAGTATGTTTGCTTTTTGGTTGCTTACTTGGTTATTTGTTTCTTTGTTTTTTGAGACTGGGTTTCCCAGTGTAGGCCAGGCTGGCCTCAAATTCATGACCCGTCTGCCTCAGCCTCTAGAGTGCTGGAATTATTGGTGTGCACCACCATGCCTGGTTGTAACAGAATTCTTCAAACCTTGATTAGAAGTTTTAATATTGAAGAGTTTCTTAAAGTTTTTACTTCTACCAATTTTTGAACCAAGTGAATTTGCATATTGTTAGGCCTGATCTGCATATTTATTTTATAACTAGACAAGAACCTTGAAACTATTCAAAGATAGGTCTTTTTACTTTTCCTCCCAAAACATTTTGAAGAAAGGACTTAGATTTTAACAACAGTTTGATTTTCAAGATTATTTACATACAATATTTTGTTTTATTCTTATAAGGATGTGAAATTTACCTTTTACAAAGGTTTTAACTCAAGTGAGCAGTTTTCATTTTTTTCCCACTAGGAAGTTGTTTTTTCTAAGTAGAAAACCATTAAAAGATTCATCCCTTTGAAGACTAATTTCTTTAATCTATTTAAATGTATTAACATAAATTTCAGGGTGCAATTTACAGCTCAAGTCTCTTTGTAAACACAGTGTTTTGCTCTTTGGAAGGTTTTCTTTTATTGTTCCCTCAGCCTGAAGGCCTTTTCAGGAAGTGCAGATGCATTCTGAATCCCCACCCCTTGGGAGACATTGAGTCCCTTTAGCTTAGATTTATGTGAGTTTTTAGTGGTCTCTTGAAACCAGTGTAAATGGGAAATCCACAGAGGCCCAGAGAGATTATAGCTGTATTTTCTACAAGCCTACAGAGGAGGCTTAATTAATTGCAAAGTATCTTTGATATCAAACACATTTCTTTGCCACCTATGGTGTATCCAGACCAGCTACCCAGAAACAAACAAACTGAAATATTTACTGGAGTTCTAGAATCTTGAATTCCGTATTTCCAAATCCTTCAGTTCATATCAATTCAACCCCAATGGATTTTTGCATAGGGTGGAAATTTCATGTTAAAACAAAAGCAA
>NW_008355472.1:1877097-1878328 GCF_000622305.1 Nannospalax galili | reverse complement strand
TTTTTATTTATTTATTTTTTTAAGGCTCCTGCAGCTTCCCTGAACTGTCATACACAGTTTATCCTCTAGGGGCCATGAGTTCCCTGTTTCTGGTGAAAAACAGCAGATCTGGAACTTTGCTTCTTGGAGCCTCTAGGAAGCTTTGATTTAGCTGGGCCTTAATTTGAACAGAAAGAAAATACTAACTTCAAACCAGAACACATTATAACTCAGACTAGATGCATTCACTCCAGGAGTCAGGGACACAAAACTGTGTTTGCTGTGATGACTGTTAGACTCACCGGTAAGACTCCACCTGTGCACCCATGACTCACACCCAGGAACAGCCGGGTCACTCAAGTCATCCAGGAGAGAAACCACACCCAGACTCTTCGCCTCAGATGCTCTGGGAAGCCCTTGTACTGAGTAGGTTTAGAAACAAATTTCAGAAATCAGTAGGTGATCTGTGGCAACCAAACAAACTGCCTGTCATTACCTGGGTTCCCTTGAAAACATAGCCCAGGACGAGAAGTTGCCTCAATGAGGCCTTACTTGGGAAGTGATTTCAGGGTGCAGTGAGGAACTGTCACCAGCTGTCCCTGTTTGCGGGAGGCTGGGGCGTTTCCTAAGTGAGCCTTTCTGTGGTAAAATCTAAAAATTGCCAGGTAAACCTGGATGAGTGGTCGCTATTGAGATCCAGAGACACAGAGAAGTCAGCTCAAGGCTGAGTGATTTGGTTTCACTCCACACTATAGAGTGGGACTCCAGATTATTCCAGATTGGCCCATTGACACCTATCCTTGTTAGTTGGAATGTTACCCCTTGGAGCCGTAATTCCTCCCACTTCCAGGGCTCATGCCCCTGCCTGTGAGCCCCTGTAGGCATCTCCCACTGAGGCATCTGGGAAAACAGCTCAGAGGGAGCAGCACAACGCTGTGGGCTACGCCTACACGAATCTGGTTGCTGTGGCAATGGATAGAGTCAGAGTTGGACTAGCAGGGTGTGAGGAGGGGCCCAAGGCATGCACGATGCATGAAGGTTGCTTCTACCTGCTTAGGAGTTATGTGGTTCATAACCTCTGCAAAAAGCTTCCAACTAGTTTATTGATTAAAATGAAATAAAACTTTCGTTTTAAATAAGAAACTGGGCAAAGTATTTGATTTTACCTTGTGTGAAGCTGCCGTGTCAGTGATCTCCCCTGACTAAAAAGAGAGAATTCATGAGCATTTTGTACCTTTCCCAGAAATTGAGG
>NW_008355472.1:1865212-1877038 GCF_000622305.1 Nannospalax galili | reverse complement strand
TGGTGGCACATGCCTTTAATCCCAGCAGTTGGGAGGCAGAGGCAGGCGAATCTCTGTGAGTTCAAGGCCAGCCTGGTCTACATAGTGAGTTCCAGGCCAGCTGGGGCTACAGGGAAACGCTGTCTCACCAAAAAAAAAAAAAAAAAAAAAAAAAAAGTGTCTTGGGCCAGGCATGGTGGTATACACCCTTCATTTCAGCAATTTGGAGGCAGAGGTAGGTGGGTCTCTGTGTGTTCAAGGCCAGTCTGGTCTAAATATGAAGTTCCAAGCCAGCTAGGGTTGCATAATGAGATCCTGATACAAAAAAGTCTTGGATGAGTAAGATGCTTCAGTGGGTTAAAAGAGCCTTAAGGGACCTGAGTTCGATCCCCAGAACTCACATGAAGATGACAGGAAAGAACCAACTCCAGAAAAGTATCCTCTGACCTTAACAGTCAAGCTTCAGTATGCATGCACACACGCGCACACACACACACACACACACACACACAAATAATATTGTCATTATTAGAATTTTTTAAAACCTCACTATCACAAAACAACACAAGCCGACTCTGTCTTGCCAGTGTGTCTTGTAGAACTTTCTGAAAATCGTATTTGCCATGATGATTTAGATGTATTGTTTGTTTCCATAGTTCTTTTAAACCTTTTATCATAGGAAATTTTAGAAATATACAAAAATAGAACAGTAGCATGCAAGCTCTTTTTACTTCTATTAGGAAAAATTTTAGAAATAAACAGAAGTAGAGAGAATAGCAGAGCATCCTTCTTGAACCGTCGATCAACATCCCTTCTGGACCATTCCTTTTCAGTCTTCCTCAGTTAAGAAGGTATACTGTGCTTAGGTGGCAGAGGCAGGCAGATTTTGTAAGATGGACCAGCCAGGTCTACATTATCGAGTTCCAACAGGAACAGGAACAGCAACAGGGAGACCCTATCTCAAAAAGCCCCCGCCCCCAAAAGTCTACTGTAGCAACCAACAGAAAGCCTGTGTCTGTGCTCTAACAAAACCACTGTTAGCCTTAGTTTCCATACTATGTAGATCTTCAGCCCCAGGCTGATGTGGAATTATCTTCAGAATTCACTTTCCTCTGCTGTTTGGCTTTTCCATCTTTACAATGTGCAAAATGACGGCCAAACCTGGACGTCATGTCAGTGTTCCAGTAAAGAAGACTGCAGAGAGGAACCGAAAACACCAAGTGACAGGTCTGCTGCCTTGGCTTTCCTCTGAAAACCTCTCCCTGGAGCCGCATTCAACAGTATTTACTCATAGCTCTTTGGTTAGGACCTGGGCATCAGGTCTCCATTTGCTGCAAGGGAGTGTGGGAGGCAAGTCATTTCAGGTGGGGCCACAGCCATCCTGAATTAAATCTGAGTCCTGTAAAGAAGAAGGAGGCTCTGCCCTTCTGTCCCTGCTTTCCCTGTGCTCCCCATGCCCTCCCCTCCCATGATCCCTCAGGTCACTGCTTTACTTAACTAATATTCACTGAACATGCACTCCTTGCCAGGTCCTGGGTCTCTAAAGAGAAATAAAAAAGCTAGGTTCTGGGTCTCTGAAGAGACATTTTTGCTTTTCTGAGGGTCATAGTCTAACCTACAGCTGGGAACCAGTCCATAATCTCTAAATTTGATCAAGCCAGAGTCACACAAACACATTATTTAAAGATGTAGATGTAACCCCTTGAAGACATAAAACTGGAATTGTTCAAAGGGCTCGGTTGCCCTTGGAGACTAGACTGGGGGCAGGGAGGTGCAGAGCTGAGGATTGTGGGTAGCATTACTCATTCCATGCGCTTCTGTGCTTGGTACCAATATAGGTGATAGTTTTGCTTTTTTTTTGTGAGTGGTGGGGGGGGGTTACCATGTGCCTGCATGACTTTGACAAACTATTTCTTTAATTCTAAAAAATAATATTGCAGTAAACGCCTTTGTGCACAAAGAGTTCTTACTGTTTGGGGTTATGTTTTCATGATTCGTTCTGAGAATTTCTGTGTAAAAGATTTGCTGATACAAATTGAGGAGTTTAAGTGGATTGCCATGTGTAAAGCACCAGACACATTGCAGACACTCAGTACACATTAGTGAGAAACAAATTAATCACCCAGCATTTTGTCCAGACTCCAACCCCTTCCCCAGGGCTGCCACAAAGAAGTTAGCACTCTCGTGACAGTCCTCTGGGTCTTTTGTGAACACAAACAAGGCTGGCAGTGAACAGCTTCATGCCAGTGACAATTCAGGTTTTTGGCAGTGTACGTTTGGGATAGATTCCTAGAAATGGGTAAATGTGTATGTGATTTTGCTAGCTATTGTTCCCCTCCCATGGGGTCTGTGCTATTTGCCACTTCCAAACTTGCTTGCCCCGCACAGACTCATCAAAACAGGTTAATGTCCAACCATGGGAGGTACACTCACCTGACAAATAAGAATCAGCCTACCTTCTCCTCTCCTCTCCCCCATATCTTCTCTTCCTTATTTCCCTCTCCTCCCTTTGAATAGAACCCAGGACCTGAATATACCAGGCAAGTTTCTATGCCACTAAGCTACATCCCAGCTGGGACCAATGCTTTGATGGAGTTTGAATTCTCACTTCCCTCACTGATGCCCATTATTCCCCTAAGCCACTGCCCACTTTGAACTTTCTTTGCCTGCCCTTACACAGCAGCTCAGCTGGTCTAGCTGCTGGCTCTTTACCCCTGCAGGATCTGCATGCTCAGGTCCCTGACCCCTCCCAGGCCATGGGTGGGTACCTCAGTAGCCGATTTGTGCTGTTACAGAGGGGTGATGTTAGATGATCCCCTGAGCTACCTTCCACCTCCTTTCTGATCCCCATGAAGTGTCAGCAACCTCCTCGTGCTGTTTACACCCCACCAGCTGAACAAGTCCATGGTTGCCTCTGAGTCACTGGCCCACTGGTGTGGGGATCCAAAAGCACCCAGGAAGCAGCTCTGTCTCGGGTGAGCAGAGCCCTCCTGTGTCCCTCAGTGGAGGAGCTCTTTCTTCCTGGAAACCAGGACCTTTTTTACTCATCAGAGCCTAAAGTTGTAGGAACATAAAGCAAAACTAACTTCCACAGTCAGTCACTGTATATGATCCTCTGGTTCCTGGTCCTCTGTATTCCAAATGATGGAGGCAGCATCTTCCATAACAGCCATTGGTTTAGTACATCTTCCAAACCCTCCAAGACAGGACAGCACCATGACTCCCCAGGCTCCCATCTTCCCAGCACCTTCTAGATAACATCCATCATTGGATCAGGGGACCCCAGTAGAATGTTCCCAAAGTCATACCTTCATTATAAAACAGAGCTCTAGGGTTGAGGTAATGGGAGGCAGAGCTCTGACCCAAGAAAGCAGAAATGCTGTCAGCTGTGCATGAGCACTGACTGAGGTGCTGTGGGCAGGGAAGGCAAGCCCATATCTAGAGCCACTTAAGTTCCTGTGAGGAAGAACCACTCTCCTCCCAGGTTAGAAGGGGTCTGATGCAGTCAGCTCATTTCTTCTTCTCCAGAGATGGAGCTGCACTGGGTACTGTGTTGTTGGCACACTGGAGGACCACCAGCAACAGACTGGCATTGAGGAGTGGGAGCCATGCTGTCAGCAGGTGCAGAGCCTCCATCCCCCACTGCAACTCCTCCAAGGGGTCTGTTGCTCAGCACTGGCTGGCCATCATCCGGAGTCCTTCCATACTATCCAGTAAACATGAGTGTGAAGCTAAATGTCCTCAGACTCAGTGCCTGCCCCTATGGGTCTAGCCACATCCTGCTTCCCCTCCCTCTTCCTGCCCTGAACTGCCAGCCAGTGATTAATCATCTCTGCCTTAGGTCACTTCTCACTCCACAAAAGGCTTACCACTATGGCTGGAGAGACAACTCAGTCAGCAATCTGCTTGCAAGCCTGAGGACCTGAGTTTGATCCCCAGAGCCTATGTAAAAAGGCAAGGCGTGGTGGTACATCCTTGTAACCCCAGTGCTGGGTAGATGGGGACAGGAGGATCCTTGGGCATCCAACTGGTCAGATAGTCTAATGAGAGATCCTGTCTCAAAGGAGGGGGATGACATTTCTGAGGTTGTTCTCTGGCCTCTACACATATGATCATGCATGTACATCTGCACACACATGAACATATTCACACACATGCATTTTTAAAAAGGCATACAACCAAATATACTGCTGTTTGCTCACTCAGAGAATTTCCCTTCCATTCTGCTGGGACCACGGTGTAGCCACAAGAGCATTTTCCAGTCACACCAACCTACAGGTGAGCCTGCAGACATGAACCAGGCCTGGTGTTCTCACCTCTGTCCTCTGGCTATAAGGAATCCCCCAGAGACTGTGAGTGTGAGCTGTGGTACAGGTGTCAATGTGACAGACTGCATGAGAGGGGCTCTGAGCCACCTGCTTACATGGCTCATTTATACCCCAGCTTGGATGTGCTGCTTGCATCATGCAATGAGTTAGTACTGTGCCTGCCTGACCTTATGATGATGGCTCTAGAAATACCCAGATCCTGAGAGACAGCTGCAATCTCATAATTACTCCATGTCCACCCTGAGGTCAGTCTCTACAAGGGCTCACCAATGCAGAAGTTGCTCTTTGAACACATAGCTCTCCAATGCAGAAGGCTAGGCCTTCTGTGCTGTGCATTCTTATGGAGACTTGTAAGAGACTCCACCCAGCATTTCTGTCTCCATGGATACCTCTAATACTGCAGCAGTGGCAAAGCTGCTTGCCCTAAAACCTGGTCCTGATGCAGAACCCTTTCTTCCTCCAGGTTTCCAGTTGACGTTGATATTGTTAGGCTTCTGACCACTTGATAGAGGTACCAGGAGCATTTCTCAGTGGGGTGTACATTGCCTCCAAAACCCAAACACCTACCTGACAGGCGTATCTCACTTTATAGAAGGTGCAGTGACTTGTATCTCAGAAGAAATGTCATGGCATATCTCAGACCCAGACTCCCTAAAACCACCTTGGCAGAAAGCCCCTGAGTCTCTGTAGGGTTTACAGCCCATCCTCTCACATGTGTATCTTATTAGGAAAGTCACCATAACACTGTGTTCCTGTTTCCCAGATAGCAAGATGTCAATGCACTGGGCCAGAATGATGTGCTACAGAAAATCAAAATCACTGAGGTCTTGGCAGGTGTTCAGTTTGCTTCTCTATTGCTGTGATGAGATGCTGACCAAAAACAACTTGGGGAAGAAAGAGTTCATTTCATCCTTACAATTACAAGGTCATAATCCATCACTGAGGGAAGTCAGATAGGAACTCGGGATAGGAACCTGGAGGCAGGAACTGAAGCAGAGACCATGGAGGAACACGGATTACTAACTTGCTCCCCTGGGTCCTGCTCAGCTACTTATACAGCCCAGACCCGCCTGACCAAGGATGTCACTGTCCACAATGGGCCAGATGTTCCTACATCAGTCAACAATTAAGAAAATGCCTCACAGACGTGGCCACAGGCCAGTCTGATGGAGGACATTCCTCAGTTGAGGTTCCCTCTTCCCAGGTGAGTAGTTTGTGCCAAGTTGAGAAAAAACTAACCAGCGTAGCAGGCTATAGTCCCACAGACAGCAAAAAATTACCATGGCCTTGGGAAACACAGCTGGGTATGAGACCTAAGATTCTTCCCATCTATGAGGGAAGAATGCCTTCCAATTCTCCAATGAGAATGGAGATTGAAAGAATGGAGATTGAAAGAATACATTAACAAAACCGAAGCCAAGTGCTGGAGGCTGGGCTAATCTACTCCAATAAACACGCTTCATCCAAGGAAGAGTTATACCTAAGGCAGTCTGTTGGATTATCCAACATGATCCAAATGGTCTTTGCCGACAACAGTACAGGAGGATTAAGTGGTGGGTATTACTGGGGACTGTCACTCTAGGTCCTTCATATCGTCAAGGGCGATATTGATTTCTGAGCCCAAATTTCCAACCTAAATGGGAACGAAATGGATGGTTTTAATTGTAAGCCTCTATTTGGGGCTTAGCTGTCATGAAGCAAAAGCTGCGTTTGCCACGCGGGTTGGAAATGTAGGAGAGAGATGTGAGTAGGGAATGTAAATTTAGGAGTCATAGGTGGTGATTGAAGTCAGGGGGAGTGGATGAGGCCACCCTGAAAAGTCATATAGAGCCCCAGACTCACTTTTATCCAAATTGTGTGTAGGGACTCCTATCTCAGAAAACAGCACCACCATCTACCCCACTCCCAAACAGAAGACCTGAGCCTTTTCCTGCACACACCAGGTTTGGGGTGAGCTGGACCTGCTATCCCTAGCTCTCCCCTTTCCCCATCCTACATCTAGCAAAATAGAACTTTCTGGTGCTCCCCAAGTAGGCTGCCCTTTTCCTACCCACACACTGTCTGTGTGCTGTCTTCTATCTGGAGCATCCTTCCCAGCCCTTCTGCATACATTTAATTGCATGACAGTCTCATACAGAAGTCCCCTGGGTAGCCAGACCACCCCACCAGGAGCCATGGGCTTCTCTTCCATGCACATCTTTCTGTGCACCATTCATCACGGCACCCAACGCCAAGATGCTGCACACACTCAGCCTGGTTCCTGTGGCGCAGGTGACACATTAGGTCAGCCTGCTTCCCAGACCTAGAAAACAGTAGCCTGGGGAGGACACTAACTGTGTGCCCCGCCAGCCCCCACAGCAGAGTGTGGCTGTGCCCTCGCCTATGGCTGCTGCTGTTTCTCCTGCCCTCCCAGGCTGAGCATCCCATACCACAGCCACACCTCCCTTCTCCACTGCCCCCTGCTGTGTGCACAGCTTCATTCTATGCTGTCCCCATCCTTCCTGGTGGGTCATCTGCCCCACAGGGGTACTCTGATCCCAGCCTTCTACTATCCCAATGTGCCCAGGGCTGAAGGGTTCAGGGAACACAGCTGTGCCAGTACTAAAACCAGGACTTTTCTGGGCAAGCTTGGACAAGGTGGTAACTGGGAAGAATGAACCATGTGACTGCCCAAACCAGTCATTCCACGTGGGGTGGCATTACTGTGATTGGGCTAGACTGAGCTAGACTAAGCAGGATTTACATCCTAGAAGATAGAGAAAAGGATAGCTTTCCAGAATATGGAACTGTGAACAATCAAACAAAAACCACTTTCTTATAATGTGGAAGAAGGGAAAAGGCTGTTAAGCATGCAATCAACATGATTATTATGAAGTATCATTATAATTGTATAGTGATTATTAAATGAGATGTAATCATTCTCTCATGCTGTTGCTGTGAAGATTAAGCAAAATTACTTGTGACAAGCTTTACATAGAGAACCAATAACAGCATCTTCTTAAGACTTACCACGTTCACAGCTCTGTACTAAAGCATTACATGCATTATGCATGCCATGTCACACATCCATACAACATCCCAGGCAACAGAAATGTGAGCCCCATTTTATAGATGTTCCCAAGCTGTAAGGAGGTTAGGTGATTTATCCAAGGTGATGCAGCTGGGAAGGGGAACAAGTCTCAAGCCCAGTCTCAAAGCCCGTCTAGCAGCATGGGGTCTTTTTTACATACACACTCACATGTTCTCATACACCTGTAAACACACACACTCACACTGATGCACACTCACACTTGCACACACACATTCTCATACATAGAAGCACAGGCACATAGTCACAAACTTGTGCAAACTCATACATTACAATACACATACTCCCAAAACACACAGTAATGCATGCTGGAAAACTTCCATCCACACATATGCACACTCACATATTCGCACACACAGATGTACCACAACTCCACACAACACACACTAGCACAAATATCCCAGCATGCTTTCACACTCAGTACTCACACACCCTGCATACATGTTCACTCACTTTCACGCACACCCTCACACACTCATGCACATTAACACCCACTGGCACACCCTCAAACACAATCTCATGTACACACTCTTTCTCTCTACACACTTGCACACTTCCCAACACATGCAGAAAATCATGCTTATTGTCATACAAGCTCATGTTAACACTTACATGGTCTTACATACTCACACACTGACACCCACAAACATACACATGCTCACACTTGCACAAATGCAATACATATGCACACTCACACTTTCTCACACATGCACACTCACACACACATTCACATACAAGCACACAAAATCATGCATACGCATAAACAAAAGCTTCCACACTCTTGGATACATTCATACTTACCTATACTCACATCCATGTACTTACACATCCATGTACCACTTACAATTTCACACACGCCAGAATACAGCCTCACACAGCATGTACATACATATATGCACAGTTGTATCCTCACACACACACTCATGCATACACTCACAAATGCAATCACACATTCATATACACTTTCACATTCACACCCACCCACACACTTATACACACACAAAATAACACACAATTTCACACAGAGAACACGTTCATGCACACACAGATACAAATATACACAATCACACACTACATGCACACTCATATACACAGTCACACACACTAATACCATATAACACTCATAGTCACAAAGAAACATGCTCACACACTCATGCACTTACACACTCACTGTCACATAGCCATACATAGAAACACAATCATAAATTCACACATACATACAAAAAAAACCCCACATGTATACCCACATTCAGAGTCACACACTCATAATTCCCAGTCACACACTCATGCATACTCATGAGCACTCATACATGCCTGAAACGTCACACCAGCACGTTCACACTCACACGTACACTCTCACAAACATGCTCACACTCATGCACCCTCACCATTACCACATCCTCACACCTTTGCATATTCATGCACATTCATATGTAACCCTTCACAAAATCAAGCACATTCACACTCATACATCCACACTTTCACATCATACTGGCACACTCATAGACTCACACCCACTCACACCCACATACAATCACAGCCACACACTTATATGCAATCACATAAACTTATAGAATCACACATACGTGCACACCTAAACCCACCCATGCACTCCAGTTCACAGAATCACTCACACTAACACATTTACACAACACTCATAGTCACAAAGAAATATGCTCACACACTCATGCACTTACACGCTCACTGTCACATAGCCATACATAGAAACACAATCATAAATTCACACATACATACAATTAAAAAAACATGTATACCCTGGTGGTTTGAATGAGAATATCCCCCATAGGCTCCAAGTATGTGAACACTTAGTCCCCAGTTCATGGTGCTGTTTAGGGAGCATCATGGAGCCTTTAGGAGGTGTGGCCATGCTGGAGGAAGCTTGTCACTGGGGTGAGGGCTTTCAAGTTTTGCTTTGCTTCCTGTGCCTACTTGAAAATGAGTGCTCAGCTTCCTGTTTCCCTTGGCCTCCTCTCCTGCCAGACCTCCCCTCCAGGTCTCCCCGCCACCATGGACCCCTACCCTCTGGAATCGTAAGCTCAAATAAACTCTTCCTTCTATAAATTGCCTTGGTCATGGTGTTTCATCACAGCAACAGAAAGGTAACTAATACATTACCAATATTAGTACACTCAATCACACACTTGTGCACAGCCTCAATCATATGCACTTACACACATTCACAAATACTTATGCACATAAGCACATAAACTCAGGCACACTAACACACACATGCACTCACATTCACCTACCAACCCACGTGAACTCACAGAACACTCACATTCTGACACACATTAAGCATTGCCACACACATTCACATGCACATTAATACACACACTCATACACACTGAAAGTCACACATGCTCAGACACCCACACATGCTTTAATATGCACTAGCACTTATGTTAACACTCATGCACACACTCAGACACACATTCACACAAGTCATATGTTTGCACACATACACAGCCATACACTATTTTATGCACTCTCATAGCTATATATCAACACTTACACTTGTACGTAGTCACACAGTAACACACACTTGCACATTCAGTCACACATGGTCACACAATTTCATGCAAACATACATTTACACACTAACACATTTCTAGCAACACACATTCACAGTCACACACTCACACATAAACATTGACAAGCACATTGTTTCACACATAAACCAACACATTCAAATAACACATACTCAACACATTCACACACACACATTTATGCACACTCACAGAAATTCCACCTTCTGTCACTTACAAAAACACATTCAGACACACTGAAACACTCACACTCAGACACAGCCATACCCAATGCACATCCACACGGCTGCACACTCTCACCCACTCACACACATACACATTTACATACTCATGCTCCTACAGTGAAGACATCTAAACACTCCCATACACATATTCACACATTATACATTCATGCATAATGCACACACAATCACACACTCACATTTTTATAGAAACTCAGTCACACTATGCACCATTACATGTACACATTCTTGCACACACATTTATGCATCTTCACACAGTCACACATACACTGACACACTCACATGTCCAATCACATACATGTGTGCACACTCACATCTACTCTCAAACATTCCATGATGCATCACATACTTTTATACCAACATACACATGAACAGTCACACTAGTATACTCAGTCTCACTCACACTCACAAGTCAACAATAACACATTTGCACTTATACACTCATACACTCATACACTCATACACTTTCACATATTCACACCCACATGCACTGACACACTCACATATTTGTATATATGCACATTCATCCTCATATGTGCACACACTCAAATGCAGTCTCACACTCATGGACACACAAACACATGCTCAAATCAAGTCATACTAGCACTCTTGCATGCACTAAATGCCTGCATTCACACTCACAAATGCCCATTCAAAATCTCAGGTGCTCACACATTCACTTTTACCCATACTTACACTCTCACACACATTCACATATTCACAATTACGTACACTCACATACTTATGCAATACAATCACACACCAAGACACAGTCAGACATTTTTGTACAAATCACATGCTCACACACAGATCCCCTCAAAAACAAACACACACTCATATGCATATACACATTCATGCACACAGTCACATATGCCTACTCACATACTATTGCACACATTCAGACACTCACACAGTCATACACACACACACTAACATGCCTACACACTCACATCTGTGCACACATATGTGCACTGGTATGTTCTCACACCCGCAGGCATACACATTCTTACACAGACACACACAGATACCCTCACACAGTCTCATACACACATTCATAAACTCTCATAGACAAACACCCTCACCCACATGCACACCCTTGCACACACTTGACCACCCTCAGGTACATACTCTTGTACAGATTCACACTCCACCCACTCTCAAACACAGTCCCACACTAACATACACATTTGCACATTCTCACACACTCACACACCCACACATACTTGCACACACTCACAAATTTACAAATACTCATGCACACAAAAACATGTCCAGACACACACATCAAATCACAAAAACACACATTCATTTTCTTGCACACCCTCACAGTCACACATCCACACATTTGTGTATTTATATACAGACACAAAATTCACACACCTAAGCTCTTACAGGTTCACATACTCACATTTACCTCTGACACTAAATACAGTACACTCAGTCACACACTAGCTAACATTCACATACTAACACAGGATCACACATGTGGAAAATACACTCACACATGCTGGAGTCCAGCTCCAGCTGAGTCCGGGGCTGAAGGGGTGAAGGTAACTGCGGCGGTAGAAATGACTGTACCAGAAACCACAATTGCAGTTCTAGTAGAGGCTGTTGACTGACCC
>NW_008355472.1:1810761-1864609 GCF_000622305.1 Nannospalax galili | reverse complement strand
AGGCAATTTTTCGTCAGTGGTCATACACCACCAGCTTTTTACTGACCTAGCTAATCTTTCTATGTAAGAAGGAGTTTCCCTAAGCCAAATAGTTTCTCCTTATACCAAACTTTAGTCTCAGTAGTTCCTCGTTTAGGATTAGAGCCATAAACTCCTGTAAAAGGCAGCAGGGCATCTATTGCATGCTATCTTTTCCTTTTGGGGGAAACCAAGTCTCATTATTAATCACAAATGCAGGTCCAAAAGAGGTCATAGTCATAGGAGGAAGTTGTCTATCTTATTACTTTCGTTTTGTTTCAGTGACATAATAATTCTGCTAAAGGCAGAGATTTCCCCAGTTTAGTTTCCCATTCCATCATTAGAGTTGGTTATCAGAATACTTAAAGAAGAGAAGGTTATACAAATGACAAAAAACAGGAGGAACTGGGGAAGGGATGTCCACCAAAAGAGCAGCTGGAACTTTGTCAAGCAGCACTCCTGCCAAGAACCATGAAACTCTTGGAGCCAGCACACACACATTCTCACAATCAGACACTCAGTCTACACACCAAAATGCTCATCCTATCACATACTTATATGCTCTCTCTCTCTCTCTCTCTCACACACACACACACTATTACCCTCACTCTCACAGTCTCACCTCATACATACACATGCACACTAACATACCTCTACTCAACATACGCTTGCACACTCACATTATCACACTCAAACACACTCACACTGTATCACACAAGTACTCACTCCAGCATAACACATTCAGACACAAATGTACACACTCATATTCACAGACATGCACACACACAGACACACACTCTCACGCAAACACCAATATATAGTCATTCACACAATCACATACCTCCACACATTGACACATGTACTTGTAATACACTAACACATTCATTAACATTCGTTCTTACATGCATTTGCACATCACACATTCACACATGAACATTCACATATTATCACATACAACAAATGCACAATAATCTGCTTATACTCTCACACATGTTCACATGCTTGTACAAGCTTACACTTTTCTACAGTCTTAAGCATGAATACCAACACGATCTTGAGCACACACACACGTGCTCTCACCCACATTCTCACATATTCACAAATGCAGACACATTCATGCATGCACACTGACATATGGATACACAATCATGTGCTCTTATGCACTTGCACCCACACACTCAAACATTCTCACATGCACACTCACACCATAAAATATACTAACACGCTCAATACACATTCACTTACACAACAGACACACAATCATATACACAGGTTCACTCGGACATACCATATTGATCCACTTACATTAACAATTTCAAACTCACACACTTGTGCACATACATCCACACTCAGAAAGTCAGACACTCACAACTCACATACTAACAGGCATTCACACACAGTCACAACACGCACACAGTTAAGCACTATCCCACACACCAGCGCACTCATCCTTGCACATTCCCTACACACACTTGTACACATTCCTGAGGGTGATGACTCAGTTTAAGAACTGCTGCTGGTGTTTCCTGCACTGAGTTTCAGGGGGAAGGGTTGTGTCCTGCACACAGGTCACTTCCTTGTGCCTTGAACAACAGAAAAATAAGGTCACTAAAGACTTGCTCACTTGACATGTCCCATTAATTTTGTTTTGCTGGACTTTGGAACCCTAAGTTCCTGGTTCTGTAACCCATAATTTCCTTGTTATTCTCTGTGAATTCAGCAACCTGTAACACCAAGCATTAGTTTCCTGTACATCTGACTTGAACTTTGCTAGTGAAAACCTGGGCCTGGAGGCAGGTGGCATCTCTGTTCCTCTGAGCCCTGGGATCTCCAGCCTTCCCTTTGTTCCAAATAATCTTACAGATTATTTGTCATATGTTTCAATGTGTGGGATCCCTGTCCTAGACCTCATCTGGCACATTCCCGCACACTCACACTTGCACACACTAGCAGTTGCATTTATATTTACTCACACAGTCATGCACATACATTCACATGCTCAGACACACACACATTCTCATACACTCTCACATACTCAGACACATTCACAAATACATATGCACTCACATTCACAGAAACACGTCCACACTCTGTTGCATGTTCACACACTCATCCACTCCACACTCAAAGATTCACATGCACACTGACATGCTCACCCACTTTAAACTCATGCTCACACATACACACAATCACATTCACACACATCAGCACTACATACATACACACTAGCATGCTTGCACAACTTGCAACATAAATATACACCCACACACATTCAGGCACACTCAAAAACACATGCAGTCACATAATACCACACAATAATACACTAACACTAACTCACACACGTGTGCACACTCACACCATTCAAACAGACACACAGACACAACTCACACACAACCATAAGCACACACTCATACTCACATGCATCACACACTCATGCACATACTTCCATGCTCACATATTCATGTACCCTCTTACACTGACACCCTAACATTCACTTAAACTCATGCTCTCAGACAAACCCACAGTGACATACACTCGTATACATTTTCAAACTCACAGATCACTCACAGTCATACTACCATGCTTAAATTTGTGAACACACTGACACACACATACCCTTTTACAGTCAAATTCTCAAGTACTCACACTCATGCACTTATAAACACATGCATTGTACACAAGCACTCACACCCTATGCACACACTCATCCAAGCATGCATGTACTCTCACATTTACCTACTCACAATCACACACTCACATACACATGCAAATTCACAAATACTCATGCACACACACGGATGTACATTCAGACACACATATATAAACACTTCCTTACACACTCACACTTGCACACACTCATCCACACACTTGCAAATTCACACTCACCTTCACATACCCATATACATCCAAAAACACAGTCACAAACATGACCATATATTTTTGCACACTCACACACCCACACATTCTTACTAACTCACACTTTCACACTAACATCTGCACACTCACACTTTCACATTTGATCAGTCATTCACACATGCTCAAATGCTACATGTAGTACACATTCACATACTTGCACTGTCACATCCCCATATTCACATGTTCACACTTTCACACTTGCTCACATACAGACTTGAAATGCACACACTCATTCCTACACTCACACTCACAGTTTCTCATACATTCAGTACCCCTCACACTCTCATACCCTCACACAGACTCAGCCCTCAGTGCCTTACATGCTCATAGTCACATTCGCGCACACTCACACTTGCACTCTCACATGTGCACACACATATCCATGTACACTTATACTCACACTCATACATTCACATACTCCTGTGCAATTGCACACTACACCCACTGTAAGATACCCACAAATTATGCACTCACACACTGATGCACACTTGCACACCCATTAACACTTGCATAAATTCACAAGCTTACATTCTCACACCTACCTACTCATTCATAGCCACACATTTACACATTCACTTCTACACATGCACATGCCCTTCCTACACAGTCATTCACACACTCTCATGCACACTCATATGCACATTTGCACACACGCTCATGCACACTCCCACTCCCCTATTCACTCATGCACATAATTTTCCTTTGCTGCATACTGACTTCTAAACATGACATCCTAGATAAGGTTCAGTGTCATTCTCGGTCCTTCTGAAGTCCTTTTTACTCAACAATACCAGTTGCCTAAAAGTGAGGGATACCTGTTCATTTTTATAAAGATTTTTACATAAAACGATTATACATCTGAAAAAACCTCGGAAGATAGGGACTGACACGTTAATCCCTTTACATCCTTGCACATTAGCCGCTGTGAGAAAAAAATCTCAAGATGCGAGGATTTTCTCTTTTCTATTTATTTATTATTTTTGATCTATTTTGAGACGACAGGCTCCCATTGTGTTACCCAGGCTGGCCTTAAATTCATGGTCCTCTTGCCTCCACCTCCCAGGTGCTGGGACCAAAGGGTCCAACCCCACCCCAGCTCCACTGATTTTTTAAGCGTGATACTTTTAGTGAGCCCCGCATAAAAGAACATTTTCCGCATGGAAATTTTCTCCAGTTGAGTCTCCCTCCAAATTATACTTCAGCCAGGCATGGTGGCACACGCTTTTAATCTCAGCATTCTGGAGGCAGAGGCAGGCAGATCTCTGTGAGATCAAAGTCAGCTTGGACTACAGGGAGACCCTGTCTCAAAAAAGAAAATCAAGAACAGTAGCATGAGTTAGTGTACCATAAACAAATGAGTCACCATAAGGACATATTCAGACTGTCTCATAGAAAGTGATATTTTGTCAGTGGTAGTCAAAGTCAGTGTAGCCCAGTAAACATGGTGTCTTAGCTTCTTTTCCTGTAGCTGTAACAAAGTACCCCGACGGAAGGGAGAAAGGGCTTATTTGACTCATGATTCTAACTTACAGTCCATCATTTTGAGAAAGTCTAAGAAGCAGGAACTTGGAGCAGCAAGTCACGTTACATCCACAGCAGAGAGCAATGGATTCATGCATGCATGCTGGTGCTCAGTCCTTTTTGCTCAGTTCAGGGCCCAATCCATGAAATGGCACCCTCCCCCATATTCAGGGTGGGTCTTCCCACCTCAGTTAACCCAATTAAGAAAATCCCTCATAAGCATGCTCACAGGCCAACCTAATCTAGCTGATTTCTCAGACATTCCCTTCCCAGGTGATTCCAGATTGTCAAGTTGACAAAACTGTCACAGTCAGTATACACATTTTCTAAGCCTAATGGACAAATTTGGGGCTACTTACACCAGGGCAGACTATTCCAAAGTTATTACATGTATTCCAGTGGGGAAAGATGATATTATACTTAACGAAGTTAAAAGTCCTGAAGCTGGGCTAAGAAAACGGATCAGCCAGTAAAATCCCTCGCCACACAGCCTGAGGATCTGAGTTCAGACCTCTGGCATCCACGTAAAAAGCTGGGTGTGGCAGGACAAGGCTGTAATCCCAGCATTGAGGAGGCAAGGACCAGAGATTCCCTGGGGCTCACTGCCAGCCAGTCTAGCCAATCATCAAGCTCCAGATTCAGTGAGATACCTCACCTCAAAAAATAAAGTGAAGAGCAACTGAGGAAGACATCCAAATCAGCCTCTGGCCTCCACGCCCAAGTTCACACATGTGCATAAACACACCAGCATGTGTGTGTGTGTGCGCATGCATACACACACACACACACACACACACACACACACACACAAATTCTGAAGGTAAGTCCTCATTTCTGTTCTCTGGAAGAACTCAAACATCTAAGAAAGCCTTACCATTCTGTTTGATCTAATTCCTGGATAGTTCCAACCCACATTAAAGTACAGCAGATCAGTCAAAACCACCAGTAAAACATCATGTTGAAATTGCATGTTTTTTGATGAGTTTAAGCTCATCCTTCACTAAAAGTCCTGTTCTAAGGAACCTGTCCTGTTTGTACAGATGACTCAGTGCAAATATACCAAGAAGATGGTTTCATCTGATATGTAATCAAAGTGAATGAGTCTTCTAGGTAATTAGACTGAAGTTGATCCATGCTCTTGCAATAACCACAGCCCAGCTACATATTAGCAGGTATGCTTCACTGAAAGCTCGATTGCCTGGCTGTTTACCATTGCATCACAGAAACTAGCACAGGCCTGGGCCTGGGGACTTGTATGAGGACAAGTCCCTGAGTGACAGAGGACTACATGGTTGACAGAGATCAGAATTATTGTCAGAAACCACTTGTAAGGGAAAGAGGCTAGCAGGACAGGAAATTTTGAAAGGAGTGAGGGGGACATGGCCTAAGGTAGCTCTACCTTTGGCCTTATGGGGAAAAGGGAATCTGAGGAAAGGGAATCACAGAGGATGGTGGCAAGTCATCCCACACTGTGACAAAGGGAATGTGGAGCATAGTGGCACACACTAATAATCCCATCATGTGGGAGACTACAGCAGGACAATGGTGAATTCAGGGACATCCTAGGCTACATAGTAAGTTTGAAGCCAACCTGAGCTACATAGGGAGAACTTGTCTCAAAAAGACCAAACCAATGAACCAAACAACAACAAAAGAAAAGAAGCTGAGGCTGGAGAGATAGCTCAGCAGTTAAAAACATTTGAAGCTTTTCCAGAGGACCCAGGTTCGAGTCCCAGTACCCACATGGTGGCTAACAACCATTCATAACTCCAGTTCCAGGAGATCTGACACCCTCTGCTGGCCTCTGTAGGCATTGCACGCATGTGGTACACTTATATTCACGCAGGCAAAACACTCATACACATAAAATAATAGTAATAATAATAATAATAATAATTAATTGTGAGAGCAGGGCATGGTGGCCCATGCTTTATTTTTTTTTTAAAGATAAGCCCTTCTGTGTTAATGTCCCAGGTGGTCTTCAGTGACTGAGCTGTTTGGCCATCTGCCTCCAACACTCCATAGCTGGAAAAGATGGTCCTCAGCTGTCTCTCCTCCCTCTAGCCCATCTGTGCCCTGTGACCTGAGAGAATCCTCTTCTGCTTCACTCACTGTCTTAGTTCCCTGGGGCTGCTGAAACGGAGTATCACAAATTGGGTGGCTTCAAGCAACGGAAGTTGGGCTGGGTGGCTCTTTAATCCCAGCACTGGAGAGCAGAAGCAGGCAGATCTCTATGAGTTCAAGGCCTGCCTGGGCCATATTGTGAGTTCCAGGCCAACAGGGACTACATAGGAAGACCTGTGCTAGGAGGCCCATGCTTTCCCTAGAAGCTCCAGAAGAGAAACTCCCTGGCTTCCTCCAGCTTCTCCAGCCTTCAGCAGTCCTTGGCTTTCTTCAGTTTGTATATTAGTCTGCTTTCTGCTGCTATAACAAAATGCCCAAGGTTTCTATGACAAAACACCTAACAAAAGCAAGGGAGGAAAGGTTTTGTTGGCTCACATTTTGAGGGTACCGTCCATCAAAGCAGGGAAGGCATGGCAGGTGGCAGAGTGTGAGGCAGAGGGTCAACTGCATGCATGGTCAGGAAGCAGGGAGATGATGCTGGTGCTCAGCTCCCTCTCCTCCTTCTGAGGCAGTCTAGGATACCAGCCCAGGGGAGGGGTACCATCCAGTCCTGAAACTCTCTAACAGACATCCCCAAAGGCTTGTCTCCTTGGTGATTCTAGATCCTGTCAGGTTGACAATATTAAGCATCACACTGGGTAAGTCCAAGGTCAAGGGGCTGGCATTTGGCAAGGGCCTTCACATGTATCATCTCATGGCCAAAGGCAGAACACAGGAGAGTGTGACAGCAAGAGGGGGCCACATGTGCCTTGTTTTTTTGTTTTTTTTTTTGGTTTAAATTTTTAATTTTTTATTTATTTATATTTTATGTTACAAGTGTTTTGCCAGCATGTATTTAAGTGTACCACGTTCATGTAACGCCTACAAAAGGTCAGAAGAGAATATTGAATCCCACGGAACTGAAGTTATAGATGGTTGTTAGCTGCCATGTGGGTGCTGGGAACTGAAGCCAGGTCCTCAGCAAGAACAGCCAGTGCTCTTAACCGCTGAGGCATTTCCCAGCCCTTTGTGTGTTTTTTAGACGGAGCCTCACTGTATAGTCCAGTTTGACTTCACACTCCTTATCCTCCTGCCTCAGCTGCCTAAGTGCTTGGGTTTGTGGCACCACACCTGGCTTAAATTTGCTTTCATAACAAACATTCTTGCCATAATGAGCCCATCCCTATAATGAGAATGTTAATCACCTTATGACCTAACTGGTTACCTCTCAGAGATTTTCAATGCATGAATTCTGGGCACACTCAAGCCATAGCAGCTTGTTGGCAGCCCCATTTCAACTCTACCTGTCATAGCCTTCTTCCAGTGTGCCTCTGCGGGTCATTGAATTCAGAGCCCGCCCTAACCCAGTATGACCTTATCTTAAGGAGATCACAACTGCAAAGACTATTTCACCCAAGGTCACATTCATAGGAACAGGAAATGGGAGTTTGATTGTATCTGAGAGGACACAGTTCAGTCTATGACAACTGTATTGGTTACTTTTCTTGTGGTTGTGACCAAATACCTGACAGAGACAACTTAAAGATTCTGGCTTATGGTTTTCAGAGGATTTGGTCTATGGTCACTTGACTCCATTTGCTTGGACAGGAGGTCATGACAGTGGGAGCATGTGGTAGAGGAAATTCCTTGCCTCATCTAAGAGAGGAAGTAGACAGCATGGTAGGAAGGAGTGAATGATAATAGACCTCCAAGAACCTGTCAGTGACCTACTTCCTCCAGCTAGGCCCTAAAGCTAGGTCCTAAAATTCCCAGAACCTCTCAAAATAGCCCCACCACCAGCAAACCAATCTGTCAACACAAAAGCCTCTGGAAGGGATAGTGTCATACTGAGCTGCGGATGCCAACTTGACACATCTGTGAAGAGGGAACCTCAATTGAGGAATTACCTCTAACTGATTGGCCTGCAAGCATGTCTATGGGACACTTTCTTAATTGCTTATTATTGTAGGAGAGCTCAGCATACTGCAGGTGGTACCATCCCTAGGCAGGTGGGCCTGGGCTGTATAAATAAGAAAGGTAGCTGAACACAACCCTACAAGCACGCCAGTAAGCAGCGTTCCTCTGTGGTCTCTGCTCTAGTTTCTGTTCCAGGCTCCAGCCTTGAGCTGCTGCCTTAATTTTCCTCAATGATAGATTGTAGACTGTGATATGAAATAAACCCTTTCTTCCCCTAAGTTGCTTTTGGTCATGGTGTTTATCACAGTAACAGACAGCAGATTAGAACAGATACTTCATATCCAAACCATGACAGATGCCCTCCAACCTGGAACACCATAAGACTCTGGTGCTGTGAATCTGCCACCGAGTGAGTAAGTTGCTGGGTCTGAAGCCAAATCCACCCTGGAGGTTCCATTCTGATCCCTACCCTCAGCCCCAGCTTTGCCCAAAGATGAGGTTATGCTGTCTTGTTCCCAGATGTACTTTCAGGAAGCCCTGCTGTTCGGACATCTACAGCTCTGACGGTGGAGTCTCTTGTGCCTTTTCTTATCCAATAACCTCCAGAAGATTTGTGTGTGTGCACATCAGTGCTTTGTGTGTGTGTGTGTGTGTGTGTGTGTGTGCATGTGCAGTTACACATGGGAGTGCATGTATGCATGCACATGTGTAAGCATGCATGTGGAGATCAGAAGACAACTCAAGGTGTTGCTCCTCAGGGATAATCCATCATTTTTTGAGAGAGAAAGAAAAAAGTCTCTCACTGGCTTGTGATTTGCCAAGAAGCACAGGCTGATTATCTAGTGTACTCCAAAGATCCACTTGTCTCTACCTCCCTGGGGCTGGAATTGCCCAACTGCCATGCTCAACTTTTTTTATGTGTACGAATGTACGGCCTGCATGTATGTAAGTGCACCCCTGCTATGTAAAGCCCGTGGAGGTGAGAAGAAGGCATCAGATCACTTGAAACCGGAATTACGGATAGTTGTTAGCTGCCATGTGGGTGCTGGGAATCAAACCCGAGTCCTCTGCAAGAGCAGCTCAGCCATCTGTACAGCCCACAATGTTTTTTAAACATGAGTTCTGGGAATCAAACTCAGATCCTCACTCTTGCACTAAGTACTTTACTGAAGGAATGGCTTACACCCCTTCAGCTCTCAGGACACCTATTATTATCCCATTTTACAGAGGAGGACACTGAGACACAAACTGAGCAAAGACGTGGCAGAGCAGGGACTTGAACCAGGTCTGCCTGATGCTGGAGTCCACACTCTTGGCCCAGCATTCTACCCAAGTACATCCTTCAGTGGGCTTTCCCCAGCCATCAGGAGGACCCATGGGAAACTCCTCTAGCAACTTAGAAGAGTTTCATGGAAAACTTCAAAAATAACAAGAAAGGACAACTAAACTGGGAACTTGGTTTTCATGTTTCTTTCTTATTTTGTAGCGGGAGGGGGCATGCGTACTGTGCTTGGTGTGAGCAGTCAAGAGAACAACTTTCAGGAATTGGCTCTCTCCTTCCATCATGTGGTTTCTGGGGATCAAACTCAGGTCGTTAGGCTTGCAGGAGGCACCTCTACTCACTGAACCATCTTGCCTGCCTGGGAGCCTGTTTTTGGTCACTAGGAGAACTCAGCAGGGAGTTGGGGAAATCACAGATCACCTGAAGAAATGAAAACAGGTGTTTAGGGGTTGTTTTCTGTTAGGAGGAATTTTTCCACTGGGGATATTTTCAAATGGATTTGATGGCAATACAATATAAATCTAGTTAGTTTTCTCTCTTGTGTCTATATGCCCCACTCCTGATAAAAATGATTTGGCATCCTGGAGCCTGCAGTATCCTGAAGCCTGCAGTATATCCTGAAAGCTAGCTTTTTTTGACTGATGCTGGTCACGCAGGCCTGATTCCACATGACCATGATTTCCTTTGCTGGGCAGCCAACTGTTGGTAATGCAGACAGTTTTACTGAGCAGACTATTATCTAAGGCTGAATGAGGTGACTCTTGCATGCCCATGATCACCACTGAGATACTCCCAAGGATGCTCAGATCAGCCCAGGCTCCTCGGGAGATACGATCGCTCAGATTGGATTTTTAATAATAGTGACTAACATTTCATTTAAACATTCGGTGACTTCTTGGCTGAATGCATGTCGTCTTGTTCTGTGTGGGCGATAAAGAAACAAGTCTTAGTCTCTCCCTCAAGAAACTCAGGTTGGGGGATGGAGAGATAGTTCAGCAGTTAAGAGTGCTGGCTGCTCTTGCAGAGGACCCGGGTTCAGTTCCCAGCACCCACAGGGCAGCTAACAATGGTTCATAACTCCAGTTCCAGGGGATCCAACAGCCTCTTCTGACCTCCTCAAGCATTGCACGACACAGTTTCATTTACATAAATGCAGCAATACACTCATACACATGAAATTTAAAAATGAAATACTTTTAAAAAAAAGAAACTAGGGTTGAATTGTAGGAGACAGGTGATTATAACCAATGGGATCTGTGCTTCAGAGAACAGCAACAGACAGCATTTTAATTGTGAACACCATACAGGTTGAAGCAGGAGAAAGGCAGGCTCAGAGTTACTGCATAGTCATAGGCAACTGAGCTAGAGACAGCCAGGCAAAATGGCCCACCTTACCTTGTGATCTCTGGTGGAAATGACATCACTATTCTGCCTCCTATAACTTGGCACCAAATATTAGAAGCTCCTCCATGAACACACCCAAGCACCTTCATCGTAGCTGCTTTCTAGATCGTTCTATCTACCCATGTGCAGCCATCAATGGCCATGAGGAGCCTAGGTCACACAGGAAGCCCAAGCTACAAAGGAGTTTCGGAAGGGCCATTTTAGTCTTACAGTCCTGGGAGGGAGACTGAGGCTGTGACAGCAGATACAAAACCTGCCATTTCTGCGATAGAAAAAAGGACTATGGACCAGGAAACAGCCTGGTACCCTCCTATTCTGCCTTTGGAGCTTTGTGTGATCTTCAAAGTTCCTGCCCCTTTCTGGGTCTCAGTCTGATCCTGTGGCTGATCTTCAAGCCCCATCTGTTCTGAGGATGGTTCCAGCCAGCTAAGCTTCTGGACTTTGGGAGAGCCTCCTATTAAAGAGATGACTTTTTCCCTATAGTCAATACCAAGAATAGGTGAGCAAGGCCCTGGAAGTTTCTGAATGTCTTCCTTCTCATCCTCATCTGGGTGCAGCTATCACAGGTACCCTGTCCTTCAGCATGTGCTCCCAGCCTGAGACCATTCTCCCTACATGTTACAGGGTGGGAACTAGGCATAGGCTTTGGGATGGACTTAGAGCTTTGGAGTTGGAATCCAGGCCCCATCAGTTACTGGCAGGGAAGTTCTAGGTAGTCACATGATCAACCTGTGTAGCTGCCTCCAGATCTGTATAAGGGGGTTGCTGTTAGTAAATGAGACCAATGCAGGAAAGTGCTCAGCATAGCTTTGGATTCAGTTTGGCTCTGCAAAGGCCACTCCCTCCAACAACTCATCCAACACATCCAACATCCAGAACTGGGAGCTAAATCAAGCCTCGTGGACAAGTGGTACCTTGCAAGGGCTCTACGTGAGGTGCTTTCCCTTTAAGGCTGACCCAGTACCCACAGTTGCTGCAGGGATTGGGGGTATGGCAGGGACCCTAGGTAGTCAGTATATTTCCATGGGTAGACAATCTTCCATTCGAGCTTAGGAGGATAGGGATCTCTGCCCTTCAGGACCAGTGTGCCTCCAGCTGTCTAGGCCAGTGGGGTTGAGAATGCTGCATTATTCTCTCTGCAGACTTGCTTTGGAGCTTCCATCCAGGCCCCATCATTCTTCCCAAGAGAGACTTAACTCATCCCATGAGGTTCTTGTTGGCCTTTCCTGCAAGGAAGCAGACATGCATTCTGGTGATGCTGAGAGCATGGGGCAGACCTGCAGCCTCTTGAACTATACCTGTCTATCGGTTGAGCTCTCTCTAAAGACTAGGCAAGTAGGCCGACTTCACTCAGTCAACATTCCTCATTCATTCTTCGTGAATTCATTCATCTGTTCACTCATCCACCTGTGGTCTCACCCCAGCCATTCACTCCTTAACCCCTTTACTCATTCACTTCTTCATTCTGGTCCTCATTCACTCAGTGCTCCACTTACTCATTCGCCCAGTGGTCCACTTATTCTTTCATCCATGCTCTTACTACTCAGTCATTTGCTGATTCATTAAGTGTTTTCACCTGTCCATCCATCCACTTCTTCACTCAAAGTAAGCATGTAAAGGTCAGGAAACACTCTGCTCACTCTGCTAAGTCCTCAAACAAGAATACTTAAGAACTCAGAGAAGGGGGCTGGAGAGATGGCTCAGCAGTTAAGAGCACTGGCTGCTCTTGCAGAGGACACAGGTTCGAATCCCAGTACCCATATAGTGGCTAACAACTGTTTGTAACTCCAGTTCCAGGGGATCCAATGCCATCTTCTGGCCTCTTTGGGCAATACACATATGGGTACCCTTACATACAAGCGAGCAAAACACGCATAAGCATAAAAATAAAAATTTTTAAAAAGGACTCAGAGAAAGATGACCGGGCAGGTGCACCTCAGGTACCTTTTTTTTGGTCCTCTGGACCTCAGGTGCCGAGAGTGGAGCTAATCATATACTTCAATTCACAGCATTGACCCGTCACTGGTCATCCAAAACCTTGCTCTTTTTAGAAAAGAAATCATTTATTTTGGTGGGTGGCATGTGTGTGGAAGTCAGAGGTCAACTTGAGGAGCTGATTCTCTCCTTCCACCGTGTGGCACTGGGGGTAGAAAGGTCATCAGGCTTCTTGGTAGCAAGTATCTCTACCTGCTGAGCCAACTTGCTGACCCCAAAGCCCTGTTCTTATTGTAGTCACTCTCTTTGACTCCCATTCTTCCTTGCTGGTCCCCTCTCTCCTTCAAGAGCAATTGTGGGCCCAATGCCTAGCTTTTTGTTCATGGGAATTATTATGAAATGAATGCTGTAATTATGAATACCTGCACATAAATTTATATAAATTGTAAATGATAGAGCTCATTCTTTTTCACGTATTTCACTGAGTCATATATGTTTTAGGATTCATGTTGTTATGCATACATCTACACTTCATTCTTACTTGCTGAATAGTACTCCATGGTGGATGCACCCATTTCTCCAGTCAACATACCGTACACTCAGCATCCTCATTCCTATAGCCCAGGATTGTATGCATATCAGAAGCATGCATAGAGCATGCATATACAAATATCGATACATATATGGGGACCGGTGAGATGGCTCAGTGGGTTAAGATGCTTGTCACCAAGTCTGATGGCCTAAATTCAATCTCCCAGACTCAGATGGTAGAAGGAGATTTCCACAAGTTGTCCTGTGACTTCTACATATGTGGGAGATGGCATGCTCTGCCCCCACTCCTCTCTCTCTCTCTCTCTCTCACACACACACACACACACACACACACGCACACACACATTAAATTAATGTAGTTTAATTTTTTAACCTTACATATATACATATGCCCCATTTGAGTAACTACTGCCAGGTTGTTGTCTAGTTGGTGTCTAGAAAAGCTCAACCAGTCCACATTCCTGTGGGCAGTATCGAAGTTCCGTCTTCCCACGTCCCACCAGCAGGTGACATCATCATCTGGCTGTTTGGTTTCTGCCAGTCTACCAGGTATAAAATGGCTTGCTGCTGCCCTTTCTGTTTCTCTGGTAACCAACAAATTTGAGCAAATTTTCCAACTACTTTGAGTTGCTTCTTCTATAAATAACTTATTCTGGTGACTTCTCTTTTTTATTTCTTTCTGTTGTGGTTGCTGTTTCCTTGTTCTGGGCTTGCAAGAATGCCTCATACATCCCAAATATTAGCACTTTGTCAGCCTTAAATGTTGCAAATAACATCTCCCATTCTATCAGTTCTCTATTGACTATATCCACGGTACATGTCACCGAACCCAAACCCACAGTTCCTATGTAATTGAATTTACAAACTGTTTTGTTTATGTCTTGTCATATATGCCCACAAAATTATTCCACATTTTCTTCTTTCTCCTTTTTTTTTTTTTTTTTTTTTTGAGAAGGGTCTTCCTGTAGTCCCAGCAGTCCTGGAACTCACTACATAGACTTGGCAGGCCTCGATCTCACAGAGATCCACCTGCCTCTACCACCTGAGTGCTAGTATTAAAGGCATGCACCACCACACCTGGCTTTCTTTGTTTCTAAGATCTCACATACCCTATGCTATGCAGGAAATCTCTATGTAGCAAAGGCTGGCCTTGAACTCCTGATCCTCCTGCTTCCACCTCCCGAGTGCTGGGATTATGGGTGTGTACCACCAAGCCTGTCTGCCTTCTCATCTGTTAACACCATATGTTCACCTTTCACATTTTGTCTGTGACCTCTCTGGCACCCATCTGTGTATATGGTGCTAAGTTGGGAATCTGCTTTTCTTTCTTCCATATCACAAGTGATCTTTTCCAACAATCATATTTTCCCCTAGATTTTGGTCTCAATGTTATCATGCAGCATTATGACATTTCTATGTCTCTGTATGTTCCCCTCTGAGCACTCTGCTCCTGTCCGATTGGCCCAGTAGTCTGTCCGTCATCAATATACTTAAAATTATAACCCTTTTTACTTTCTCCCTTTCGTTTATTTTAATATTCACAGTCTTTGCTTTTTATTTTTTATTAGGCTATATTAATTATACATAACAGATTTCACTGTGACATTTTCATATATACATGCAATATATTTCAATCATATTCACCCCTATTACTCTCTCTTTTCCCCCTCTACTCCCACAGAGCCCCTGCCTCTTCCCACCTAGCTCCTTCTACTTCCACATCTTTTTTTTGTGGAATGACTAATGAGTTTCATTGGGGTTGCTTAGAAGAGCATAATGTAGGGGCTGTTTACAGGAACATGACCATCTTGCCAGTGGCTCCATCACTGAAGTAAATGTCTCTCCCTCAGCTAGCAACCAAGAACTTCTTATAAATCCTCAGGGAAGATGAGGCATCACGAGCTCCTCCCCACTCCATATAGGATGTTAGTAGGCCCCATCTTGTGTAACCCTTCTGCAGGCAGTCACAGTGGCTAGGAATTCAAGAGCGCAGTGGCCATGTCAGTGTTGTACACTGCTCTGTCCCTTCCTCTGGCTCGTGCATGCTTTCTGTTCCCTCCTCCACAATGTTCCTTGGGCCTTGGAGGAGGTGATAGAGAGGTCCCATTTACTGATGAGCATTCAGCTACTATTTATTCACATTACTTAGACCATTTATGAGTCTGCAGTTACCACTGCCCACTGCAGAAAGAAGCTTCACTGCACTAAGCTGACAGCAGCACTAATCTATGGGCAGAAACATGGTTATTTATAAAGCAATTTGGCCAGGTGTGGTAGCACATGCCTTTTATCCAAGCACTTGGGAGACAGAGCAGGCAGATCTCTGTGAGTTCGAGGCCAGCCTGGTCTACATAGTGAGTTCCAGACAAGCTGGGGCTACAGGAAGACCCTGCCCCCCACCGAAAGAAAGCAATTTGGTGGGCACATCATGTCCATTTAACAAAACAACATTAGTAGCTTCCCCACTAGAGCCTATGACCTCCCCAGCCAAAGGTTTTTAACTGGGTTCATAGTACCACACATGAATTCCCTCCTTTGTAGCAGGCCTCAGATCCAATCAGAAAGCTCTTGGTTTTTTCCATGACAGACTTGTCACTATTTCACTAGCGGGCACATCTTGCCTGGATGGTCGGTAGTGGTGCACACAGGGTCCACAGCTGAGTAAGACTGTTGATGAGAATTCTCTCCAGCAGCCTCCACAGAACCTTTTGTCACTATGGTGGTTAGCCAGCAGAGAGGAAGCATCCAGCCCAGGTCCAGCTTGATTTCTCAATGTCCTACGCCCACAGCTTGTGATCCAACTTCACTTTTCTCATATATATTTTATTGGAGCTTATTGAGTGAATCAAGAAATCTAACCAGAATTTGGATAAGGATTGAGCTGAATATCTAGATTACTCTTGAGAGTAATTAACAGTATTAAGCCATCCCATCCAGAACAGACTATTTCTCAATTACTCAGATAATCTATGTTTTCTATCAGAATTCTAGGTTTTGTGCCTAAAGATAACATACGCATTCCTGCTTCTAAGATACTTTATACTTTTTCTTGCTATTGGGAATGGAATACTTTTTTTTTTCTGTCTTTTCGAAGCAGGGTCTCCCTGTAGCTCCAGCTGCCCTAGAACTCACTATGTAGACCAGGCTGGCCTTGAACTCACAGAGATCTGCCTGCTTCTGCCTCCCAAGTGCTGGGACTACAGGCGTGCACCACCACGCCCGGCTGGAATGCTTTTTAAAACAGTGCTGACAATAAAACCCAGGTCCTCATCTGCTGGACAAGTTCCCTATTACTGAGCTTCATCTCTAACCCTTGAAGACATATCTATCTGTCTCACTTATTTTCCTTAACATCTTCAGACAACTTCCCTATCCACCTTTCCAGAGAGTCCACCCACACGTGTGTGTGTGTGTGTATGGGGCTGTGGACTTGGATATCATTATCTTACCATGTTGCCCAGGTTGACCTTGAACTCATGACCCTCCTACCTCAGTTTCTCAAGTATTGGAATTACAGGTGTGCACCACCATGCCTGGGCTTTCTTACTACTGTCAGAAATGCTATCCATTTTTATGTTTCCAGAAACACTGATAAACTCTTATTGGTTTGAACGCTCACCTATTGATCCTGTTTACTTTCTTACTAGGTAGCTGTGATAACTGTGAAAAACAAGTGTCAGCTATATACCTTCCAAAATGTACATCTCATGCTTCTTTTCCTTTCATTAAAGCAGTAACCAAGCCCTCTGGCACTGATTTATATAGTACTGGTGATAGTGGGCATCTCTGTCTCATTTTTGTTCATAAAGGGATTACACTAGCACTAAAATGACTAAGATGTTTATTGAAGATTTTTGAAATATTATTTTTTCCAAGTCAATTTCTTATCTAATCTCAGTTTGCTGGAGCCATTTCAGTCACAAGGAGGCATCATCTAATCAAACAATTTTTCCATACCAATTGAAGTAATCATAAGATTTTTTTTTCTCAAGTCCTATTGATATGGTGAATTGCATTGCTATGTTTTCTGAGGTGAAAATATCCTTGATCCTTTAGGGAAAGGTTTCCATCTGATTGTGGTTCATTGTAAAATATCTCATTTTATCTGGTTAACTAGTATTTTATGTAGGAGTTCTGCATCTTCAGTTCATAGGTGAAATTGAGGTAACATCAAAGCGTTGCTGGCCATGCTGTCTAGGTTCTTTATTTCGGCTTCCTATGTATTACCATCTTTTGCATTAGAATGACCTCATTTGGACATCAAAATCAGATTGGTTTCATAAAATGATCTGTACTTTTCCTGGAATGTTTTATATGAATTATAAGCTAATCTTCCTTTTTTATAAACTTTATTATTTTTATTTTATGTGTATGCATGTATGGCCTGCATGTAAGTAAGTTCACCCATGTCATGCAATGCCTACGGAGGTCAGAAGAGGCTGTGAGATCCCCTGGAACTGGAGTTATGGACAGTTGTTAGCTGCCATGTGGGTGCTGAGACTCAAACCCAGGTCTTCTGCAAGAACAACCAGTGTTCTTAACAACTGAGGCATCTCTCCAGCCCTAATCTTCCTTTTAAAAGTTAATGTACTCATTTATTAAACTATCTGGAGAGGTGGGATTTTTATCAAATTCATACCGTGTGCATTGTGTTGTGATTATATTTATTCCTCACCTCATCACCCCCTCTTATTCCTTCTCTCTCCTACTGACCTCCTTCTTTCCAAACAGTTCCCCTGCTCCCTCTCGTGTGTGTGTGTGTGTGTGTGTGTGTGTGTGTGTCTGTGTGAGACTCACTGAATTTAATTAGGGTTGCTTGTATAAGCATGTGCTGGAAGCTATTTACTGGAGCATGGGCAGCTCACCAGTGGCAACAGCACTCAAGAAATGCACCCCCCCAGAGGGTGGTTCGGACCTCCACAGGGGTAGCTGCTTGGAGCTCAGCAGACCGCCAGAGTGAGGGGCTCTGGTCTCCCTCTGGTCTCAACTACCAGAGGGCCTGAGAACCCAGGGGACAGCCTGACAGCCCCCGGATCCTGCCTCCACGTGGTGGTCCTTTTAATAAGCTGATGTTATACAGCAGTCTCTTCTGCATGAAGTAACTACCATCATCACGACTTTGGCTGAGCCTGATCGCTAAACATAGTCACAATTGGGCTTGTTTACGGTGGTGGTCATTCATTAAAGGAGTGCCAAGCAGGGTCATTGGACCCTCACCTGAATATCCAGCCACTCTTTCCAACCACTCTTCCCAGCCAACTAGTCCAGCCTAGAAGAGAAAAGCAAAATGAGGAGGAACCCAATAGAGGGATGCTTTTGGAAGTTCTTGTCTAGAAACTTCAATGGACTCTCATATGAACATTTGAAAATTGCCCGTTCTCACTTTTTTCCAGTTCCCTGTCTAGAACTTGTAATGCTAATTACTCTTGCCTTTACTTCTCCTTCACATCTCCTATTCAGGATTCAAGGACTTTCTTTTCCCCTTAGAGAAAAGAGTTATGCAATTTGGGAGTCTTTTAGAAAGACCCACTGAAGGGGTACTCCAATTGCCTCACCCTGTGTCCCTGTTCAGCACGGAAGAAGCCAGAGCGGTCGGCATCCCTATTCCTTATTGGCAATTTGGGTAACCCCTTCAGAGGATGGCATGATAAGAATAGGAGGTAGGGATTGGCTAGGCAGTTAGGGTCAGTAGACCCCAAAGAAATGTAGCCAGTTGCTTGGATAAAAGTCAAAATGTCCTCGGGCCTGTTAGCAACATACTCTATTGGATTTGATCAAAACACCTTATATGCATGTATGAAATTCTCAATAAAGTTTTTGTAAAAATTACAAAAAAAAAAGAAAGAAATGACCCCCCTTCCCCTGGCTGCCATTAACTGCCAAAAGCTCCTTTGGCAGTCGGGACGGAGCCTCACGAGCCCCTCCCTAAAAGGGGATTTTTGAGAGGAGGTTTTAAATTATAATTTCACTCCTTTAAAACATATTTATCTATTCAAATTGTGTGTTCTGTGAATTTTATATTTTTTCTGAAAATGTATTTTCTCCATCAAGGTTTATTTTTAAACCACAATCAAGTTTCCTTTATTCCAGAAGTGAATGGATGGATCAACATATGCAAATCAATACATGTAACATGTCACATAAATGTACTCAAGGACAGAGATCACAGGATCATCTCAATTGATGCAGATAAGGCTTTGGGTGAAATACAGCATTCCTTCATGATAAAATCTCAAAGAAACAAGGAATCAAGTGCATATATTTCAACACAAAAAAGGCTATATATGACAAAGCTATATCTAACATTGCACTAAATTGGGAAAACTGAAAACATTTCTATTAAAATATGAAAAGAAAAGGATGTCCACTCTCCCCATTCCTATTCAACATATTGCTATCCTAAAAACAGCAATAAGGCAAGAGGGGAATTAAAGGGATACAAACAGGAAAGGAAGAAGTGAAATGTCCTTATTTGCAAGTGATGTGGTTCCATTCATGAGACCCAAAAGTCTCCTCTAGCAAACTCTCAGAAAAGATAAACAGCTTCATCAGAGTGACAGGACACAAAATTAGCACACAAAAATCAGTATCATTCCTACACACTAGTTAAAAACATGCTTAAGGCAAAAACCAGATGGCTCAGCAGTTAAGAGCACTGGCTGCTCTTGCAAAAGATCCAGGCTCAGTTCCCAGCACCTACCTGGCAGCTAACAACCATCCATAACTCTAGTTCCAGGGAATCTGACATCCTCTTTTGGCCTCCTCCAGTACTGTCCATTGATGTAGGAGTTAGCTACTTGTTTCTTCTTCTTTTTATTTTAATTTTATGTGTATGCGTGTTTTGCATGCATATATGTAAGTGTACCATGTAATGTAGTGCCCTTAAAGGTCAGAGGAGTTACAGGTGGTTGTGAGCCACCATGTCGATGGTGGGAACCCAACCCAGGTCCTCTGCAAGAGCAGCATGTGCTCCTAACCACTGTGTCATCTCTCCAGCCTTATAAATTTTTTCAAAGAACCAAGCTCGTGGCTTTGGTAACCTCTGCTTGTTACTGTTGATGTTCTCTAGGTTATTTATTATATTTTTTATTATTTCCTTCTTTCCTGAGTTTAATGTTTTGGTCATTTATTTCACTTATTTTTAATTTTCTCTTTCCTAATAAATGACTGTAAAGATATAAAACTTCACTAAGTACTGCTCTGGTCATTTCACAGTGTAGTAAAGGTTTTATATAATCTAGTTCTAAGAATTTTACAATTACCTTTACAGTTTTCTTTTTAACCAATTGTAAATTGAATAATATGCTATTTAGATTCCAGATCGATGGAACTTTATCCATTATTTTATTATTAGTGTCTGTTAATGCCTACAATTATTGCATTGAGATCAAAAAGCATGGTGACCTGCAGAGCCTTTTTAAGCCTCTGTGTGGTGTTCTAAGTTGTTCATTTTTCAAATATTCTGTATGTGAGGGAAGATAGTATGTTCCTACTGAGTGCTGAGGATATCCGTAGACATTCCTTGGCTGTCCTGCTTTGCAATCCAACCAGCAGTGAATGCTGTCAAGAATTTTGATAACCTGATTTAGTCTTGGCTCTGGAAGTTTTCAGAATTTTCTTTGTAGTGATAATCTTAAATTCATGAAATAATATATCTGGTTGTTACCATTTTCCCCTCTATTTCCTGATGGATATGCTGATCCCCTTTAAC
The DNA here is from genome assembly GCF_000622305.1 of Nannospalax galili. NCBI lineage: Eukaryota > Metazoa > Chordata > Mammalia > Rodentia > Spalacidae > Nannospalax > Nannospalax galili. Next base: position 1,843,250 of record NW_008355472.1, on the reverse strand, counting down.
CGTACATCCTTCCATTTATGTCCACTCTTTTTTATTCATATTTTATTTTATTTTTTGAGACAAGGCCTTGCTATGTAGTCCAGACAAGCCTAGAACTTACTATGTAGCCTTTAACTCACAATCCTCCTCCCTCAGCTTCCCAGGTACTGGAATTAGAGGCATGAGCTGCAATGCCTGACTCCACGGTCCACTCTTCCTACAAACATTTCCTCTTTCTTTTTCCCCATCTCGTCTGAGCTGTTTACCATCTACATGCTGTTATGCTGCGCTCTATTCCTGTCCTCTTTGACTCTTACATTTGCTCTTTCATGTTTTTTGGTCTCTTTCCTGCTGCCTTTGCCCAGAACTGGTCCCGCTGATCAAAGCTCACTGTTGCCTCTCCAGCATCATCCACCTCCATCATCTCACTTCTTGCTTTCTCTCCTCCAACTATTTTTCCATTCTTGATATTTCTCTTTGGTTCTTTTTTTTTTTTTTTTTTTGGCCTCTTTTGAGACAGGGTCTCCCCAGTAGCCCCAGCTGGCCTGGAACTCACTATGTGCACCAGGCTGGCCTCAAACTCAGAGATCCGCCTGCCTCTGCCTCCCAAGTGCTGGGATTAAAGGCATGTGCCACCAAGCCAGGCTCTTTTTGGTTCTTTTTATAATGATTTCTTGTTCTGACTTCATGTTATTATTACCTTCCCTTATCTCCTTAAGTAACTTAAAAGCGTTTATTTTAAATCAGAGCCCATCTGTTCCAGCAAGTCTGCTTCAGATTAACGATCAGATTGTCTGGTTTTCTGTCTTTCTTTTGATCAGTGTACTCTTTTGACCTGTGGGCCAGTGTTCCTTGGGGGGCACAATGACTCCAAATGATGAAGTGTCCTGGGGAATGGGCTGCAGGCACTGTATGTTTTGGGGCTTTGACTTTAAGGCAAGCAGTGGAAGCGAGCTCCAAGTTCCACACAGCCGCAGTAGGACGCTGTGAACTTCCTGACTAGGGCCCTCCAAGGGGAGGCAGCATTATGAAGAGGCATCTTCTTGCGTGTGCAGAGCAGTGGTTGTACAAGACAATGTGGAGGATGCACATTCTTTCCTCCACCCCAGCTTCTTACTTGCTCTGTCTTCACCCCCAGTGTGCCCCTGGCTACTGTCCTTGGGTCCTAGAGTCCTACACTTTCTGCTTGGTTCTATGATTTCGCCACAGATGATTTGGGGGTTGAGAAGGGCAGCCATGTTGGCAGGAAGTCATCACTCCACCAGCCTCCAAACCTGATGGCTGTCCTCTGCTTCCTGGAGGGATTCATCCTGGTATTTCTGCCCAGAACAACCTGGTTGTGCTGTGGAACCCAGATTTCACTCCCACACAGCTCCCCAGAATGGGGAGGGGGGAGAGACACCCTCCCATCCTGAAGTTCCATCCAGACTCCTCATTTAAGTTTCTGGATAAGAAAACTAAGCCCAGTGAGGAATCCTGCTCTGAGGAGAGGGAAAGCCCTGGAGAGGTGGAGAGAGCAGTGAGCAGCAGACCAGTGTGTGGTGAGCACTCTTGTTTTTATGCTTCAGGAGAGAACCGGGAAGAGTGAGCCTCTGTTAGCCAAGGGCTCAGCCGACATCCTTGACCCTCTCTACACCACCATGCTGCCTCCTCCCATCTTCCCTTGTCTCCCTACTTGCTGCCCTGAGTCAGGCCTCAAGAGCAATGCCTCCCCTGCTCCCCCTAGGGGCCCAGCTCCTCTTGCTCAGAGCAGATCTCTAGTCCCTTTACCTCTCTGCACCTGGCACCCTCCTAGGACACTGCAGCAAGGCTGCGAAATAGCCTCTCCCCATCCTCTTTTGACTGCCCTCACTCCATTGAACCACTTCATGCTGTCCTTGGCGCACCCTCCCAATACCCCATACCTACTGCAATCCCCTTCTTTACAGTTCTGTGAGGCTCAATAGTTACTGCCTTCCCAACTCCCCACCTCCCAGCCTGCCTTTCAAATCTGTCTGTAACTTCCTCACCTATCCTTCCTATCCTCCTACCCAAACTTCAAAGCACCCCTGAACCCCAAGTTCTACCTGACTCTGTTCTGCCTCTCCCACCTCAGGGGCATATGGCAAAGGCTTGGGGTGATCTCTTGCAGCCATTTCGAGCCGAGAGGAGAGGGAGCATCAATTCTGCCCATACCCGACCACAAGGCTGGCTCTACCCTCCTCGGGGGTCCTTCTGCAGAGAGAGAAAGAGAGAGACCACTGAGCAGGCAGACCCCCTCCCCGAATAGGCATGGTGTCCCACTCTGACAGAACCCACGGAACTCCGTCCTGTTCAGAGAACAGCCATAAGGGCCGTTCTGTTTATAGCGTAGGCTGTGTAAAGTCTGCGTACAGTGATGACTCTATGTATCAGAATGAGCGTGTGCATGTGTCAATGAGAGAATGCTGCTGTGTGACTGCGTCTGATAAAGGGATCATACAGGTTGACAGGTGTGGGTCTACCCCCAACGCACCCCCAAGAAACCCTTTCCTGACCTCTGGGGAGCTGATGCTTGCAGTGGTGGGGTGCCACCTGGTGGCCAATAACTGCACTACAAGCAGCTCGCCATCCCTGCAGCTCAGTAAACACACCGCACACACACATTTCTGACCCCAGCTTCTTTGGGGGAGCCCATTTACTTGTCACCCCAATGTCCCATAGCAGGGACAGCATGTGGAGCCCCTGTCCTCCAGCATTACCTTTTGTCCCAGAGAAAGAGGCCTTGGAACAGAGCCAGACCTCACATGTCTCTGCTCACAACAGAGCCTTGACTAAGTACCTCTCCCAACCTCAGGCCACTCAGCTACAAAATGAACTGATCGCATCTATGCCACAGAATCCTCGTGATGTTCAAATAAAATGTCAACTGAAACCATTAAGTCTGGAGGGCAGGGAAGCTACAAGAGGCCAATGGTGTTGGCCTTGTGTTGTGTGACCTCATGAGGGCCGTCTGCAGGCTCTGTGCAGAGGCAGCCCCCACCCCCACCCCACCTGTCTTTGTCCCTGGCCCCAGTCCTCTGCTCTGACATTCCAAGACAGTTGCCCTGCCCACTCTTCTAGAAAGCCAGGGCATACCAGAGCTCCTTTCAGCATACCAAGAGGTAGGGTAGGGGCTGAGCAGACAGCCAAGACTTCTATGGGGCACAGGGACCTCAGCTTCTAGGGCACTTCCCAGCCCTCTCTCTGCACCCTGGTCCACTGTTCACCCAGTCTTGCAAGCCAGAATCTCTTAGACCCACTCCTTACCTGGTAAGGGCTGAGCTTTTCCCATAGAAGGCTCTTGCCAACCTCCCCCCTGGCAGTCACTTCTCTGCTCTTAGGAAGGAACTTGTTGGGCTATATGTCCAAGTCACTCTCCTGCTAAAAGTTTGTCCCACAGAGTAAATGCAGGCACAACAGCCTGACCTTTAGGACCTTCCTGAGCTAGCCTTAGCCCCTTCATCTCTCCAATCCCCTCAGGCTATCTTTCCTTCTCTGCACCTTAATGGGAGCAATTTCTTATTCCACAGGATCTATGTCCTTCTGCCTACATGAAAACAGCCTCTCAAGCCTCACTGTGGTTCTCAGGCTCAGGATCCCACCTAGAGCACCATGGCCCTGCATCCAGGTGCCTATGGCTGATTTTGATCTGTTTCCTTCATCAAGGTGAGACTCTCCAGACCACAGAAAAGGATCAAGTTAGCTCAGGGGCCTGCATACATTAGGAAGTGATTTATGGGTTATTTTGCTTAATTTGGTGACAAAGAAGAATGTCACAGCTTGAGACTGAAGGGAAGGCTGGGCTGGGGACAGACACCAGATGCAGGCTGAGTGGGGCAGCAAAGCCTTTTGGGTTAGGTTGTTTCCCCTTCTCCAAAGGCTTATGGAGGAGGGACCAGCACATGTGTTCAGGGTTAGGGGTCATGAACAGAAGAGCAGCTCAATCTACCTGTGATGGCCCATTAAAATAGACTTCTCCTGTCAGCCTTGGGCCAGGCACTGAATCACTAGTACAGACTGAGGGCCTATGGCCAGGCCTGGCTCCTGTGCTCTGAGAAGACAGAGAGCCTGGAAGAGCTCAAAACAGAACTGGGGAGAAGCCAGGCATGGAACCTGTACCCGGAGGTCAGGGCCCAGGCTGGAGGCCTGGAGACCACTCAGTCCAGAGAGCTGATTCCAAACCCCCAGGCTGTGGGCAGAGGCAGCGGATGGGCTCTGTGTTCCCAATGGTGAAGCTGGCATCCCAGGCTCTTACTCAGGTTGTCATAGGTTGACCCTGTCTGTCCCTTCCAGGCACATCCTCTCTTTAAAAAGAAAACCAGTATCCAGTATCCAGGCACCCTCACAGATTAACCTTGACCAGGATGTAGCAGCCAGGCGAGGGATAGGATGAGCTAGGCAAATTCGCGGGGAGGGGCCTCCTCGAAGTTCCCACCCCAGAGCCTGCTGGGAGGGTCTGTGTAGCCCCAGGTGCTCACAGAGCCAGAAGGGCAGGGATGAACCCCACAGACAAAATCCAGGGAGAGATCTGGTGTGGAGTCACACACAGGGGAACCTCTTCCACAGCATTCAGAGAAGCTGGGATATAGGACTTACAGGGACCTCGGCAATCCTGCAGCTAGGGAGAGGCTCTGAGGCTAGGGAGCTGGCTGTATGATTGAGATGACCAGGGCAGACCAGCACGCAGGAGTGTAGAAGGAGCCACAGGCCACCTCCTCCAAGTAGCCTCCCCGGTCGCTTGCACTTCTCAGGACTTCATCTGCAATCCACAGTCTGCCAACCAAGATGCTCATACTGTTCCATGCTTGGGCCTCCCATCTACCACCAAGCCCTAGCCCTCATATCTGGCCCAGGAAGTATCCCAACAGGTCCACGACACCCCTAGAACTAGTTACTAGGAGTTGGAAGCTTCTTTGGTAGTAGGGGAGTTTCCAAGGGCGCTTGCCTCTCTCAGTCATTTCCCCTCCACCCCATGCACAGAGTCTACAGACAGCCTCCTGGGGGAGGGTTGGTAGAAAGAAATAGATTTATTCTCATGTACAAAGCAGTCAGCCCACGGGACCACATACAACAGGTGCACAGAGTCCTAGAAAAATGCATCTCTCTCTAAAGGCAACTCAGAGTAGGTAAGGCAGGTGGCCCCCTCCCCCACTCACAACACACACAGAACAAAACAGAAGTGAGGCCAGTGGCTGCTGACCCAAGAGGCCCAGCAGGGCACAGGTGGATATGGCCTTGAAGAGGAGAGAAGCCCTACAGGGATTAGGCCAGGCCCCTCCCTGGTGGCAGGAATGAAAGAGGGGCTCAGGCCAAGGGGGTACACTTAGGGGGAAAAGAGGGACAGGAGATAGGGTGTCTGTGCCCTAAAGTGGCGGGGCCACAGCCACAGCTGGGACTCTTAAGAACTATGGAGATTTTTATCTAAAAGGAATCTTAGTCACACAGTCTGAAGGAAGATCTGTGGGCACGTAGGGGGCTGACTCTCAGCTCCAGGATCCTTCCTGCACAGCATTCCCATCTGCCTTCCGTTGGAGCCCCTTCTCCCAGAGCACTGAGCTACTTGCTGGCAGCTTCCTCCTAGGGTCCCACTCCTACCAGAAGCACAGAGGTGGTCCTCAGGGCCCCTTCATCCTATGACTATTTCTAGCTGGTGACTGTTTCCCACCCTCTGCTCATGGAGAGGTCCCATCTTCTTCCATGAAGATCTTCGGTTCCTAGGGAGTGGGGAAACTGACTTGGTGGGGCCAGAACAGGGCACAGAAGGAAACATGGAGCTGCTCAGAAAAGGAGCAACTGGGGGAGGACATGGCAAGGTGTAGTCAGAGGTGCAGAGTAGGGGCCCCGCTGCCACTGGCCACCCCTGTGCTCTTGAAGAACAAATGGTCAAGTCTGTGAGAGAGTGGGAGTTGTGCTCCCCCAGGAAGGGTGGCATGTGCCCAGATCACAGGGGAGGTCCTGGCCTAGATCCAGGACCCATGGCTCTGGTTCCCAGTGCATCAGACAGACTGGTGGAGGGTTATGGAAGAAGGGCCAGGAAGGGAGGGTCCTCAGTGGGGATCACTCAGCCTCGAGGCTGCAGCAGCCATTGACAGGAGTCCCAGTACCATCCAAACCGGGCACCTCGTATTCCTCATCCAGGAAGTCCAGCGAGTTGTTGCTTGGGAGGCCGCGGATGGTGAACTTGTGAGACACCTTGGTCCAGTGCTCACGGTTGGAGGCCACCCGCTCATACAGTTCAGCTGCCTTGGGGAATAGGTCTTGCAATAGCCTGGGGGTTGCAAGGGATGGGTTAGAGATCAGAAATCAGAGCACAGACAGCAAGAAAGATGAGGGCTGCACAAGTAGCACTTCCATAGGAGTGTGAAGCCTGAAGACCGACCCAAGAAAATATGAAGGTCCCTGTCCACTACTGTCCAAGAATGAAGGGAAGGGCCCACTTAATGCCACTGGGTGTCCCAGGCTGCCCGCCCTCTTTATGCATGATCCCAGCTGTGCTGGCAAGCTCACTCACTTGTAGATGGGCATTGCAATGTGTTCCATGAAGCTGATCTGCAGCTCAGGGATGTAGGCTTTCTCCCGGTCCATCATCTCCATTGGCCTGTTGCCCATGGCCTTTTCCTGCAGGCAGCTGTTCATCAGGCCTGCCCCTTCTGCTCCTCAATCAGGTACCACAGGGGACCAGCTACCCCAAACCCTACCAGCCCTGGCTGGACCAGGAACATTTCCCCTCCCACAACACCACCCTAGTCATCCTGAGGTCACCCCACACATACCAAGTCTCCCTGGGAGAAGAACTCTTTGTAGATGAGTTCCTGGAAGGCAATACTCTCATCATCTCCTGCAAGTCGGATTTGTCCACCCAAGCCCATTCCCAGAATGGCAAACTGAGACCCAGTGACTCAGTCCCACCCATGGCCCACCCTCATCAGCTTGCAAGTGGAGGGTACAGTACAATGTCTAGATCCTACCCACTTCCCCAAAGTCACTAACTTGCTGTGTGACCCTGAGTAAGCCAGTGCCCCTCTCTGAGCCATTCATCTGTCAGTCTGAGAAGGTCTGTGGGTGCTGATTCCCCAGAATATAACCTTTCTGAGTTCAGCACAGAAAGTTCGCAGGCTGAGGGGCAGAGAGTATAGCTTGTGTTTTCCGAGGATGGAGGGGTAGTGCTTACCGCAATCTTTCTGGTGGTCTTCCAGCCCTTGGTCTGGTCAGAGAGATCACAGGAGGTCATGAGGAGGCAGAGGAGGAGCCTGTGGTGCTGCTTGTTGGTTCTGTCATAGCCCACTGTTGGGGGACAATGGAGTCAAGGAGAAGGGTCCAGACTCCTTGTCTATCCCAGTGTGCATCAGAGAACAGAACATGTCTGATGGGAACCAAGAAGCCAGTACTGGGTCTCCCTGGAGAAACACTGAGGCCAGAAAGGGCTGAGGCTGGGAAAAGGCTGGGTCAGAACCTCTGAAGATGCTCAGATGGGCAGATTTCCACCCTGACCACCCATCCCTCCCCAGCAGCAAGGTCCTGAACCTTCAGCCATCTTCTGAAGGTCCTTGAAGATTCGGAGGTGGTGGGCCAGGTCTGTGGCCAAAATGATGTCTCTCATCAAGTCTAGCATACGCTGATAGTCCTGCAAGAGGACCAAGGGAGGGACACTGTGATCTGCCACATACACCCCATCCACTCCAGGAGAAGCTCCCTCAGCTCCTTCTGTCTGGCCAGTCCCCAGCTTTCAACCCCCACACACCCACTCAGCCCCATTACCTTCCGGGAAAAGTGGTCAAAGATGTTGCAGCCGTGGGTATTGAGGATGGCGATTGCCTGAGCAAAGTGGTGCCTCTAGGGGTGGTAAAGAGAGAGGGATACCACTGGGGCTAAGTGGCTCCCCTCACCACAGACCCCGAGAGGCAGGAGGGGTCCAGCAGAGCCTGGTCCCCAAGCTCAGCAGAGCAGGCAGAAAAGGAAGTCAGGGGTGCCAGTTTCCTTTCAACCCTCTGTGACCCAGTCCTAGTCAGCTCCATGCCTGAGAGCCCTCAGCTGTCACTAGGAGGGGCCCAATAAGGGTTGCTTGGAGAGCCTCACAGGCTGGAAAAAATTCTGAACTGATCCCTTGATGTCTTGGACACTAATTCATGCAAAAAAAAAGGGGTGGGGGTGGGGGTGGGGAAGACAGTGAGGAAGGAAGGACAAGGCCTTGTCTCCAGGTAGTGAAGGGCTGTCACTCAGAGGAGAAGCAGGCTCAACCCAGAGGACAGAGGGCAGAACCAGGGCTGCCACCAAGCCTCCCAGGAGACAGCAAGTACACATCTCTGTGGGTGTGCAAGGAAAGGCAGCCTCTAGAGGGGTGCTGTGGGAGACAGCCTGGAGCAAGGTGACCTTGGCAATGTGCCTCCCACTGCACCAAGACCTGCACCAGGCACAGGAAATTCAGATGTCTCGGGGCTTGTTCCTGTCCTGGCCCAAGAAGCTCCATGCTGGAGGGAGGGAAGACCAGCCCCAGCAATCTAAGAGTAAACTCTGGGGAGCTGAGCAGCCCCTAACCCCTGGACCTGAAGAGGCCGGGCACGATGAGGGGCGGGGCTTCACAGTGTCCTACAAACCAGGCTCAGGTTGACCCAGTGACTCCATTCATACCCCATCTGCGCTTGCTCCAGGAAAATGAGCATGCGTGCCCGGAGTGCAGCTCTTGCAGCCTAGCTAGACAGACAGCGTGGCTTGGGAACTGTGTAACTTTTAAGTCATTGGCCTCTGGGGGCTCGGGAAAGGGGCTATGCAGAATGGTGATTACCTCCATGACAGAGCCCTCTGAGCTGTAGAGCGCAGCCAGCACAGATTTCTGGAAAGGTCCAAAAAAGCTCCAGTCACCCCTTCTATCCAGTCACCCCTTCCATCCAAATGGAAGTGCACACTTCCCTTTGGGGCTGAACATTGCTCCCTCCCATGCCTCTGGTCTCACTGACTTCCACCTCTCTTCAGACTGAGAGGGGCAAGGCTAAAGGTCCCCATTGTGAGGGCAGGTCACCACTGTGAGGGTGGGCAGACTCTCACCGAGGCCACCTGGAAGGAGTTGTTTGTGCCTCTGTGGTCCAGGTCGTGACACATGCAGGAAATAAACAAGGCAAAGATCTCGATGTCCCTGGGTGGGAGGCAGAAAACAGAAAGCCATCACCCACAGCTTCCTCCTTGGGTGCTCCAGAACAGGGACAGCTGGATGATAAGGGCAGGGGTCACCCAGACAGGCAGTCCCGGAAATAAACTATCATTCATTTGGAGTATCGAGACCCTGGATGGAATCAGGTCCATTACTCTATATGACTGAGCATGCCCTCATGAAAGATGGGGCTATGTAGTCTGCCCCCTGGGCATGTAAAGGAGCTGCCATGTAAAGGACTGGCCATGTAAAGGAGCTGCCACATAGAAGGGGGTCACCATCACTGCCAGATGTGAGGAGAGCAGCCACTCACTCGAGGTAGTTGGTGAGCTCCAGGTTCTTGTACAGCAGGTAACAGAAGTGGGAGACAGAAAAGGCATGCATCCAGTTGTGGTAGGGTGGATCCCGGTAGCCCTTCTTCACCATCAAGCAGAACCTGGGGGAGGAACCAAGACCGCAGAGGGGCCTCAGCTTCTCCTCCTCCAGGCTCTGTCCATGTCATTTCTTGCCTTTCTTTATTTATGACTCTGTGCCTAGGAATTGTTTCTCATTCATGGATTCTCCCTACCCACACAAGACTGGGCCTCCCCTAGTCATCCTCAGAAAGATCCCTCCCCAGAGTGCTGAGGACAATAGCAGGGGTGGAAACTGGAGCTCTGTACCAAGGAGAGCTGAGACACATACCGGGCCAGAGTTGGGCAGTCAATTTTGTAGTTATTGATGAAGTTCATGTCCTGCAGCATGCTCAGGATGGCCTATAAGTGGCAGGAGGGAGGTGGCAGAGGAACTGTATCAAGATGTGGCTCCTGCCTCCATCTTTCTTGAAGCCCCATACTCAAAATTTTAGACCCTTAGAACACCTAAACTAGAGGACCATTAAATAGCTAAACAGACATGCTCAGAGCTGTGAACTTTTTCCTTTTTTAAAATAATTTTTTTGCTTTATTTTTATTTTTATGTGTATGAGTATTATGCTTGCATGTATGTAAATGCACCCATGTCATGCAATGCCCGTGGAGGACAGAAGAGGGCATCAAATTCCCTGGAATTGAAGTTACAGACAGTTGTTAACTGCCATGTAGGTGCTGGGATTCAAACTCAGGTCCTCTGCAAGAACAGCCAGTACTCTTAACCACTGAGCCATCTCTCCAGCCCCAGAGCTGTAAACTTTTAGAAATATAAGGGGTATGAAAACTAAGAAATGTTGGAACCAAGCTCACATAAAAATCTTAGAACACAGGCAGAGGCTGTAAGCCTCAAGGCCACATGCCCAGGATATCAATGGTCCCAGAGCAGCTCTGGGTCAGCAGTCAGTCCCACTGCTAGTCCCTGGGCAGCCCCATTGCCCTAGGACAGCAAACCACATGCCCACTCCATCTCTAAAGGATCCTCCATAGCCTCGCTCAGTGACTCTGGCTTACCAGGAAATTCTTATACATATCTAATTGAAATCTGTGCCTCTCACCCTCTGCCTCCACAGCCAGGCAGAAGAGGGCCAGCTCACCATGGAAGTGTCGTCCTCAGGCAGAGAGCGAGGAGTGTAGGTGAAGTTGGCAAAGTTGGAATCAATGGCAGCCACAGGTTGGATCCCATCGTGGAGCAGTTTGGTGTATTCATCATCAGAGACCTAGAAGAGGCGACCAGGCATTAGCCATGGCCTCCCCAGTGTTTTTCTTCTCAAGTTCCTATGCAGGTGGCAGGGGGTCCCTTGTCCAGCATGCAGTCTTACCAGGCAGATGACAGCTCTGCAACCCACATGCCTGTGTCCCCTGCCTATGCAGATGGCCACTTTTCAACTATGACAGCCTATCCCGGGAATGTTTCTTTGTGACATCCCATGGTGGCTTTTCACAGACAGGTATTCTAGCAGTCTGTCTCCCTGGGAGACCTTTCTAGTATCTAACCTCTATCCTTCTTGCTACTGATTCGAGACTGCTAACACCAAGTCCAGGGTACAAATAGGGGGAAAAGTTCCACTGAACAATAATTGTCACATGGTCTAAGCTAAGACTTGGAGAAGCTCTTCTGGCACAGGGACTGGGAATAGGGTGGAATATTAGCAGTTAGGATTATCCACGGCTACATAACCACCGTAGCCAGGGAGCAGCAGGGAAAAGCTCCTGGTGGGTTTTCAGCCCTCAATGACTCCCAAGATGGAGTGCCCTCTCTGAACATGAGGACTTGGCTGAACTAAATTCTCCCCTGATTGAGACCTGCTGCCTGCTTCCAGCCTGAGGCTGAACTAAGAAAAAGGCTTGGGAGAGAGTTCTATGAGGATGGTTAGGAGACAGCCCCTAGGCAGAGCAGGAGGCCAGATATTGCTCTAGGTCTGTATTCACATTCTCAGAAGCCAGTCATCAGAAAGCTCAGCCTGGACCCAGGGTCACTGAGGATTCTAGGAGGCAGGGAAAGAGCGGGAAGCAGGTGGGCCCAAGACTCTAACGACAGAAGTTCTATGCAAACCTCACCTTCATGTGGTACATCATCATCTCATTTGCCAGGTGGCTGCGATACTGAGCCTCATTCACCTTCTTGTATAGGAGAGACTAAGGGGAGAAAGAGAACGACAGGACTATAGTGGCGGCTGAGACATAGAATGACCAGACTGATGCAAAGGGGTCAAATTTCAGAAGTTCCCCCTTCCTGTCCCATTAGGGTTCCAGTGTAAGCCCTGAGCTACAGCCCAAACCACAGGCCCCACCCCGACTTTCACCCTCACTGGCCTCCTCCATTTTCTTTTTCTTTTTTTAAATTTCTTTTTATTTTATGTGTAGGAGTGTTTTGCCTGCATGTGTATATATGTGTATATATATATATATGTATATATATAAAACACGTGTACAGTGTCTTTGGAGGCCAGAAGAGGACATCAGAGGACATGTGGGTGTTGGAGACCAAACCCAGGTTCTCTGCAAGGGCAGCCAGAGCTCTTAGTGTCTGTGCCATGTCTTCACTATCTCCCCCTCCCACCCCCTGGTTGTTTTCTTAACATCTGAGGCACATATAGAGTGTCTCCTGAACATGACCCAGACTTCAGTGATAGAACCTGGCAGGCCTTGGAGGTAGAGAGCAGCAAGGAGGGGTTAACCTCAGGAACCTGGGATGGATTTCCAGGCCAGAGCTGCCAACAACCTGGACAGCAAGATTCAACATTTGCCAAAAAGAAGTTGACCAGCAGAATGGGTTGAGGTTGCTTTCAGAGAAAAGGGAGCAGAGGAGCAGATTTTTGGCAACAAAATTGAGTGTGTGTTTCTTGTTTGCTAAGACACAGTAGCTCAGTTTGGCCTCAGATTTGTTAGGTACCCAAGGGTGGTCTTGAGCTCTTGATCTTCCTGCCTCCCCCTCCCAAATTCTGAGATTACAGGCCTATGCCACCATGTCTAGTGCAAATAGGGTTTTTTTTTTAATGGTCCTCAAAGGCTGGGTGAACAGGGCAGGAAATAATATCCCCCATTTTCAGGCAGAACTGAGCCCCAAAGCAGCCAGCATGTACTGCAGGCTGTTCAGCACCCCAGTGGCAGGGATCTGAGTCTGAGCCCTGGGAATGGACAGAGCAGAGCAAAGAGAACTATTGTGGGGAGCTGAAAGGAAGGTCCCACATCCTCCCGGCCTCGGTCCCACTCCCTCACATGGGCGATGCTGATGCCGCAGTAGATGGAGAAAGCTGTGGCCAGGTCCTCATCGAACTTGCTGAACCATGGCCCATTGATCTTGTTCACCAGCTCGGCCACACCGATGACCTCTGGGGAAGCAAACAGAGATAGAAGAGACCGTAAAGAGATTGAAAGTGATCTGCCTCCTTGCAGCTCCTCTGGGAAAGTTGCATGCCTGGGCAATCCTAATCCCTTGGGCTCGGGATGCCAGCGGAGAGCTGGAGAAACGTGAGCTGCTCCCGCCCCCTCGAGGCCCCGCCCCTCAAGGCCGCGAGTCCGCACCCTGGTTCTCATTCTTGATCGGGAAACAGAGGATGTTGCGCGTGCGGAAACCGGTGCTGTCGTCCACGCCGCGGTAGAAAAGCGGATGGGCATACGCGTCGGGGATGTTCAGGATCTGTCCCGTGGTCGCCACGTGGCCCGCGATGCCTTGGTCCGCCGGGATGCGGATCTCATAGCTCTGCCGGGACAGGGATGGAATAGAATGCATGAAGTTTGTGGCCAGGCTGTAAGGGACTACCTTCAAATCTTTGGCCTGTTCCCCAGCATCCCTTGCGAGCTCCCTCACCTCATCGTCCACCACGCCCCCGTCGAACACCTTGGCCACCAGTTCGTTCTGATCCAGCAAGAACACGGAGCAGCTGTGGGAAGAAGGGATCCACGGGGTCCTGACACCCCTCGAACCACTCATGACTGGGGTGATGATTTCTGAGGACATGCAAGAGTGTCCTGAGCTGAGATACTGTCCTGGCCCATTCCTAGACTTTCTCTCTCTCTCTCTCTCTCTCTCTCTCTCTCTCTCTCTCTCTCAGTCCCTATTATGTGTCAGACCCTGTACTAGGAGCTAGGGGACCTGTGGCAAGCAAAGCTAGTGCTGTCCCTTCTGAAATAAGGGCTTGGTCAAAAGGTAAGGCCAGACAAGTGGGCAGGGAGAATGGGGGGGGTAGGACTGAGGCCCCAGCCTCCCTCCTCATCCCTGTAGATTCACTCACATCTCGGCATTGCTGAGGTTTCTGGCCTCGGTGATGATCTCCTGTAGCAGGACAGAGACATCATCTGGGGGAGGGGAAGGGAAAGCACCATGAGACCAGAGGAGTGCCAGGACAAGCCCTCCCACCTCTGCTCCCCAAAGAGTTCAGACACTTACCCAAATGAGTGAAGAGGTTCTTTGCCACTTGGAGAAGAGCCTGGGATGGAGGAAGTGGAGATCATAAAGGGTTAGATCATCATCACCCTAACAAGCCCCCTGCCTCTAAAAGAGCTCTAGGACTTTCTTATTCCTCCCCTAAGGCTCACAGAACAGGCTGGAAACTGACCAAGTCTAATAACATTTGGCTTCTAAGTGAAGGACTTGGGGAAGTAGCCCAGAGAAGATGAGTAGACATTGCCTGGGTCTCTCTTAACACCCACCTGCTTTTACTGCCCAGATGTTGTGGTAGTGCCCATGTTCAACACTAGAGGGCCATCACAGACAGAGCCTGCAGCCCCTGTTTCTACAGACCTCCCTCTTTAAGAGATTTCCAGGTCAGTGGGTTATCTAGCAGCAACAGGGCAGTGCTGCCGTTGGTCCAGTATAACATGGGCACCTGTCTCCCTTTCTGGGGCCAAAGTTGTTCCCAACTCACAACCAGTACTCACCTGGCACTCACACTTGAGCTTCTGCTCCTTCTGGAAGGCCAAAGTGCTAGTGAGCACTGTGCCAGTGTAATAGAAGCAGTGCTGGATCACATGTTCATCCTGGTCTGTGAACCTGGAGTAAGGGCCAGGGGACCCAACAGGAGATGGAAGATGGGCTGCTCAGCCTTTTTCTCCTTTTCTCCGTGCCATCAAGAAGCCCGTATCTACCAGCTAACAGAACTCTTTCCTCACTGGGGGCCACTCTACTCTCTCCCTCTCACTCAGGTTAGAAGCTCTCTCAAGGGAGAGCTCTTCTTCTCAGACCAAAATATGGGTTCCTCCTTAAGCTAGTTGCTTTGTTTTTGTTTGTTTGAGACAAGGTCTTACTATGTTGCCTAGGTTGGCCTGAAACTGCTAAGCTCAAGTGATCCATCTGAGCCTCCCTAGAAGCTGGGACTGCCCAGCATGCCACCATACCAAAAGCGCTATTGCTTCTTAAAGCCAAAGCCTTATCTCCATCCACTGATTGGAGTTACCCAGACCAAAATGGTCTCCTCCCTCAGACTAGAGACTTGCCAAGGTCAGAGTTGGCTGTCCTCCTGATCCTCCATGATGGCTCTTCAGCCTCAGAGAGAGAAAGTGGCAAAGAAAACAGATGATGGCCAGTCAGCTACCACCTGTGTCTCAGCCACCAGCTGCTACAAGAGTCTAGTACTCTCTTCAGCCTCATAGTCTTGCATTGAAAAACTGCTCAGCTCATCACTGCTGGGGTAACACTCTTTCCCTAACCCTTTTCCCACTCTGTTATCCTAGTGGAGTCCTGCCCTGCCTCTCAACTCCACATCCTGATCAACATCATTCCCTCAGACTCACAAGTCTCCTCCCGGCTTGTTAAAGGCGCAGGCCAGGGCCACCACCTGGTCAGTGGCCCGGCTGATGACAGGAACACACAGCATAGCCTGCAGCTCACAGCCCAGCATGTTTTGCAGCTGTTGTATATCCTCCTGTAAAAGAGAGGCCAGGAGTAGGGAGTCCGGGAAGGGAAGAAGGAGCAATGGACTTTCTCCCCAGCCCTCCACCACACTCTACAACAGGCTGTGACATGGGGGTAAGATACCACAAAAATCCCTGGGTCTTGTCTCCCCATTCTAGGCTGCCTTAGTACGGAGACTCTGGGGGATGATCAGGGTGGGGAGGGTCCCCTTTCCCTCTCCCCTGGTTTAGCATGGCCACCACTTACAGATGTGAGGTCCTTCAGCTGGATGGACTTCTTGTCTTCCACCACCTGGCCCAGGCGTCCCATGGTCAACTGGGGAGAGAGGAGAGACTGAGTTGGCCCAGATCTCCATATCTTAGGTGATTGCAACCTAACCTCACCTTCCAAATATGGAAGTTTCAACAAACTCTTTGAGCAGTCCAAAGACTGGATGGAGTCAGTATTGAGGAGCAGAGAATGGGGGAGGAGGGAGAGTTGAATCATCTACAGTAGACTCTAGGATCTTCCCCAACCAGAGAGAGATAAGTCAGCTCCAAGGAATCTCATTGATTTCAATATAGTCTAATAGATTCATATCTAGAAATACTCCAACAAATGCGAGCTGGTCCCACAGAGGGTTCTGAACTACATAAGAGATTGTTCCTGCTAGAGCCTGGTCATGAGCTACTGTAACAGTATATATAGATACTTTATATATAAAGTATATATACTTGTAATATAGGGTATATATATATATACTTGTGATACTTTTAAGTAGACCCCAAGATATAGACCAATCCCACCAGATTTCAAGAGATTCTAGAGGGCCCTGTTCCCTCCAGGCAGATCCCAGGAATGCCTGGTACCCCTTAACAGTCTCTGCAGACTCCAACTCAGGGGAACAGAGGTGGAACTCACAGGAAAGCTGATCTCTTCCCCCAGCACTTTATCTCCAATGACCTATGAAGTGATGGAGACAGGTTAGTGGGAAGGCAGACACAGATGGCCACGCCCCACAGTGGACCTGGACCCTCACCTTGCAGGAAAGCTGCAGATTGTCCTCTGACACTAGCAGGAGGCAGCAGCGGGATGCCTGGGTCTCCTGCTGCAGCTGCGAGGGGACAGGCAGAGCGGGGCTGAACACTGGGCTGGGGCCACCCTCTCCCCCTCCCTCTGGCCTGAGGGTTTTCAGGCTTTGGGTGGGGCGAGGGGAAATGTCCCAAACTGAACTGAGGGGGCTTAAGGGGTCTGTTGGTCTCTAGGGAGAGAAGAGATGGGAGGGGAGGGAGGGATGCTCAGGGACTCACATATCGGAGGACTTTGAGCTGCAGGGAAGTGGCATCCAGGTCGTAGAGTTCCCCTGTCAGGGCGGGAGGCGGGTCACAGATGGCTCGGCCTAGCCTGGGGGCTGCCAACCTGTCATTGACTTGCCCCAGGCCCCGACCCTACCTTGCCTTCGGCCCCACTTGACCAACCAGATGGCCTAAGTTCCTACCTAGTGTTATCCGAGTGCCTCCCACCCCCATCCCCCACCCCCGCCCCATGCAGCCACCTCTCCGGCCCCGCCTACACCACAGACCCGCCGCCCTTCCAGGATCGACCCTGCCAGGCCCTGGAGACCTGCCCAGGTCCTTGGCCCTCACCGCACAGTTGCAGGATCTTTTGGTCACGGTCGGTGTACTTCTCCCCAACCTTCTGATCTTCCTTGGACCCTTCCGGGGAATTCTGAACCGCTCCAGGAGCCGCACCGAGCCCGCGCTGCTGCAGGGCCTGCACCCTCCGCAGGGCCACAAGGGTCTGCGGGGGGGGGGCGGTCAGCACACCAGCCTCCCCCGTCCCCGCCCCGTTCTCGATTTCTCTTCCTTGCTCAAACAAATCCCTATGCCCGCAGTGCCCATTGCCCGCCCCAGTACCTGCACCTGTATCGGTCCCTCTGTTCCTATATCCGTTCCTCTGCCCCTGTCCTAAACAGCTCAAGCCCTTGGGGCCCTCCCTCTCCTGAGAGTTCCCACTGCCCCGGAGCCTCCCTCCACCCATGAACAGATTTAAGAGCTGTCTCCATCCCCTGTCCCCAGATACTCCCAAAGGAAGACAGGATCAGACTTTTCTGCCTCACACCAATAGAAATCTTCCTTTCTGGTTAAAATCAGACTGAAATCGCAGGCAGAAAAGAAACTCAACTATGTGCAAGGTATTTGGCAAAGCTTGTCTCACCACTAACCTAGGGAGGCAAGTACTATCATTCTCCCTATTTTCAGATGTGAAACTGAGGCTCAGAGAGGTTAAGTGGTTCCCTCAAGGTCCCAAGGCTCCAAGGTGGTGGAGCTGGAACCGGAAGCCAGGTCCGTCCAGCTCCCTGGCCAGGTCACCTTCCCATCAGCTGTGATAAGGGTCTTCAGCAAGCCCCATGCTACCATGGTCCTGTCCCACTCACATGCTTCTCTACCACCTGCAGACTCCTCTCCTCACTGTCACTCAGCTGGCCACAGTGCACCTGGAAGGAAGGGAGAAGAGACTAGCTATGACTTTTCCCAGCCTGTCTCTACATGCATGCCCTCCCAGCACACACCAATCCCTGCCAACACATACACATGGCCACAGTCTGTGGCCTCCATGTAAGCCCATCCTTCAGACCAGACATTTAGCTCTGGGGAAATTCTTTCTGGGAAAGCCTTCTAGGGCAGATCCAAACAGTGGAACTTTTCTGTCTCAGTCACATCCCTTTCTGTCCTCAACGTCCCATTCCTGGGGCAAACATTGTTCCATGGATGGCACAGTCCAGGTGTATAGTGTCAGCAAGAGGGACTTTGGACCCCTCTCCATCTTCCACACATGGGGTTCTTCAGGCCCTGGTTACAGAATCAGTGGAACATGCCTCCCCCTACCCGCTCCATCCTTTCTGAGTGAGGTTTATGCTGTCCTTTGCTCATGGGCAAAGGTGCCCAGCATGACATATCTGCCAGGGGGAATGCGTGGCTGAAGTGAATGGACTGATCAATGCTTTTTGCCTTACACATAATTCTCATCACTGTGGGATACAGCTCCACCGTGCAAATGAGCCAGGTCCAGAAAAGTTGAGGGACTTGCCCAAAGTCACCAAGCAGAAAGTGGCAGTGTTAGGACAGCTCCACCCACTCCCTTGCCTTCTTGCCCATGCCTTGCATTTTTGGATTCATTCCTACCACCCCCATCATCCTGTCCCCTGTGCCTGATACCAGGGCTCCCTTCAGCCATCTTTCATGCTCTGGGAATCTCTCCATCCTGCTTGGGTGTTTTGAGAGGAAAATAGGGAAAGGAAGCATGGCAGTCTAGAGGCCCAGGGCCTGCCAGCAAGGCTTCCCACCTGCCTCATCAACTTCCTTGGCTTACTCAAAGCTGCTCACCACCTGTGGAGCTTCCCACAGTGCTTGCATTGGCGGGGGGGGGGGGGGGGCTCCTTCATCCTCCCTCCCAGGCTTCAGCAGCCCCTGCCTTGCCTCTGCTCTGGGTCCCCTGCCAGGAACAGATGGAGAGGAGACCAGCAGGTTCTCAGGAAACTCAGTCTAGCCAGGGGCAGGATGAGTGGGGGTATACTTGGCAAGAGGTGTGGGACCTTATACCTGAGGGAGACAGAGGTAGAGGGGGCAGGGGAGGAGCATAGAAATAGAGACAGCCTATGCTGGGGACCCCAGAGGGGATGGTATCTGGGAGGCCTCCTGCACTAGCAATATAAGCAGAGGAGGAGAGAGGGGATGCCTGTAGGCATGAGGCTGCCGTGATAGGGCCAAGTGGGAGGTATGTGGAGAGATGAGGACCCAAGGGGGCAGAGTCCATGGGGCTATAGATGGAAGAGCCTTGTGTGTCAACCTATAAATTTGTGATTTAAGGAGCCATGGCAAACTTTAGCATCTGACATCCATCATGTCTATGGAGTGGAGGGTAAGTGAGGGGGGAGCAACACTATAGGTAGAGTGACCTGGAAGAGACCTGGGTGACCAAAGATTGTGTTGAAGTTTAAGCTAGGAATAAGCCTCCCTCTGAGACTCTCACAGCACAGGGGCTGGAGGGCAGCTGAGACCAGCTTCCTGTGGTTTATGTAACTCTGCCTGCATTTTATGGTTAGTGTGCAGAGGAGAGCACCTTCCTGTTCCTTCTACCTGGACCCATCTCTCAGGAGGAGAGAAGGTTGGAACCCCTCTAGAGCTGTGGAGCAACCAGTTTCTGAGCTTCCCTAAGGTCTGGACCCAGATGCGGAGCTGGGAGACAGAAAATTCTTAGGGAAAGGAAGAGACTGTGGTGTACCTTGATCCCAGGGTGTGCCGCTGGGCTGCCTCAGCATGTGTTCAAACACACACAGGTACCCTCCTGAAGAACCTCAGGCCAAAGTGCATGTATACACTTACACTCACTCTCTCATGGAAACACACACACACACACATTCATATACCCACACCTCCAGTGTCTACACTACCCATATGTGTATATTCATACAAACACACACAAAAGGAGCTTGGACACTCAGAAGCCACACACTTCTGACATCTTGCCCCAATACAAAGCCAATCAATCACCCCAACACACTTGCTTGTTAATTAGGGTGGGTATCTGGGGCCCAGTAGAGAGCACTGAGCAGTGAGCACTGGGGTTTAGAATGATTTAAAAACCTAAGCACAGCCACCAAGCCCATCCTTACCAAGTTCAACATGACATGAATAGGCATGAACACCCTATTCCCATGCAAGGAGTTAGCAAGCATCGCTGGGGGTGGGGGGCGCAGGGAACACAGGCATAAATCATGCATCAAATATCAGAGACCAAGGGTTGCCCATGCCTCAAAGGGACTTGTTATCCTAGAACTGCAGAACAGAGCTGGAGAGTTTTCACACAAAGAATCTGCAATCAAGGCACCTTGAACAGAAATGCAAAAGTTCAGAACTCAGCCACAGCCATGCACCTGGACAGTGTGTTTTAGGCAAGGCCTCTGCTAACTGTAGTTCCATCAGACCCCAATATTTCCCACAGAGCTCCCTGGTCTCTGTGCTAGCACTTGCCAGAGTTTGCAGTTCTCTCTTTAATTTTTTCACCTCCAGACTGTGTAGTCTGAAAGCAGGAACTGAAGGTCTGTCTTGGGCATTTCTGTGTTCCCAGAACATAGCACATAGTGCTTGGCACCTCGAAGAAAGAGGCCCTGGATGGATGAATGCATGGATGGATGCATGCATGCATGGATGCATGGATGGATGCATGGATGGATGCATGGATGCATGGATGGATGGATGCATGGATGCATGGATGGATGAATGGATGGACTGGAGGAAAGATAGCTGACTGGGTGGGTGGGTGGTAAAAGAATAAATGAATAGATAGAGGGATGGATGGATATATATGTGTGTGTAAATGCGTGGACACCACCAGCAGGGACCCAGAGAAAAGATGAAGCTGGTAACTCATGGCCCTCCCTCTTCCTTCAAGTCCCTCTGTCCTTGGGATGGGGAGCAGCTGGGTACATCATGGCTGCCTGCGCTGCCTCTAGGAAGATGAAAATGCCTGTGACCCAGGGAGCAGCTGTCAGATGTGTGTGCCTTGGGGAGAGGGCATCCTGGGAAGTGCATTTCTACCTGACTGGGAAGATTCAGGCTTAGAGGAAAACTGGACAGTCAAGCCATCTAAACTCCCTTCAAGAAAGAGCTCTCTTGGGGCTGGAGAGATGGCTCAGTGGTTAAGAGCACTGGCTGCTCTTGCAGAAGACCTGAGTTCAGTTCCCATTACCCACATGGAGGCTAGCAACCATCTATGACTCCAGTTCCAGGGGATCTGATATCCTCTTCTTACCTCCATGGGCATTGCATGACACAGGTGTACTTACATACATGCACGTAATACACTCATACACATAAAATAAATATAATAAATAATTTCTTTAAAAAAATAGTACTCGCTGCTCTTGCAGAGGACCTGAGTTCAATTCCCAGCACCCACCTGGCAGCTGATAACAGTCTGTAACTCCAGTTCCAGGAGATCCTCTGCCCTCTTCTGACCTCCCCAGGCACTGCACAACATGGGTGCACTTACATAGATGCAGGTAATACACTCACACACAAAATAAAAAAATAAGTAAAATATTTTTTTTAAAAAAGAAAGAGCTCTCTACTGCTTACTCTATTTGAGAAGATAAGGGAACAGCTGTCAGAAACTTCTGATGGCCAAAACCCAGGTGACATCTTCCTTGACCGGATGCATCCCTCATTTCAGCCTCACTGAGATGACACTCTTCACCCAACAAATAACCTCCTTTCTCCTTACCTTTACTCATGAAGTTACCTCTTCCTGAAATACCCTTTCTCTTCTCTTCCTGCCCACCTTCCTATTTATACCCCAAAGCTCTATATGGGGCACCCCTTGCTGCTCCAACCTTTACTAGAGCACCTATGGGAAGCAATTATTTCATTTAGCTGTGGTGACCTAAAGATGTCCCTCCCTGTCCCCAAACTGAAAACTCCTATAAGTAGAAATGGTTTGTCCCGGCCCCCAGCCAGGAGTAGCTGGGCAAGTTAAAAATGACCCTGGCCTTTCCTCCCTCTAGAAAGCTAAAGCCCAGACTCCTGGCTTAATACCAGTCAAGGTGAAGAGCAATCATGGTGGTCATCCTTCTGTCCCAAAGGTAAACAAGTTCCCAAAGGCCCTCACCTTGTAGGTAGTCTTTCCCTTTCCACCCAGTCCTCACCACCTCAAGGTGAGGTTAGGCTTCCGGGAGGCCTGGTACCCCCATGCAGGCCGAAGTCACTATCTCCCCACCCTCACTTCTGCACCTGCCCCTGGCCCTGTCCTTGGTCCACCAAATCCAAGACAGATGGTCCAAGGAGAGGGGGAAGCAGAGCTGAGAACTCTGCAGACAGCAGATTCTCTCACTGGGGGAGCAGAAGCCAAGAGTGGGGAGCTGCAGAGGAGGGCTAAGCTCCTACAGGGAGAGGAGGCACAGCATCAGGGAATCAAGTCAGGCTCCCCCTCTCCGCTGGCAGCCGCCCCCCACTCCCGGTGACTGCCCTGCCAACAGCTGGGGAAAGGTCAGGTGCCTCAGAAATCTTTAATTCCCTTTTAATGAGCTTGGGAGGAGTCCCATGGTGCACGGAGGCCGACTAATGTATCTGTCCCTGGTGACACCACTTGGACATGGGCAGCTCCCCATCTTGGGGTACTAGCCCTTTCCTGGGACAGGACAAAGATTTTGGGTCCCATCTCCATATCGGGGAAAAAAATATATTAGCAGAGTCATGTTGGCTGTCAAGAAGTCTGAGGGACCTGGTAAGGGGCAGCAGAGAGCAGCGGGAGCCGGGGCAACCAGTCCTACTGAGTTAGTTCCAGGCCCATTCCAGCTTTACACAAAGGCTCCTTCTCCTTGCTCAGGGCTGCTGTTCCAGGAGGCTCCCTAGCTGCCCGGATGGCACCCAGACAGCTCCACCAAGGGTGCCCTCCTCTCTTCAGGGCCCTAGCTCCAGGAGTCCTGATCTCTAACCCCATGGCCTATGGTGTTTCTCTTGGTAGTGGCAGTCTCATGTCCACCTAGCCCCACTCAGTGCCTCTCAATCACATCCATCTCAGTGTTCCTGTCCTCTCGAACGATGCCCCGAACCTATCTGGAATTTCCCAAGTGGAAAATGTGCAGAAAGCTGGGTTTTGTGACTCTGGGGGCTGAGTTCAGACAGGGCTTGGGTAATGAATGGGTTAGTGACTTGTTTAGTCCAACTAGGGTAAAATCCAGCACTGGGCTAAGGGAGATGGGATATGGGAATCCCAGGTAAATCAAGCCTCCATTTGCCTCCAATCTAGTCCAGTGTTTTATACACACACACACACACACACACACACACACACACACAGATATATGTACACAAGCACATACCAGACAGACTCCACCCACAGCTTTCTCTCCTTCCCCCATCCAATCCACAACCCAGGCACCTGGGCAGGCTCTTACCAAGATCACAGCTGCCACAGTTCCAGCCTCCTTGTCCAGCAGGGGTATGACCAGCACTAAGGGGAAGAGGGCAATGAGGTGGTCCTGCAGGCCCAGTGCGACCCAGAGATACTGAGCAGGGACCCAGGGAGGGAGACAAAGACTCAGACAGAGAGACCGGGACAGAGACACAGAAAGACCCGGAGACCCGGTGAGACAGAGAAGGGACCTGAGTCAGTGACCTAAACAAGCACATCAATGACCCCTGAATAGAAGGAAATCCCCTCACTTGACAACTTTCTTGTGATCCTCCCAAAAGCCCTGGGAGGGAGGGAGGCAGGTGAGGCTGAGCACCCTTATTCTGTAGGTTGGGAAACTGAGGTCCAGAAAGTGGAAGTGACTTGCCCAAGATCACTCAGCAAGTCAGGTCTCCTGACTCCCAGTCTTGTGCACTTTCCACATCGAGACAGAGGACAGAGACCTAGAGAGACTGAGACACGAGGCAGAGAGAGACATGGCGGACAGAGGGGCATGGAGGGGGTAAGAAAGAGAAACAGAGATGTGACGAAGAGCACATGACAACTACAGTCCCATCTGGCAACAGGCAGGAACACACTTGTAACTGTAACCATCAGTCACTGACATCTAGTAAGTGCCAGGCTCTCAACATGCCCCAACTCGTTTGTGCCTCACAACACCCCCTCAAGACAGCCACTGGTGTCCCCATTTTACAATCAGGAAATTGAGGCTCTGGGAGATTAGTAGCATGTTAAAGAGAGAATTAGAGGAGGGATTACTGGAAACACAGAGCAAAAGAAAGAAGACAGATGAGGATGGGCAGAGAGCAGACATGACCTGGGGGTAGAACCACAGCCCTCCCCATGCCCAGTCTAGTCCCTAGCCCTTACCTTGGGTGTCA
The DNA here is from genome assembly GCF_000622305.1 of Nannospalax galili. NCBI lineage: Eukaryota > Metazoa > Chordata > Mammalia > Rodentia > Spalacidae > Nannospalax > Nannospalax galili. Next base: position 1,819,028 of record NW_008355472.1, on the reverse strand, counting down.
GGAGCCAGCGGAGCCACCAGCCTGGCCAAGGGCTTCCCTGGTAGGTCCGAGGGGTCCAGTCCATTGCAGCTCAGTCGCTTCTGAGAAATCACAGCCTCTCTGAAAACAAGACATGGTCCCGCTTCTCAGCCCCTGGATCACAGAGGAGTTGGAACCCCAAGCCTTCTCCCACCCCGACTCCACCCCCCTGCCAGCTCAGAGAACACAGCAAGCTGAACCCTGCACACATGCAAGGATCTAGATGATTTGCCTTGTGGTCAACATGAGGACAATAAAAATGAATCAGACCCTGCCTTACTCCAACCTCTTGTGGAGGGGCTGACAGCCACAGCCTGGCTTCTTGTGGAAGATGTGGGAAAGGCATGTGTGCAGAGCCCAGGGCAGATCCTTGGGCAACCATGAGGGCAGAGATTATAACATTGGGGCTCACAGCTAGGCTGTCAGGTTAACAGTAGCCCTTGCTACTTGACCTTAGGTGAGTGGCCTAACTTCTCTGAGCATCCCAGGAGGAACGAAAGTTCCCCATCACCATCCACATAGCAAGTTTTGGTGGTAGGCATGAAAGAGAGACTCCAGAGGTAGCCAGCCCAGCTGACGTTACTGGGCATTTCCTGTGCACCATTTATAGGTTATACCAGGCAATTTACATAGATTATGTTTTAGTTACTTTTCTCATTGCTGTGACAAAATCAGCTCAAGGAAGGGTTTATTTTGGTTCAAAATCTGAGGGTACAATCAATTATGGCAGGAAAGTGTGGCAGTGACAGCAGCTCTAGGTGTGGTGGCAGGAGTGTGAGGTGGCTGTTCACACTGCTTCCAGAGTCAGGAAGCAGAGAGAGGAATGATAATGTTCAGTTTGCTTTCGCCTTTTTCCCTTTTATTCCGTCTGTGACCCTAGCCCATGGGATGGTGCCATCTGCCTTCAGGGTCGGGTTATCCTTCCTTAGTTAAACCCCTCTGGAAAAAGAGAAAACAGACACATCAAGAGGTATGTCTCCTAGGTAATTCCAAATTTAGTCAAGTTAGGGATGAAAATTTACCACTACAAGCCCACCTGCTACTCAAACACATCAATTGAGTTTTAACATTCTTGCCCTGGTGCTCAGGCTCACAACCACCTCATAATGCAAAATGCATGTGGTTTGTCTGTAAGAATCACCCAAAATCTTAACAGTTCTAATATTATTGAAAACTCCAAAGTCTCTTCTGAAACTCAAGGCAATCTCTGAAGTGTAATCCACTGTAAAATTAAAAAGCAAGTCACATATTTCCAATATATAATAGCATAGAATAACCATTCCCATTCCAAAAAGGACCAGCAAAGAAAGATCAGACCAAAGTAAGACTGAAACTCAGCAGAGCAAACATCAAATCTTGAAGATCCCTGTCTTGGTGGTATCATCTGGGTACCAACAGCCTTGGCAGCCCCAAGATTAACTATCACAGATTAACTAAGGCATTCCCAACATCTCTATGGGTTGGAAATTATTGTCATCTCCATTTTCAGATAAAGAAGTTAAAGTTCAGATAAGTTGCTGGGTGTGGTGGTGTGTCCTTTTAATCCCAGGGAGGCAGAGGCAGGAGGATCTCTGTAAGATCGAGGCCAGCCTAGTCAATACAGTGACTTCCAGGAGGGCTGGGACTAAGGATACCTTGTCCAAAAAAAGGTACAGGCAAGTTAAGTAACCTATCAGAGGTCACATTTCTAATTAGCAGAGTGAGGCTTTGAGCCCAGGCAGCTGGTACCAGATTTGGGCTTAATCACTATACTTGGATGATCCCAAAGACCTGTGAAGTGTGAGCCTCAATCAGGAGATTGGTATATTTAGGGGATGGGAGCTGAGGTAAGAAATGAAATCAACCCAGACTTCTGGCTCCTTAATTAAGCACCCAACTTTTCACCAAATGTCACTCTCTGATTATTAACTGCCCTCGGTTCCTCATCTCTCAAGCTACTTCCACTTATTGTGTTTATAGGAACAGCCTAGTGTGGAAAGGGGAGAAGCTGGGACTCTGGAGCATTCAGTTGGGTTATTAGAGGAATCTAGCACAGGCCATGTGAAGAAAAGAGAGGGAGCAGCTTGCAAATCACCAAGTCAAGAGGTCACATCTGCTAGAGAAATCAGAGACCAAAGAGGGTGAGCATCTCTTTCAAGGTCATACAGCATTCTGAACCAGACTCATTTCCTCCTGGCCTCTCTGACCAATTCAGAACCTCTAAGATTCAGTGGCATTTTCTACCTGCTAACTAACCCTTATGCCCAGCATCTTTGAGGCTGCAGAGTGATGGGCTCAAGTTCTGGTCTGTTCCAACTGCTTGAAATCACCCCAGGAAGGAACAGGGATCCAGAATGGCAAGAGGGCAATGGGAGCCACCTTTCCTGTTGACTAAATTGATGAAGGCTGAGGCTTCTTGGGAGTTGTAACCCCAACCTGCTAGTGGCCTCAGACACGTGGATTATCAGGAAGTCACAAGTGGGGGGGGCAATGGTCCCTGTGCCTCCAGTCAGAAAGCTCTGCAACCCCACTCACCAGCCCAGAAGTATCCTACTCTCACTCCTAGACCTCACAGTTGTCTCTCTCTCTCTCTCTCTCTCTCTCTCTCTCTCTCTCTCTCTCTCGGATTCTGATGATGGGATCTGTCCCCCAGCCTATCTTCTCTTGTGCACAAAACTCTCCTTTCTCCACACATGGTCTCATGAGTCTCTGGCTCTTGGTTCATGAGCTCAGATTCCAGATACCAAGAGCCATGGAGGCACTAGAGATGCCCTGAATGTCTCTGAAGGGCTATACCAGCCTGAGTGTATCTTCTCTATCTGCTTGTCAAAACAGCATAACTCCACTAGGTCTTCCACAGCTTGTCTGAAAACTGTTCAAGCCGCCTCCCTTTTCCTCAGCTTCCCTCAACAGCTGATGAGTCACTTCCCATGTGTTGCTCACAACTGTCCCCTGCTTTCTATTCCCAGGCCACTGTGGAGAACCTTGACCCCAGCCTCTAGTCTCCTGCCTGAATTTCCAACTGTCTTCTCTAGCACAAGAATCCATTAGATGAAAGGCCTCATGGGAACATTCTGCAGTCTCAACCCATATGTCCCTTCCCAGTCAGCTTAGGTACTAGGAGCTGACTTGAGGGGTGGGTGGGGCCTATGCACCACTTAAGGATCTCAGCATCATGTGGAGACTGACATACAGACCCATACCGGAGCCAGAAGCCAGGATTCAAAGGGAGGAAGAACAGGCTTAGACCACCTTCATGTGGGATGGGAGTGGGGTCCGAGATGACTTCCTGAAGGAGATGCCCAAGTCTTAAAGGACACCCAAAGGTCACTCAGGCAGATAGGCAAGGATGAGCAGACATAGGGAAATGCATGTGCAAAGGCTCAAAGGAGTGAGGCGTATATGCCTGCTGGAAAGTCCAACCACAAGGAAGACTGTGTGGCTAGACAGTGTAAGGCAAGGCCAGAGAGGGTGCAAGGCCCTAGAGAGCTGGGTTTGATCCTGAGGGCAGGGAAACCCTGGTGGGGATTTGAACAGGAAAAGACAACTGTTGTCCATCTAACACTGGAAATCTAGGCTCAGCGATCCAGTGAAGAGAGGCAGGGCTGGGGCAGATCAACCTTGATTGGAACCAGTCCCCATCAAGCAGTAGGGCCTCCCCAAATCTTCAACTCTCAGGAGTTGGCACCTCGCTCTGTACCTTGCTCTCCCCTGGTCCTGTCATATCCCACAGCCCCAGGGAGGAATGCAACAGGCATGTCACATTTTCCCACATGGGAACCCATTTACTTGTACACATTCTTCCCAGAATTGCTGCCCCCTGAGGGCCCACAAATGCCCACAGACTGCAAGTCAAGGTGCTGAGTTGAGAGCTCCCCACTACATGGGAGAGGCTTACCTACTACTAGACCCTGAGCTATCCCCAACCCTTCCCTTAGAGGCCCTCCTGCCTCCTCCCTGCCACCCCCTCCAGGTTGATGCTGAGGACTTGGGAGTGGAGGAGGACTTCACCCCCTCAGGACCAGCTGTCCAAGCTGAAGGCCAATGACTCAGTCTTGGTGCCACAGTGGTCATGGCATGCCCCACTGAAGAAAAAGACAGATGGGCACAGAGTGCAGAGAGGAACGGGTGTGGAGTTTATGACAGTTCCGTTCCTTTAACAACTATTTGTTTAATGGAGAAAAAATAGAGGGAAAAGCTGTGTCGGTAAGGTCAACAGTCTGGAAAGCATCACGTGCCCAGGTCCTTGCCTCTTCCTGGAGCACCCACATCCTCCTCTGTTCCTCTTCTAGGATGTAGACACCCCTCCTTTACTGAGACCTGCTCCTACCTGCCCTCTCACTGAGCCCCATCCCTCATTGAATCTCATCCTTCACCAAGCCCCACTGGGCCCCAGACCTGAGTAGCCAAGTCCCGTACTAAGTCTAGCCGCTTCTCAGTGAGTCCTTTTTCATGAGCTCTAGCTTCTCACTGAGCCCCACCCCTCACTGATCCTCCATCCCCCACTGAGCCCTATACTCTAAGTCTCTGTCTCTCAGCCTCCATTTTCCACTGAGCCCCATCCCCTCACTGAGCCTCTAACCCTCACCCAGCCTCTGTCATGGTTTATATCGTCAACTTGATAGGATCTAGAATCACCTTAGAAACAAATCTCTGAGCATGTGTGTGAGGGGTTTTCTAGATTACATTAATTAAGATAGGAAGACTCACCCTACATGTGGGTAGCACCACGCCATGGGCTGGGACCTCAGACTGAATAAAAGGAGAAAGCTAGCTGAGTATGAGCATTCACTGCTCTCTGCTTCCTGGCTAGATGCAGTGTGACCAGCCTACCCTTCCTGCAGCTGTGCCCTGCTCTGCCAGGATGGGTGGTATCTCTTCCAACTGTAGGCAAATTAACCCTTGCTGTCGTAGGTTGCTTTTTGTCAGGCATTTTGTTGTAGCAACAAGGAAAGTAATTAATACAGCCTCCATCTTTCACTTAGCCTTCATCCCTCTCTGATCCTTCATCCCTCCCTGAGTTTCCATTCCTTTACTAAGCCTCTATCCCCCACTGATCCTCCAACCCTTCAATGATCCTCCATCCCTTCAATGATCCTCCATCCCTTCAATGACCCTCCATCCCTTCAATGATCCTCCATCCCTCACTGACCCTCCATCCCTTCAATGACCCTCCATCCCTTCAATGATCCTCCATCCCTTCAATGACCCTCCATCCCTTTAATGATCCTCCATTCCTCACTGAGCCTCCATCCCTTCAATGATCCTCCATCCCTCCCTGATCCTCCATCCCTTCAATGGCCTTCCATCCCTTCAATGATCCTCCATCCCTTCAATGACCTTCCATCCCTTCAATGATCCTCCATCCCTCACTGAGCCTCCATTCCTTCAATGATCTTCCATCCCTCACTGAGCCTCCATTCCTTCAATGATCCTCCATCCCTCACTGAGCCTCCATCCCTTCAATGACCCTCCATCCCTTCAATGATCCTCCATCCTTCACTGATCCTCCACCCCTCATTGAGCCTCCATCCCTTTCTGATCCTCCATCCCTCACTGAACCTCCATCCCTCACTGATCTTCCATCCCTCACTGAGCTTCCATTCTTTCAATAATCCTCCATTCCTCATTGAGCCTCCTTGGCAAGAAGTTGTCTAGTTGGGGTCTGAAGCAGACTGGAAGGTTGTGATGGAAAGCCTCAAGGGGTTTTCTTCTCTCCAGTTTCAAGTCCCCTTGTAGCCCATAGGATTCAGGGCTGGACCAGCTCTAGACACCAGAATGTCTAACCTCATTTCACAAAGGGGTAGATGGAGGCCCAGGGAGATAGCATGGCCTATGACCACAGCCAAATTGCCCTGGAGCAGTCCCAGGCTCTTCTGTGGACAGGCCCTCCCTTGGGAGGCCATGGTGACCAGCCCCCCCTTTCTGAAGACTGACTCTCAATGCCAGGAAATTCTCATAGAGGCCTCATGAAGAGAGTCTCTGCTGGCTCATTCAAGATGAGAAAGGCTTATTTAACAGGTGGAAAGAGCACAAGAGAGCACCAAACATCACTAAAGTCAAACCACATTTGAGGTATGAAACTGGGCATGCACTCAGGTTGGGGGGAACATACACAGCAGACCAGGTTGCGGGGAGCTCCACTCTGCCTCTCCCTCATACCACCTTAGTTCATATTCTGCCCTCCACCTTGGCTTTATCTGTCTTTATGAGCCAGTATCCAGTCACACCTGCTGTTGTTTGCCTGTCAGCAGCCGCCAGCAGCTGGGTTTCCAGCAGGAGTCCCCCACCCCCCACCACCACCCACACCTCATCCTGCAGGCAGGCACCTCCTCCAACCTCCTGAAGAGAAGACAGTCACAAGGTCACCTGAGAGAAACCTATACCCAATCCTACCCATTTCACAGAAAGAGACTGAGCCAGAAAGAAAATAATTTTCTCAAGGTCAGTCAAGGTTAGTCACTAGTTGGACTTGGGCGTAGAAGGTAGCTAACAATCACTGGGAATTATGGTAAGTACCTGGCATCCACTGTCTCCCACCATCTCACTGAACCAATAGGGAGGCTCTTAGGGTGGGACACATCGAGGCAGAGATGAGGTTGACTAAAATCTAGGCCTATCTGTCTCCCATGTCAGTAGCTTTCTCTCTTCACCACACCTGAGCATCAAGCCTCATTCTCTCCAGAATACTGGAAAACAGGGTCAGCCTGAGATCTCTCCTTCCTAATGGTGGACCCAAGCTCACTCAGACTTCAGACACCAGACACAGGTGTGCACAGGCAGGCAGAACAGATTCCAGAAGAGAGCACTGGACTTGAATCTTCCCCCTCTGTGCTTATCAGTCTAAATGAGTGCTGAGCTCTGTGTGCCTGGGATGCCACCATCCCGACTCCTTGCCCCCACTTCCTGGAATCCATGGCTTCTCTCTTCCAACAGGTACTAGCCTAACATTTTCACAGAGCTCTGAGCTAATTATATTTGAACATTCACTTTTCTTTTTTTTTTTGCCTTTTCCAAAGGCTTTACTGGATATTAGTAGTTGTGGGAGGGTGCTAGCAAACAGCCACTGATGCAGAAGATCAGAGCTCCCCACACCAAGCTGCCTGTTCTCAGACACCACCCACTCCGCCAGAGAGTCTAGTGTAGAGAGCCAGAGGCAACCCCCACAGGAGGCTCTCCCTGGCCCCTGATCTTGCCATTCTGCACCTCTCCCCCAGGGACAGTGAGGAGGTGAGCTTGCATTAAACCAAGAATCAGGGATCCAAGGGGCTGGCTCAGAGGAGAAGGGAGGTATTACAGCTTTTTGTTTTGTTTTGTTTTTTTGGTCTTTTTGAGACAGAGTCTCCCTGTAGCTCGAGCTGTCCTGGAACTCACCATGTAGACCAGGCTGGCCTTGAACGCACAGAGATCCGCCTGCCTCTGCCTCCCAACTGCTGGGACTACAGGGGTGTGCCACCATGCCCCGCTTATTACAGCATTTTTATCCTTAAGATTCTGATGATCAGCTGGGCCTAGTGGCACAAGCTTGTGAATTTAGCTATTCAGGAGGCTGATGTAGGCTCAAAAGTTCAAGACCAGCCTGGGCTGTCGGAGTAGATTCCAAACCAGGCTGGACAACTTAGTGAGACCCTGACACCAAATAAAAATGTTTAAAAAGGAGCTGGAGGGATGGCTCAGCAGTTAAGAACACTGGTTGTTCTTGTAGAAGACCCAGGTTTGAATCCCAGCACCTACATGGCAGCTAACAACTGTCCATAACTCCAGTTCCAGGGGACCTGATGGCCTCTTCTGTCCTCCGAGGGCATTGCACGACACAGGTGCACTTACCTACATGCAGGCAATACACTCATACACATAAAATAAAAATAATGAATAAAATATTTTTAAAAAGGTTTAAAAAAAAAGGCGAGTACCACTCCTTGGCATATACCCAAAGAACTCATCCTATTGCAGAGACACTTGTACATCCATGTTTGTTACTACTCTTTTCACAATAGCTAAGAGATGGATGCAACCTAAGTGTCCCTGAACCGATGAGTGAATAATGAAAATGTGGTTCATTTATACGGTGGAGTTCTACTAGGCAGTAAGAAAAGATGAAATTTGCAGGTAAATAGATGGAACTAGAAACTGTTACTAAGTGAAGTAACACAGACTCAGAAAAAAAAAAAGTATGTTCTCCCTCATATATAGATCCTAGCGCCAAATCCTGATGAGTGAGTATGTATCCAGGCATAACTACAGGAACCAGGATAATGAAAAGGAACCAG
>NW_008355472.1:1660369-1810226 GCF_000622305.1 Nannospalax galili | reverse complement strand
ATTTGGTCAGAGGGACATAAAGGACAGTTTTTCTCCTTGCCCTCCTAGGTTGACTAAGTTCCAGGGGACTATAAGCATCTCTCCAAATGTCCTATAACGGTGGTGAGTCACCTGTCCTCTTGATCAAGGAGACTGAGGAGACCCCACCAGATGGACTTGAACCAGTGTCCAGTCTACAAAGAGGAGGGTCAACACAGAGGAAACATTTCCTCCATGCTTCCAAGCAAAGCCAGCCATGGTCGAGCAGGACCTTTGACTTATCTTCACACAGATGGAACTGGTAAAAGAAAGGAGCCAGGGGCTCCTCCCAAGCCCATGTGACCCCCTGAGGAACAGATTCTCAAACAGCCTTAAGAGTAAAAATAAATTGGTTTATCTGGGACAACTGTATGGTCTTAAACACCTAAAAGGAAAGTATAAGCAAAGATTAAAGAGGTCAATATAATTTTTTTAGAGTCCATGTGAATAGCTAAAGGCTACATAACAAGAAAAAATGCCAGACAGGCTATACCTTCCTTTGAGTTTTTGGCCAGGGTGTCCCAAGAGACTTCCAGACAGTAACCCAGCATAGAACTGGGAAAATGAACAGCAGACCCCAATCTTATCTAAAGGAATATTGACAACTGATTGCTGCTAGATGAGGAACAGCTGACCTTCCTAAAACAAAGAATTCTAGATAGGCTGACTAGATTCAACGGATGGACAAGCACTGGGGAATGGCTGGGGTGCCGACACCACAGTAGACAGTAACAGCAGGGATGACCGAGTATATGGGCTCCAGTGTGGGGGGAGGGGGGAAGGGGAGGCTATGGGAGGGTGCCATTTGGGAAGTGGGTAGGTGAATAAGATTGTTTGGGATGTTCTGAATGAAATACAAAAAATCAACAAATAAAAAAAAACGAGTTATATTTGAGGAAGAAGCATAAAAATTTATTTCATGTTAATCAGTAGAGGTGACAAACATTACCATTGAAATCTACCTGATGACTTTATGTCCACACTCAGGTGCCAAGGATCCAAATATAACTGACTGTGACTAGTAATAGTCAGATACATAGAGATTAGAGATGCACGTGCAAACATCTAAGTGTTAGTAGCGTTAAAAATGTATCTTTTTGTAGGAAACCGTATGTTTTAAAATGAAATGGAGATCTTTTTTAAAGGTTAAAACCTCACTCAATTTTGTCTTATAGGATTTATACTGAATTCAATATTCTATAACTGTATTAATTCAATTGTGAACCTAAAAATTTACAGGCACTTTTCCAAAGAGATGTACGTTTGCTCTGGAAATTGTTATTGAATATGGTTTTTTTGTTGTTCTTTTGTTTTTTGTCTTTTTGAGACAGGGTCTCCCTGTAGCCCCAGCTGTCCTGGAACTCACTATGTAGACCAGGCTGGCCTCGAACTCACAAAGATCCACCTGCCTCTGCCTCCCAAGTGCTGGGATTAAAGGTGTGCACCACCACGCCCGGCTATTATTGAATATGTTAAAGCTGTAATGAAATGCTTCTTTTAATCATGTGGTCATTGAATAATTTGTAAAAAGGTGAGTTGGGGTTGTTGCTCAGTAGTAAAGCATGCTTGCCTAGCAATGCATGAGGCACTGGATTCAACAACCAGTACTGCTAAAAAGCAGAAAGTTTAATGCATTTAATCCCTCCAACAATGACGTAAGTGGAACTATTATCACCATGTAAAATGCAAAAAAATCTGGATCTGGAGAGATGGCTCAGCAGTTAAGAGCACTGGCTACTCTTCCAGAGGACCCTGGTTCGATTCATAGCACCCACTTTGCATGACACAGGTGCACTTACATACATGCAGGCAAGACATACACATAAAATGAAAATAAATAAATAATACAATTATCTATACAAATAGATTATTTAAATTAAAAAAAGCATTTTTTAAAATGCAGAAGTCTTCAGATAGGACACAGCGGCCAGAAGGCAAGGCTCTGAGCTGTGGGGGAGGAGCCAGCCTCTTCTACTAGGAGGACCAGGGAAAGAGACCACCAGCCTAGAATCCAGGATGCCAGGGACCGAAAGGTGCCCAGGACCATATCTCCAGACAGAATTCTCCCAGGGCCTCTGTGACTGGGAGTGGTACACCAGGTACTACCAAAAACCCCACATCAGCAGACCAGCTGGCTGTTGGAAAGCTGTCTTCTGGGAGCAGTCCCACTGCACTGTGGCCATTATGCCCTCTGCTCCCGACCCAGTGCTCCCTGGGTCCTTAGATAACAAAGATGGGTCTTCCAGAACCTGTCACTTCACCACCCTCCCAACAGGAGACCTGGCTTGGCCTCATACCTCACTGTAGCCTTGATCATGGTTCTCAATATTTGCCCATCTGGAAAATGAGACAGCTGGACTCAGTGGGCTCAAAGTTATCAGTACCATAGGGCACCAAGATCCTGATTCTATAGGCCCTGGTTCTGATTCTTAGTCATAAGCAGACTAATCCCAAATCATCTGAAGCTCTCAATAACCCTATACATACTACTGTACCACCACATCACCAAAAAAAAACCAAAAAAACAAAATAAAACTGGAGTGCAAAGAGGTTGTATGGTTTTCCCAAGGTTGCACAGCTGGTAAACAAGAAGGCGGAATTTGAACCTAGGTTTGGGGGCTCCAGAAACATCGGTAGGTTGTTGCTTTTGATCCTCAGATTTAGGAAGATGATGCCATACATCCCTGTGGGCTCTATGCACCACAATCCCAAACCCATCCTCACAGACAGTGCTCACGGCAGGTTGGGATTGGAACTAAGACACTGTAGCCCCTCCCACTTACCCCCTCAGCCTTCTGAGACGACACTCTGAGCAGCCACAGCAATCCAGAATTCTTTGAGAACTAGGCATGATGGCTGCCATCTGTAATCCCAGTGCTCAGGAGGCTGAGACAGGAGGATCACTGTATTTTCAAAGCCACTCAAGGCTACATTGTGAGAAGCCTATGAGAAAAGGGCCTGTCCTAAACACTTCCCAAGCATAAGAGGAGACACTGCTTGTCCCCTTCTGGACTGGAAACCCTAGAAGGGAAGTTGGAGTCAAGAAAATGGTCAGATCAGTTGGTCTCGGATGGTGCTTCAACTCTGGGTCCTCTTAACGGTGACAGAGGGTTGAGGGACAGCAAGGAGTAACTTACCGGACTTTTCCTTCCTGTGGCAGCTCATGTGGGGGGTCCTCACAAACCAGCCGGGACTCCCCATCCAATAGATAGGTGTAGACAGTCTCCTAGAACCAAAAGCCCTTGTAAGACTCTATAGAGAGGCTGTAGCCCTAGTCTGTCCACCGAATGTACATGGCAAGGCCACAGGGCCCTAGACAGCAATGCCTAGTGGTTTGGGAAAGGGTCCTGCACAGGCAGCCATCCATAAATCTGTCCATTTTCTTACTAATCACTCCAAATCCCAGGTGCACACCACTCACCCTCACACTGAACTCCAGCCTCAGGCATTTGGCAAACCATACTTGGTAAGGCATGCTGGCCACACTGGCTTTAGGATACCTGAGGAAGCTTCCTTTCTTTCAACACCCCCATGACCAAGAGACCATGTCCAGGGCACTGCGCCCATCCTCTGTGGGAACCCTGGAGGGTTTCCTAGAAGAAGGAGTCTTTAAGCTCGAACTGGACCCACTTCAGGTATGAGTGGAGTTTGGAACTGACATGCAGGTAGGCCAAGTAGTATAGAGAGCAAGAGGCATTTCAGAACTGACAGTGGAGTGAAGGCTTGAGGGTTACCTGGCTGGAGGTGAGCAGGCTAAGGCTGAAGGGCCTTAGAAACAGCTGGGAGCAGGGATAAGGCAGGTTTGCATTTTGGACCAACCACTGTGCAAGGTGAGTGAGTTGGGAGCACAGACTGGAAGCTTTGCCACCCTTAGGGGTCCCAGCCAACCCCCATCCCACACAGGTGGCTGCACTCTCTATGGGAGGCTGGAGCAGACTCCTCTCTGAGAGAAGCAGGATGGGCCTTAAAGGCCCTCCTCAGTAAATATGGGGTCCCCAGCAGACTGTGAAAGCCACAACCCTGCTAGCTGTTCTTATGCCTCTCGACTGCCTCCAGGAAATGCCCCAACATGACCTCTGGTGACCCTGAGCTGTGTTCAGTGGTGATGGTGTGAGAGGGGGATGTCAGAGCCCAGGAGGCGGAGGACAAGGAGATAAGACTGTGAGTTTCTGTTGTTTTGATGTTGGGGTTATTCTTTGTCTTTGTTTTTGAGACAAGGTTTCTCATGCAACCCAGGCTGGCCTCAGACTTGCAGCAATCCTCTCACTTTGGCTTCCCAGAGTGCTCATGTGTGAGCCACCATGCCCAGCTTCTAGGCCAGAATCCAGGGACAAAGAACCACAGGGAGGGAGCTGCCGCCCCTCAGCTCTCTCCAGAGTCCTCCTTGTCATCAGCTGAGCAGCTCTGGGGGTGTTATTGCGCCTAAACAGGTTCAGACCCTACCAGAGGCACCCAGTGTCCAAGAGGCTATCCTCCCTCAGAGAAGGGTGGGTGGCCTTGGGGTGTCAGAGACAGAGCCTCCCTTCACTTCCGGGTGTCCACGCCTCCCACCCTCTCACTCTCAGCCCTCTGGGTTAAATTTAGCTGAGTTTACTGGGGAAGGAGGGATGCGTTTCGTACACATCAGCACCATCTGCACTGGGGCTGTCTGCCACAATGGGTGCTGATGAGGGAGCCAGGTGCCACAGCTTCTCCTCCTCCCCCAACTCCCACCTCTGGAGGGAGGCTCAGTCCCTCCCTGCAGTCAAGCTGGGTCTCCCCCAAGCCAGGGCTCCCCAGCCCATTCTAGCGCATCACTGGCCTCCTGAGCAACATCCACTGTCCCTTAGACTTCAGCTGCCATTCCAGCCTCAGCTTTGGGCTGCATCAAGCTAGTCACCTACCCTGCCAAGTCTCTCTCTCTCTCTCTCTCTCTCTCTCTCTCTCTCTCTCTCTCAGCAGTCTCGAGGCTTGCACGGCAGAGTATGGCAGACCAGTGGTCTCTGACCTGGCAGCTTCCCCAACCCTCGCTGTCCAGATGTGTCTCCACCCCAGACCAGATGTTGTCTCAGTCACAACCCTCTCCCAGAGGATTTATTTTTGGGTGCCAACACACCACCCACTTCCTACCAATTTCACGCTCAATAAAGCTCAGTCATTAGCCCTCCTCCTGGGCACTGAACTTCTAGGAGGTTTGGGGAAGACAGAGCTGAGAACAGGGAATTGGGATGCTTAGATGCCAAATCCCATTTGTCCCTGTCATGCTGTGTGACCTTGGGGAAGTACCCTCCCTCTCTGGGCCTCTAGAGATTCATCCATCACTCAGATCCAGGGACAATGGGTGGGAAGGGCGCATCCTGAGTTGGCCATGTTTCCTTAAGCTGAGGCTGCTGAAGAGTGGAGAGAGTAGAGTAGGGAGGGGCGTTCAAGGCTATCGGGACTTGGTTTGAGCATTTCCATAACCAGGAGGTTTTCTGTGTCCCTTAGGCTGACTCAGACCCCATTGTCCAGGTTCCAAAGTCCTCTGTGTCCCTCCATCTGGCACAATTGTGATCTACTGGTTTGGTTCCTGAAGCTGGTCTAGCTGCCTCCTGCCTAAGGATGAGCAGTGGCATTGGAGCCAGGAGTGACCTAGGGCAGCTAAAGTGAGGTTCAGCATCCTCAGCAAAGCACTTGGGGCTCAGGTGACCGTGGTTTCCACCCTTGACTTACCACCCCAATGCATGGCACTGAGATGGGACAGAGAGAAGCTTAAAGACTGCTAAAGGTCAGCCTCCTGCCTCCAAGCCAAACACTTTAACCCAAAACAAGATCCATGCATCAAGGCTGAGCACTCCATCACCTCCAGGAAGTTCTTCTTTATGCCTAGCCTCAACCCCACCTGCACTATACATATTCCAAATCTGAAGGAAGGTTTGGGCAGTGTGAGGTGCATATCAAAGCTGGGCTAAGTCTGAGGGGGTTGGTGGGACACTGGGGAGGGTGAAAGGACAGATTACCTACCACTCTGGGGAGCACAGCTGAGAGGGCATCCTTGGCAGCCTGTCGCAGACCCGCAACATCGATGATGGCACCCAAGCTCAGCAAAGCATCCTGGAATAGAGGAAAGGGTATGAGGGGTTCTACCAGGCCAGCCAGGTACCTCCTGGGCCTAAGGACTATGAAACAAAACCCCAGCTTGGGTTCAAGTCCAAGGCTCAGTCACTTGAGCACCAGACCTTAGAGCATCAGACTCCAGCACTATTAAGGCCATCAACTGTTCAAGTCCCCTCACCTTGCATGTGGGGAAACTGAGGCTTGGAGAAAGGCCAGAGATCTATCAAAAGCATCGCAGTAAGTTAAGAGGTCAAGCCTGGAGTTGGTGCCGGTCTCCTGTCCTTTAGGCCAGGACAACTCGGGTATCTATGTCAGGAGCAACTGCAGCTATCCCAGTTTCAACTGATAGCTGAGTTAAGGCTGGGCTGAGAGCAGCAAGCATCAGGGTGCCTGAGCCCAAAAGATGGGAGCAGCAGAGTTGGACCACTATCAGCAAGGAAGGAAAAGTCAGCCTTGACTGCCTCCTTGCCTCCCCTCCCAGGAACAGGCTTTGTCCTTGGCAAGCCGGAACTGAGACAGTAAAGGTCTCTGCTTCTCGCTCTATTAACTTGGCCAGAGCCATGGGGATCAAAGAGAAAGGTAATGGAACAGGGGAGCAGGGCCAAGGCAGAATGGTGACTCACACCATCCATTCAGCCATGCCCTTTCCCCAACCCTTGGAAGTCCTTTCTGATGTCTGTAGGTCTGTGTGCAGAAAGCACAGTGATTAACTACAAGATGAAGGGATAAGCAGTGTGGTATGCTTGACCCCCATTCCTGTGAAAATAATATGAAGTTGAGAGTCTGAGTAGACTCTAGTATATACATAGCTGAGAGAAATGCTGACATAGCAGGGTTATATTAATAGAGATTTGTTAGTCCGAATAGGGGAGATGGAAGTTCCTCACTTCCGTAAAACTATCCTTAGTTCCTTGAGTCTCAGGAAAGGACAAGATGAGACTCATTGAAAGGACATGAACTTTGAAAGGAGGGAGTTAGAATCCAAATCTTCCCTGTGGTTAAGACTGAGAAGCTGAGCCAGGCATGGTGGCACACACCTTTAATCTCAGCACTTGGGAGGTAGAGGCAGGCCAATCTCTGTGAGTTTGAGGCCAGCCTGGTCTACATAGTGAGTTCCAGGACAGCTGGGGCTACAGGGAGACCCTGACTCAAAAGACCAAAAAATAAAAAATAAAAATAAAAAGCCAAGAAGCTGAGCCAAAAGCAGAGAAGCAGGATTCTCCAATTCCAACTCCATGTCCTCAGACACCTGAGTGGGGACATGAACTCTGTAGCCCCTGGATAGCCTGGGGACCCAATGGATTTCACAGGAAGCTGGCACCATCTACTGGATATAGGACCTTCTTCCCAGCATAGCCAAGTTGCAAAGGCCATGGCCACCAGGAGAAGGGGAGGGACACCAGTTCCCTACCCCCAAGGGTGGGTAAGCCAAATGCTGCCTGCCAGAAAGGCTACAGATGGCAGTCCTGAGCTGGGGTCTGAATGAAGCCTGGGGCCAGGTGTCACCTCTATTTGTCACAGTTGAATCTCCTTAACTATGACCACACACAAACCCTGTTGTCCCAGGGTGAATGGCAGCAGTAGACATTGTCCCCTCATGCCCACTTGGCATTGCCTTGCCCACCCAGCCACTCTTTGAGCCCTCCTATTGTCAAAGGTGATCATACATTTTGGTTATGGGTTGATGTCTGCCCTTGGACATTGGAAGCAGCTGATTCCAGAGACCATAATTCCCAAATTAGATTGCTTGTCCCATGACCCTCAGTTGCATTAGTACATCCTCAATGCCATCCTTCCATACAGCCCTACATCTTGGAAGGCACCCAGCATCATGTTAGACTCCTCCAAGTCCTCAGGGGGACAGCTACTTCCTCATGGAGGACAGATCAAGCTCCCACATCATGCCTGCTGACATAGCGTGCTCATAGGTTACTGTGTATTTCCAAGGTCAAGGTTGAAATCCAAAGGGGGAAGATTCAATGCCCAGAAAACTACAAATAATAATAATAATAATAATTTTCTTGATTCACACTCTCCAGACTGGGGCTTCAAGAACAAGGCATTAGTTCCCATGTAGATCTATGGAAGTTAACCAAGAGGAGCCCCGAGGGGGTCTGCCTTTGGTGACGTGTGTGTGTGTGTGTGTGTGTGTGTGTGTGTGTGTGTGGTGTGTCTGTGTGTGTACATCTGTACAGTGTACACATACATGGGTGTGACGTGTGTGTGTGTGTGTGTACACAGCACGCACATGCATGGGTGTTCCTGTGTGTGTGTGTGTGTACAGCACGCACATGCATGGGTGTTCCTGTGTGTGTGTGTGTACAGCGTGTACATGCATGGGTGTGTCTGTGTGTGTACATCTGTACAGTGTACACATACATGGGTGTGACGTGTGTGTGTGTGTGTGTACACAGCACGCACATGCATGGGTGTTCCTGTGTGTGTGTGTGTGTACAGCACGCACATGCATGGGTGTTCCTGTGTGTGTGTGTGTACAGCGTGTACATGCATGGGTGTGTCTGTGTGTGTACATCTGTACAGTGTACACATACATGGGTGTGACGTGTGTGTGTGTGTGTGTACACAGCACGCACATGCATGGGTGTTCCTGTGTGTGTGTGTGTGTACAGCACGCACATGCATGGGTGTTCCTGTGTGTGTGTGTGTACAGCGTGTACATGCATGGGTGTGTGCGCGCGCGCACGCGTGCTAAGGAAACTAGGGGAGTAAGGTCAAAGCAATGGAGTGAGCCTTCGAAGCAAGAGAAAATTTCAAAGCCACAAGCTATAGACAACTGTTTCCCCCATTGGACAGATGAGAAAACTGAGGCTCAAAGAGAAGCAATGATCCCTCTGTAGTCAAAGTTCACCCAAACCTCAAGCTCTCCTACCCCTGACTGGCGCTAACTCTCATCTCCTACCCCAGGGACTTATAGAAAAGTGTGTCCTTTGTTCTGATTGGTCAGTTCTTCAACCTGCCCTTTGCTTTGATTGAGAGATGCCCTGAGCTGTCCTTTACTCCAATTGGTGGTTGCCTGTCTGGCCTTTGTTCTGATTGACCAGTTTTCTGTGACTTTTTAGGCCAAGGGCAGGAAAATGACAGTGGGGCAGGTGAGAAGGCAAGGAAACTTAGGGAGAGTTGGGACACCTGCAAAGAGGGGTTCTCCATTCTTGCCAGAGTAGGCAGGATACAGATTGATGGAGCCAAGGCTCTAAGCCTGGAGGCCTTCCCTTCATCTGCCTTGGAGCCTGATCTGCCCAGGAGTGGGATGGATGTTGGGTGCAGGAAATGGGCCACTTCAGGCCTGGCACTCAAAAACACATTCACAGCTTGCTCAAATACCACTTGCACTGAGGTATCATTCCTGGGTCTGCACCAGCTAGAGGAGGGGTCCAAGCTAAAAACACATGAGGCCTGGACTCACAGGGCAGAGAGGCAGCCTCTGTGGAAAGAACAGCTGTGAACAGGAAGTTGGGTAATCCCTAAATTGGAGATACAGTGGGGAGCCAGCCTCAAACTGGACTAGTGGCTCAGGAATCTCAAAAGGAAGAACGAAGGAAAAACAGTCACAGGAAGCCATCCCTGTCAAATGCCCACCTGCACGTGCCACATACATACATGCTACCATGTAAACACCTCAGCCCACAGTTGCATGCAGATGCTGCACACACAGCCATTAACCCATGGAGTGCACAAGTAAGCACTAAGGCATACACACACACACACACACACACACACACACACACACACACATACACACTACACACACGTGCATGCACACAGGAGCCCGGGCTCAGGGTGGGGTGGAGAGGTCACACTTCCTGTCCTTGCAGTTTCTGTGAACAAACACCAGTGTAAATATCAGCATAACAGCCAGGCAATTTCCCAGACCCCAGGGGAGATTCTGTGGTGTACAGGCAAGAGCAGTGATTTCCAGTCCTGTCCCAGATTGACGACAAAAGCTCCATGTGGCCTTAAACACACCCCTTTCCTCTTCTGAGTCTTGATTTCCTCCCTAGTATAAATGGGTCTTTCTAGTTTGCTATACCTAGTTCTGTGGTTTTATGGTTTAATTTAATGAAGATGAGTGGGTGGGTGGAAAAAATAGGTGGATGGTGGATGGATAGGTACATGGGGTAGGTAAATAGAAAAATGGGTAAACGGTGGATGGATGAGTAGATGAATGAGTTGAAAAATGGTGGGTAGGTAGGTGGGTGGATTGGTAGATAAGTGAGATGGTGGGAAAAATGGGTGGCTAAGTGGGTAGGTGGGTAGGTGAGTGGAAAATGAGGGGGTGAATGGATAAGTGGGTGAGTAAGGTAGATGGATAAGTGAACAGGAAAATGGGTGGATGGTAAATGGGTGGGTAGATGGGAAAATGGATGGGTGGATAGATGGATGGGTAGGTGGGAACAGTTGGGAAAATGAGTGGATGGTATATAGGTGAGAAAATTGGTGGATGGTTGGTAGTGGGTCACAGATGGGGGAGTGGAAACGTGGGTAGGAAGATGAATCGAGCCTTTCCGCTCTTCACTTGCAGCTATGGGCTGACTTTGCCATCAGCACCCCAGACAGCACCATTCCCACAGGCCAGTCTTTCTCCCCAGGAACCAAGAAAGAGAAGGAACCAGGGCTCCTCTGAAACCAGGGCAGGGGCTCGGCCTGGAACTGGATCAACATGTGTGTACTTATTTAGGAAGAAGAGATGGTCCAGACTGAATCACTTCTAACTTCTTAAAGCCTAAGAGTATCTGAGGCCAGAGATCTTGGTCTTCTCCCCTCTGGAGCCACCCACACAAGGTAGCCTTTTTGAGTCAGGGTGATTGTCTCAAGCTGCCCTCCTGTGTCACCTCCATGAGTTTCTGTCTTTTTCCACCTGCACAAACCCTCTAGTTTCTCTCCCCACTGCCTGGGACCTAGACCTCCAAAATCCAGACCAAGACCCAAGCTATGCCCTGGGACCAGCCACATGATTCATCCAATCTTGCTGGTGCTGAGTCTCCTGATGGCCTGAAGTTAGGTACTGTTCCTCATGTTGGAATTGGATGTCTCCTCCAAAGGGAGGTGCTCCTCTGCCTCTCTGCTTCTCTTTTCTTCCCTCTGGAGCAGGCCCTCCTGGTCTCCTTGGGCGCCTCCTTGCCTTTCCCCATCATTCTATGGTCCAGATACATTTGCCACATGCTGCTCCCCTATCTTGCTATGTAGTTGCCACTCCCACATCCTGGCTCTTCCTCCTGGATGGCTTTTCTGTCCATGCTCCTTCTCTTTCCTGCATCTTCCATGCCCCCATCACTCCTGTCTCTCCTGCCCATGCCTCCCCCAGACCTTCAAGCATTTGTGGTGAGAACATGGGGAGAAAACAGTTGGCCCAAGGAGGGTAGACATGAATAGGGGCTCCAGAAAGTGGCCAGGGTAGGGTAAAGCAGGTGTCTGGAGGAAACACCACCTGCCTCTCTTTTGCCTCCCCCTCCTGTTCTGGTTCCCTAATCTCCCCCAGAGAACAGAGGAGTGTCTTCATCTTCATGCCCAGCACATGCCTGCCACTAGCTAGCACCAAGACCCAGTTAGGACACTTAGTAGAACTCTCCAAGAAGCTTCCTAGGTGCAGGGAAACCCTCAGCCTGGCAGCCTAGCACTCTATACTCCCCCTGTGACTCCTCCCAACCCTCACAGCTGTCCAGCCACCTTGGCAGAAAACAGAGGAAGCAGAACAAGGAAGCTCCTTTCCCTCCCCATCCACTCATGCCTGCCACCTGCCCAAGGAACTGCCCTCTAGCAGACACTGGTGCCTGAAATATTCTGAGAAGAGCTGCCTGTCTTGCTAACGCTTGCATCCCCAGACATCCCCCACAGTAAAGCTGAGCTGGGCCAGGGGCAGGAGAAGAAAGGAAAGAGGCTAGGTGACTTTGGGAGACTCGGGCTACAGGTGCACTAACTCAGATGTCAGTGCCCTGGGTGACTCAGGCTATGGGGAAGGAGAGGCACCTTTCTACAGGTGTCTCTCAGTGGTTCTCACACTTCAGCATGGCCCAAAGTCACCTGAAGTGTTGTTGAAGCACAGAGTGCCAGCCCTTCCCCAGAGTTCCTGATCCAGTTGATCTTGGAAGAGGTCCAGGTATTTGTATTTCCACCCAAATTCCTAGCTGCTGCTACTGCTGCTGCTGCTGCTACTGCTGCTGCTGCTGCTGCTGCTGCTGCTACTGCTGCTACTGCTGCTGCTGCTGCTGCTGCTGCTGCTGTTGCTACTGCTGGCCCTGGGAAGTGCCATTCATTCATCCCCACTTTAGAGGCAGGGGCGAAGGATGAGGACAGAGGGGAAGCAGGGAGAAGGTTTACTCCAGTGAGGGCAGCCCAGATGGCAAGTGAATGACACCCCCACATGACAAGACTCCATAAGGAAGATCCCCAAGGAGAGAAGACATGAGAGTGAGGAAGGGGAGAAAGCAGTGATAGTGGGTGACAGGGTACAGGGCACATGGAAAGAGCCACCCGCAGCTCAAGAGTCCAGAAGTATAGGAAAAGCCTCCTCAGGCCTTGCCCTCCTTCCCCTTCTCTTTACTCCTCCCTTCCCCTTTTTCCCTTTCATCCCACCCTGTCCCCTTCTCCCTTGGCCCGCCCACCCATTGTAGACTCCGGCTTCAGTTGTTACTCCAACAGGGCCGCGTCTCCAGCCTCTGAGCCACACTGGAGACACGTGCACTGTAGAATACACCTGCGCCAGTCCTGGCGCCTCCCGAGGGTATCACTACCTCCCTGAGGACCTTGGCCCTACTGTGTAGGCTCATCCCATCCCAAATCCATGGCCAGCTGCTCCTGGCCTCCCACCCTCCTCCCACCTCCAGGCCATACTGAACTTCTACTCCAGGTCCTACCATTATCCCAGACCCCTTTAGAGCCATCCCGGGCAAGGTAGAGTGATAGAAGATGAGAAGGGAGGAATTGGAGAGGAAAGCAGGGGTTGTTGGCTCCTTCAGAGTCTGACCGGCTTTGAAGTCAGTATGGGAAATGGAGGGAGGCAAGAATTGAGTGTGGGAACCTGACTTGGAAGATGTCAGATCAAATTGAAATAGCAGGTTAGGCCTTGGCTTCTCCCTGTCCTTCCCGCCTTCAGCTGCCTCATCAACATTGCCGAGCCAGCAGTGACTCCATCCCCAAGGCCCACAGGCTCCACCACAGCCCAGCTCCTCCCAAGCATATCACCACAGTTCTCACTACCACTGCAGTCATCCTGGTTTCCTGTTCCCTCTAACAATTCTGTCTCCTGAACTGGGGACCAAGGAGACAGAACTGGGCATAGTGGGACAGTCACAGGAGGCTGGTGTAAGTACTTGTCAACTCAGAGTCATCCCTGGGAGGAGCCTTGGCAGCAAGTGCCCTGTCCCCACGGTGTATAAGGAAGGAAGGTGAGTGGCCTGTCCCCTGGGGTGTGCAAGAAAGGGAGGACTGAGGGAGTCAGTGCCCCGAGAAAGGACCTTGGTGAACTGGGTTTGATAATCCTGAATGTCTGTGACTCCCACTCATCATGTGTACTCCGTGGTAGGTCAGAAGCTGGCCTCCAAGAGTCAGGCATGATGGCCCAAATAGGAGAGGAGAGGGATTTTGAGTGCCAAAAAAGAGAGACACATGCCAACGGAAACGATGGCCCAAGAATGACTGGATTACATAGTGAAAGCGAGGGAGGGAGGTGAGGGAGCAAGCTCTTATGGGGCCCTCACAGCACTGTGTGTGTCCTTATGTCATTATATTGTCACTTTCCCACCTTGCTTCCCCATCAGATTGGGAGTTCTTTGGGGATAGCTTACATTCTGTTTATCCCGTTATTCTCCCAGTCCCCAGCATCACCTAGCCCCACCCCAGGAGTCTGCATGCTGGAAGCCTCTGAACTCTTTAGTGGGGAGTAGACCCAGTTCTCCTGGAGGCCCCAGGCAGGGGAAACAACTCTGGGTTTCCCAAGTCTGGCATGGTGATAATGGTTCTAGAGAAAGAACCTGAGGGAAGACCGGACACCTTGCACTGAGAATGTGTGGCAACATTTCTAAGGAAGGCCAGGAGACCCTTTGTGCTTCAGAAACATCTCCCAGTGGGGAAGAGTAGTTGGGGCCAGCAGGTCAAGGAGAGGGGTTCCTCCCTAAGAACAAGTGAGCAACATCACCTGCTCCAGGAAGTCTTCCCACCAAGGGACACATCTTCATCCAAAGCTTCCTGGGAATCTCCACAGAACCAGTCTACAGGTCTTAGATATCATGGCATCAGATTGCTAGCTTGGTGGGGGTAGATGGAAGGCATGATGAGGGGAAAGGACTAGCCGGGTTATCACCCTGAGGCATGAGCAGCCCTCCCTCCTGAGCATTGTGTGGCTTTGGGCCCCTCTAAAGTCCTGCCTTGGCCAGGGGATAGTCCACTCTCAGATGTGGAATGGGGCTGAGTGTCTTCTCTAGGCCTGAGTAGAGTTTCTTGTCTCCCACTCTTCCAGCCTCCCCCTTCCCCTATGCCCACAATGGATGATAAATCCTAAGTGGCACTGGCTTGGCACAGGGTAAAGTATGGCCTGCAGAAGGCAAGGAGGAAGGGCTAGCCTGGGGCTGGCCTAACGTGGGCTGGCCTGGGGCTGGACAGAAAGCCGGCTGCCTCGCGACACCTAGGGGCTGGTCCTTACCATCTCCAGCTCTCCCTGGACCTCCCCAGGTTGTTTGTGTCTGCCTTCCCTGGTGTTTTTCTTTGGTGTATGTCTCTCCCACAGCCTTACACTGCCTCATCCTGTGACTGTATTTGGCTTCATTCTCAGAGCTTGGCCCATCCCAGCTGTTTCCCAACTCCCAGGAGAGCAGGGGAGTAGGAGTATGAGAAAGAGAGAAAGAGACAGAGACCAATTCTGAAACAGGAAAAGTCATGAAAGCCAGGAGGGGACCCTGGAGACAGTGCTGGAGAGGCGGGACCAGCCAGGGAAGACCCCCAGGGAAGCCCTTGAAGGCACAGCCAAGGATCTGGGGGAGGAGGGGTCCCCCTCCCCCTCTACACTGACTCCTGCCTCTCCCTTCCCTCTGCCCCTGCTGGAATGTGTGAGCACTTTTATTGTTCCTAAAAATAGCCCTTCTTTACTGGGGATTGGGGTGAGGAATCTTATGGGCAGGGTTCATCTGAGGCATGCCCCTGCTTCTGGGTTGTGTTCCTCAGGGCAGAGGTCTCTCTCTGGGTTCCCCCACTCTATGCAGTGCTTTGCTAAAACATAAATGTGAACCTATCATTTCCAGGTACGGCCCTGGCTCCTCAGACCCCCATGGGCTCTGAGTTCCCAGGCTGTGGGAACTGTTGGTAA
Source organism: Nannospalax galili (assembly GCF_000622305.1). Classification (NCBI taxonomy): domain Eukaryota; kingdom Metazoa; phylum Chordata; class Mammalia; order Rodentia; family Spalacidae; genus Nannospalax; species Nannospalax galili. Next base: position 1,794,817 of record NW_008355472.1, on the reverse strand, counting down.
AGCTCTGTGGCCACTACAGAGGGGCAAAGAAACCAGAGGACACTACTGTTAGATTCTTTCTGTACCTAGTGTATGGCACACATACCCAGGCCTCTGCCCAACTGGCTATGGTCTTCCCTCTGCCCCCTTTACCCATCCCCCACTGACATCCTAGACCCCGTTTCCTGTACCCCAGCACTCTCTCTTCATTCCTGACCTTTCAGGCCCAGCCCTAGTTTCCTCTTCCAGCCCTCCTCCCTGACTCTCATCCCACCTCCTCTCTCCCTGATTCCCTGGACAGAGCAAGGCAGGGGCCAGGCCTCAGGCACCCAGGAGAGATATAAGCTTCAGCGCTATCTTCCAATGAACCAGAGTTGGTGGGGAAACTTTGCGAGCTCTAGGGTTCTCTGATTTGAGCCTGCACCCTTGTGGCCCACTCTATATCCCCTCCCAGCTTTGGTTTCTCTTTTGGACGAGGTCCCAAGTGTCTCTGTCTATCTCAGTCTCCAGGGGAAGCCCCTTCAGTCTCACCTCCTCCCTACTTCCATTTTTCAGCTGAGAGGACCAAGCCCCAAAGAGGGGTAGTAGCAGGAAGCTAGCCATGGCCGCCATCACTGCGCATTGATGTGCAGGATCCCAGCTGGTAGGGCTCTAGAGACAGAGGCAGGCAGCTCACACGCTCACCCAGCTCCGCCCAGCAGGCAGGCTGGCATCCAAAGCTATTTGCCTTTGGAGGGTGCAGAAGCCAGAGAACAAACATCCGGATTCTGCAGAACTTCTCCCACTCTCCTGCCTCATATCCCCAGGGCTTAGGAGCTGGGGCCAGTACACATATATGTGCACACATGCACGCACACACACACACACACACACACACACACACACACCAGGGCTGGGTAACTGTGAGCCAGGGAGTTCTTAAAGACACACCTTCTAGAACCTCAGGTCCTCTGTGCCATTCAAAACAAATTTTATTTCATAAAGGAAATTTTCAGTAGCATTTGAGTGCTTTCCCCACTGCAAAATTCAGGGTGTCTTCACCAGAATTGACTTTTTCTCTCTTTCTGTGAGGATCTCTCACTTTGCTGGTGACCTAAGCACATATTATTCATAATAGCATGTCCCTAGGGACCATCATGTGACCATAGCAAAATATGCCCCTTGGGTCATGGCAAAAACATCTGTGTGAAAGCACACAGGCCGCATTTCTGTGGAAGCCCACTCGAGGGCAAAGTTCATGGTTCCCCAGTATTCCTGTGGTCATCTGTACATGAGATGGCCTCATCACCTGTGTGCAGGCAGGTATGGATAAGTTCCTTGATGTTGACATGAGCCCAGTGTATGCAGTGAACATGTGGCTCTCTGGGGGCCTGGTAGCTGGTCTTGGGTCCGAATGAGCAAATGAGTCTGTGGTCAAGAGTGTTGGAGTCTGAGAAGTCAGATTCTCTTCACCATGTACCCCTCATCTCCTCCATTGCCTTTCTAAGTTCAGGACCCAACTCCTTGCTTTAGCACATGCCACACACATTCAACAAGTCTTTTAAAAACCTTCCTGGCCTCAGTGTCCTAATCTGAAAGCTGGTACCCTTTCCAGAGCTGGAGCCATCCAAGTCTGGCCCAAGCTGACTCCTGAAATCTGGGGCCACCTTGGGGCAAGTTTAGGAAGGAGCGATCCCAACCCTCTGCCTTGAGAGGTAAGAGGTAAGGGGGAAAGTCTCCAATTTCAGTGCCACCTGGCTTCATCAGAGCCCTTGTTCAAGGGATAATATGCATGGTTAAAAGGCAGGAACCTTGCAGGTGACAAAGCAATGTCAGCCCCTTTCCTCCTACCCCACCTTCCAGGTGTACAGCCTGAGACTAGAGGGACTCTGACTCTGGAATTGGAGTGGAACATTTCCAAGGAGGCTTACAGGACACCCACCCCTTCCTAACTTCCCTGAAGGCTCTACCCCCTCTACCCACACTCTAGCCCTCCTCTGAGGTTCAGGTGAATGTCCTGCAGGAACCAGGGGGAGCACGTGCCACAGCTGGGATGCTGGGCCCAACTAACCCAGCCCAGGGCTCTGAGACCCCCAATCTAGTTCTCATGGTTTGAGCAGGAGACAGAGTTGGACAGGGACCCACCCAGGAAAACCAGGGAGGCCAAGATCCCATTTCACAACCTCTGTGACTGGGTTTGGGGAGAAACAAGCTTTGATCCTGTTGACCCCTAAAAGAAATCTGAGGGAATGGCTAAGGTCCCAGGACAGGCACTGGACACCTATGTCCTCAACTGATGGTATGAACCTCCTTATCCCTCCCCATTTTCCCCATCAGGCCCAGAGCCCCTACTGGTGTGATTAACTAAATTATGGGTTTGTTTGTTTGTTTTTTTTCTTGAGCAAATTGCATCGGCCTAATTGAATGATGCCACAGAAACCTGGGCTGGAGGGTGAGGACAGCAGGAGCTCAGGAGAAGAGAACGCAAGAGCAAATAGGGGGCATCACTGACAATACTGAACCAGGGACAAAAGAGGGTAGACAGGGAGAGAGAGGAGGGCCGAGGGCATGAGCACACAGCTCTCACAGTGCTCCCATGGTGCTCCTGTCATCTAAATTGCAGTGCCAAGGTTTGAGGGAGTAGCTCCCCAAGAGACAAAGTCAGGGGACTACATTTACTATGAGCACTGCTTCTCATAATCCTGACAACAGTCCCATGAAGTACTTGAAGAAACTGAGGCTCAAGATATAAAGTGATAAACTGAAATCAGAGCCTAAACAGGAACTTTCTGACACTAGTGGGTCCCACTTTTGGTCAACATCTGCAATATCCCATTGGGCTGAGGCCTAGGAAGCCTTCCTGGGTGTCCAGAGAAGCTCATGGACACCACTTCTGTCCCCACTGGGATTTTCCTTGTTCACTATACAGTGCCCATCCTTCCTCTGAGAGTCAGCAAGTGAGGCTGGGACTGACCTAGACTGCCACTCACAAAACATCCCCATACAATGCTTTGCTCTGTGCTACACGCATCATCCCAAGACAGCACACAGGGAAACAATCACGATCACCTTTTCACAGCAGGGCCCACATACTCAGTGACACTGGACCACCCTAGCGTCCACAGTGGCCCACATTGAGTCTTACATTGATTCATTACTGTCATCCTCACTCAGAATGTCTCACACCCTCCATAGCACATACTGTGCTCCTCAGGGAACTGTATCACCCTCTCACAGCACCAGATAGGGTCCATGCTGGCTCTATTTCACACTGTCTCCTTTGAGGGCCACACAGTCCACTCAGTCCCCAAAACAAATAAACAAATTAAGTAGATAAATAAACAAATAGGATACATGTGATTTGAAAGTAGAAGAGGGAATTCTGAGAACAGAAGTGTTTAAGAGGGAATGGGATCTGAGCAATGGGGGAATGGAAGGAGTAGAAGGCAGGTCAACCAAAACTAAGTATGTATGAAAATCCATAAGGAAATCTGCTACTTTGTAAGCTAATTTAAATAAAATAAAATAAACATTTCCTCAAAACAATCCACAGAATGAGAGAAAATACTTGGAAATCTTGTAACTAGAAAGGGTTACCCAAAATTCAAATATATCCAAAATAAGTAAAGAACTCCTACAATTCAATGACAAATGACCAACCAGGTAGAAAGATGTTCAACATCTCCAATCATTTAGAAATACAGATCAAAACCATAGTGAGAGGCCATGTCACACCCATTACAAAGGTCATTTTCAAAGCAACCCAGAAACTAACAAGGGCTGGCCAAGGTGTAGAGAGACAGAAACCCTTATGCACTTCGAGTGGGACTGTAGAATAGTACAGATACTATGAGTCACAAAATGGCCACTTCTCAAAATAAAAACAAATTAAGCTAGGTGTGCTGGTGTACATCTGCAGCTCCAGGACTCAGGAGGCTGAGGCAGTAAGATTGTGAGTTCAAGGCCAACTCGAGCTATGTGGTGAGACACTATTCAAAAACAGACAAGATGACTCAGTGGGTAAAAGTATACCACCAAGTCTAACAATCTGAATTTGAGAAACGACTACCACAAGCTGTCCTCTGACTTCCACATTTGTGCTATGGCACACACATGGCACATGTACACACACACACACAAACATACGCACACACACACCAAATAAATAAAATGTAATTTAAAAAATTTAAAATAAAACCATAATTAAATGTAGATTATCATATGGTCCAGCAAGTATATTTATAATATATACCCAAGATCATTGAGAGCAGAGCCTTGTGGAAATTTTTATACACCACATTCATAGCAGCAATATCTACAACAGCTAAACTAGGGGAACAACACAAGCATTGATAGACAAGCAAATATATATGCAATGGAATATCATTTGGCTATAAAAGGAAGAAAATTCTCTCGCATCCTACAACACAGATGAACTTTGAGGACTTTATGCTCAGTTACATAAAAGCCAGTCTCCAAAAGACAAATACTGCATGATTCCAATTATATGAGACTCTAGGGTAGTCAAACTCCTAGAGACAGAAAAAGGGAGGGTGGTTGCCAGGGGCTGAGGGTGGGAGGGAGGGCAGGAGGCCCTTTAATAGGTAGAAGTTGTTTGGGAGATAAAGCCGGATCAGGAGCTTGGCCTTGAAACAATGGAACACACTTATTAAGGCTACTGACCCTCATACTTACAGGGTTGTAAATTCCACATTATGTATATTTTAACCAAAACAAACATCAAGAGGGAAATGCATGGAGTAAATATGGTTAAATCTTGACGGCTGTTGAACTTGGGTGATGGGGACATAGTTGCTGTTGTATTGTCTCTCTGCTATTGTGCCTGCTTAAAATATTCATGATAAGGACATTTTCACCTCCCTCGACCCCACCTTCTGTGCAGTGACCACACCCCTCCTTTGGCTGGCTTGAAGCATTTGTGGGTGTTCATGTCTTCATCCTGCTTACCATCCTGTCCAAGCCCATATGACTTCTAGCCCCATCTGCCACTGAGAGGGTTCTTTGTGTATGTATATGTGTGTGTGCATGTTCGTGTATGTATGTGTGTATGTGTGTGTGTGTGTGTGTGTGTGTGTGTGTGTGTGTGTATGTGTATGCAGGTTTGCATGTGGAAGCAAGAATTAACATTAAGTGTCTTCCTCAATCTCTCTCCACCTTAGTTTTTGAAATAGGATCTGTCACTGAACCTGGAGCTCACCACTTCAGCTAGGTTGGCTGGTCAGCAAGCCCCAGGCTTCCCCTGTCTCTGCTTCCCCAGGACTAGGAAGATTACAGGTGTGCACTGCTGCTCCTGGCTTTTATGTGGTATCGAACTCAGATCCTCGATGCTTTCACTTTACTGACTGAGCCATCTTCCCAGTCCACTGCGATGGTCTTATCATCCTGACATGCCCACAAGACCCACATGGCACAGTCTCCCACTTCAGCTGAGGGTCCACAGCTTATCTTCCCTCCCCACTGAGCCTCTCTCCCTGTTGGCCCAGCTTCCTACTCCCAGCCTCCTCCTGGTCTCCATAGTCCCTGCTGCTCCTCACCTCCCCAGCCTCTACAGAGTGTAGCTGTCAACCCTCATATACATGTCCAACCTGGTCCCTGCTGCCTTCTGCACAGCTCCTTTCAATGCCTGCTCCTTGTCTTCTTCCACCCCACTAATCTGACCTTCTGTCAATCTTCCCCCATCTCAGAAGCATCCCTGCAATCCATCACTTGGTGTTTTCAAGCCAAGCACCTGAGCATCACCCTCCACTCTTCCTTCTTGCTCCCCTTCTCAGTCATCAGCAAGTTCCATCATCTGTACCTCCCACGTCTGTCTAAAGCTTGTCCACTTCTCAAGAGCCTCCAATGGGTCTGCGCATCTCCCCTCTACCTCACCCTTTCCCCCAACTCACCACAGTATACACAGCAGCCAGAGCCATCTTTCCAACCGTCTGTTGCACCGTGTTATTTTCCTGCCTCAAGCCATTAGCATCTTCCCAAGACACTGTCACACTCAGCGTTGTGGGCTCATATTTCACTCTTTTACAACCATTACACATCACACGTGCAATGCCGGGCTGACGACTGCAAGTATCTTAACTGCCACACACACGTAGTCACTCTACGTCACACCCTTGTTCACACATTCAGCTCTTTTGTATCATATTCTTGGGGCACACACTAGGTCTCACAGTTCAACGTCAGACCCTCAAACCACAAACTCAGGACCACACCTGTTATCACCCAGTGTCATTTTCCCATGTTTATGTATCTGATTCTCAGGACGTCACGCCTTCCATGCACCCATTGTCACCCTCAGAGTCACACACATAGTGATAAACCCACTGTCTCACAAACTTAGTATCACAGAGTGCCACAGAATCAGATCACACATTCAGTGACTCATTCGCTACACAGTATCTCATGATCACCGTCACATACTTAGTATCACATCACAAGTATCAGTGTCACATAGGTCGTAGAATGCTCATTGTCCCACAATCAGTATCACCGTATCACCCTCAGCATACCCCCTACCCCGCCCCTTGCTGGGCACAGTCAACACTGTTTCCTGTTGTTGTGCTAAGAGGCCTCAGCCGCTATTTGCTCCTTAAGGGATTTCCTGTTGTCAGGGCCCAGTGTGGCCAGATCCAGTCTGGGACACACAGCTTGAAGCCCAGGAGCCAGCCAGCAGGAACCTGGGACTCCTCTGCCTGCCTGCTGATTCTAGCTGAGCTACTGGGACTTTTCATCCCTTCCTCTCAATCTACTCAAATCTCCCAATAGCCTGGGCTTGTGCCAGCCCTGTGGGATGGACACAGGAGGTACCCAGTGGGCCTTGCCACATTGGTAGGTTTGTGCTTTCTAATGAGACTCCAGGAAACCAGCAACAAACAACCCACACTGTCTGATCAACTTTGGACAGGACCAGTAAGCCTCAGTTTGAAGCTACTGGAAGCCTGCCAGGGGAAGGGGAAGGAGGGTGGATGACAAAGGGTTAGAAGGTCAGAGCGTTAGGAAAGATGTCCCAGAGGAAGTCACCCCTGAGGGCTGGGAAATGTGGAGGGAGAGGAAGAAAAGTCTAGGGGCAGGGGAACCAGACAGGAGCAAAAATTCTTAGAGGCCAGAACTTAGTAGGGACAGGACTGACTAGGGTAAAGACAGGGTGAGAGAGCAGGTCATTCTGTGGGACTTGAAGAGAATAGGTTCCTTTTCCCAAGTCTGATTCAGGCTCCAAGCAGGGAACGCAGAACACACCCCCTCCTTCCTGGCTCTGCCTTGTGGCCCTACAGATTGTCCCTCATGGTTGCCAAGGCCTGTCACCTCCTGCCCAGGCCAGCCTGCAGGAAGGACATGAGGAGGCCAGCGCACACGATCCCCACACGGCCCGAGATAAATATTTCCCAGGAAACGGAACTTGTTCTCTCTGTGTTTACAGCCAAAGGACAGGCAGGACAGGGAGAGGGGCTTATTCCTCATCCTGAGGCCCCTAGCATCTGTCCTGGTACCACCTTGGACCTGCTGTGCACCTCTGAACCAGTCCCTGTTTATTTGTGAGATGGCTCCAGGCACTCAAGGGGCCTGGATCTCCCTGGGCCTGAGCTTGCCCACAGCCTGGACCCATCTATTTCAGCTTGTGCCCTTTCTACCCTGAGGCTTGACATCTCCTTCCAAATATGATTCTCTGCCTGTGATGCCATCTCCACTGTGCCTTCATCAATCAGAGGTGTGGACAAATGGATGCACAGACAGACAGGCAGGATAGGGTGACAGCTGAGACAGCTTCTCTAGTCCCAAGGCCCTGCACGCCCTATGCCTATGCAGCCTGACAGGTGGGCACAGACAGATGGCAGGGCCTTAGGGCCCCCACAGATGCCAGATGGATGCTACAGCCAACTTGTTGGCAGCAGCCCCTGTGGGGACAGGGGGCAACACTGAAGCCACTTGCTACTGATGTGAGAATCCAGGAGGAAACAGGCGCAGCTGGAGGAAAGGACTTAATCAAGAATGCTCAGCTCAGCCTGGAAAATGGCCCCCATTGTGGCTCTTACAGACTTACCCTAGTGTTCCCTACCTGAAATCCTGAGCCCCACTAACACATGGAGCCATGCCCATTGCCCCTCTGTGCTCACCCAAGGCTTTCTCCTCCACAGGAACAATCTTGCCTTACGTGACTCCCAGCCCTGTTGCTAATCAGTGCCTGGGTCTCTAGTTAACCACTAGACTCAGGCTTGCCCCCTTCCTGCCTCCTGCAGGTTCTCTCTGGGGCTGAGTCCTTGTTCTAGACTCTTCATATGCCTGTTCTTATGCTGGTCCTTGCCACCCTTCATTGGTTCTGTCAGGAGCTGACCACATGGACCCACTGAACATCAGCAGATACCTAGTCTTTCAAGTCATTGGTCTTGACCCTCTACATCCTTTATAGTTTCAAGGCTATCTTCAGAAAGTTTCCATGACTGCCCCAATCCACCAATTGTTCCTTCTTTAGAACTACTCCATCCCTGCTCATAACCAGGCTCATTTGTTCAAGAAGTCTTTATTAAGCACCTACTATATGCCAGGCTTATGCCAGGTCCGAATGAACTTAAGAGGAATGAAGAGAATCAGGTGTTTTCAATAATTTAGGAGAAGATATACAACCAATAACCATTTGGGGTAATAAGTGACCCAATGGTACACTCAGGGAAACTGGATGCTGTGAGTACCCCAGAAGGAGAGGAGACTGATGACACCTCAGGGCAGAGAAGTTCACAGAGGAGGTGACATTTAACATGGAGGAGTTAGTGTAAGCAAGGGCAGGGATCTGGAAGAGCTAATGTGTGCTGGGCATCAAGCAATGGCACACAGCTGAAGGACTTGTCATCCAGGAGCAAGGATCAGACATGAGGGGACCCAGCAGGCATGTGGAGCAGTGCCATGCGATGGGGTATGGTCTTTGCATTCCCCCCAAAGGCAGCCATCGAGGAACTATGGGTTAGGTCATGTACTGGGGAGCTTGGTGTAGGAACCTGTGCCCTTGTCCATGCCTGCCTCTGTCTAAATGCCTGTCCCAGCCCTTATCCCAGCTGGAGCTCCCAGGACCCCACCTGGTCCCTGTGCCCAGCACAGAGGTATCAGCTCAATGTGAACTATCTCCACCTGATTTCTGAGAGAGAGGGATGATGCCAGAGCCTGGGATCCTGACAGAGGATCCCAGATTAGTCAGAAGGGTCCTTCCTCCCAGGGACCAGAGAGCCATCCCAGGAAAGTATACTGAACCAATGTCCACTGGGTGGGGAGGGTGCCCGCAGCATGGCTTCCCAGGCTGCTGCCCAGCCAGTGCCAAGAGAACATGCCATGCTCATAGATGTTCCACAAGCCTCTGTCCAGCCCTGTTGCACACTGTCTCATGAGGAGACAGCTTGGGCCTGACTCTAAGAATCACTGGACAGGGCAGTTCTTTCCATGACCTGCCATGGCCCAGGCCTGGACCAGCTCCTCACACACACTCTATAGCTTCTCCCAACATTTCAGGATGCTAACACCAGCAACAGAGATTCTGACCCAATAAAAATAGGGGATCATTTGTGTTTATTTGGGCTTGTTTGATTTGCTTTGTTTTTTTTTTTTAAACAAGGCATCATGAATCCCAAGCTGACTCCAAACTAGATAAGTGTCTGAGGATGTCCTTAAACTTCTGAACCTCCTGCCTCCAACTTCTGAATGTTGAGATTAAAGGTATATACCACCACACCTGGTTTATGGAGTGCTGAGGGCAGAACCCTGGGCCTTTGTATGCTAAGCACTCTGCCAAATGAACTATATCTGATGGAGGGATCGTGTCTCTGCTTGCAGGTAAGGAAGATGGGCTCAGGATGGCTACTTGATAGGCCCAAGATCACACACTGGGAATTGAAAGACCCAGACCTAAAGCAGGCCCTCCTGAAAGGCCAGGCTGATAGTGACCATCCCTGGGATGAGTGAGATTTGTGACAGAACAGAGGTGAAATGTTCTGGGCCTAAGAGCCTTAGATGGAGGAGGTAGCAGGACTCAGACACAGGAAAAGGAGAGAGATTAATTACCATGATAGAAGAAGAAGGCCTGATCCAGGGAAGCCTTGTGGAAAGGATGAAGATGGTGGAAAGGGAAAGGGACAGAGCTTGAACATGCAGAAGCAGAGCCAATGGCTGAGGCTGAGGGTCTGCACACTGAGACACAAAAAGCCTTCAGCCAGGTTCCCTCAGCCCCTGTAACCCTGGAGGGTCTCAGCTTCTCCAAATCCCTCCCCTTGTAGCTTCCTGGGTGGGTAACAAATTCAGTCTTTCCTGGCGGGTAGCCTAGGCTGCTGAGACACTGCGGGCTCCCAGGAACACCATCTGTCCCAGCTCCCGGGGGAGCTCTCACCCCCCTGGGGAATGCCATGGCAATAAATAAATTAATAATGACTCTCTAGCCCTCCCCCCTTCCCTTTGCCAGCTCTCAGCACCAGGCCTCAGTCTCACTGCAAGGAAAATTCTCAGTCCTGGCCTCATGTCACACAGCAGGGAACTCACGCTGAACCCCTGCCCCAGACTCTATTGAACATCTCTTTCTCCTCTTAAGGGCAGGGGGAAGGGGACATCTGAACTCTAGCCCTAGCTCTACACGGATCCACTCCCAGCATTTGTTCTGGGCCTAAGTGTCCCTCAGACAGAAAAGTAAAATCCCAGCAAACCAGGCTGTGCTGAGTTGGACAAGGGAATGCACCCAAAGTGCCTGGCACCAAGGAGGCAGACATGGGCAGCAGCTTCTTCCTCTCAGCTCACCTGGGCACACTGGCAGACACCTGGATCAGTACATACACGCATACACACACACACACACACACACACACACACACACACAAACACATGCACACTTCTGTACCAATAATCTTCAATACCCACATCTCACCCTGGTTTTGTTCCTCATTGAACATGGAAGATTCCTTTAAGGCACCCCAAAGGCATGGTCAGAGCTGGGCTGGCAGCCTTCCCAGTGGAACTCAGGAATGAGAAAAACACAGTCCCCAGGCCCGGAGAGCTCACAATGCAGAGGACTAGCCAGGCATACATACAGAGTCACAGGATGGATAAAATAGGGTGCTTGCGGCACACACAGTGGGCAAAAAACAGCAGAGTGCCCCAGCACCCTACTACCTGCCAGGTGGGAGAGCTCAGAGGAGGGAGCGTGAGCCAGCTGGGGCCAGGGTTGATGGAGGGTGGAGGAGGCCATCCTGGAGGAAGGAGGCTACAGCAGAGCCCAGAAGGGTTTAATATGTCAGCAGCAGGTAGGTATACAGGGAGGCAGAAGTGGATGAAGGGGACTATGGAAAGCAGGGAGCTGGAGAATTGTGAGGAGAATGACAAGTTCAAGTTTAGGTGTTAGAAAGAGGCTTCTGGCAGTCACATGGAAGTGGGACAAGTGCAAACAAGCAGTCGGTGAGTGCCCAGGGGAGATGGCCAATGAAGGAATGGGTCTCCAAGGAACTCAGGAGTAGAGAATTCAGATGTGGAGTGAGGCTTGGGAGAACCAGAGAGGAGTCTGAAATGACTCCCAAGGTGAGTTGACTACAGGAAGACCCCCCAGGCTGGGTATAGAGTGGAGGGAGAGGGTTTTGACGTGGGGTGCCCCTAGGCTGGAGGGAGTGGGGCTGGGATGCAACTCCAGCCTCCAAATCCTGCACCCCACCCCACAAGCCCACCCACTCCTCCCTCTGCTGAGCTCTCACCTCCAGTCGGTCGTCTCTACTCCCTGGGGGCTCTGGCTCCTGTGCAAGGGGTTCCTGGCTGGCTGCAGAGACAAGAAGGCCAGGGGCTGAGGCCTACAAGGCCTTCTCCCCTTCTCCCCTTCTCCCCAGACTGCCCTCCCAGCAGCCCCCAGTAAGCCCACAGGCAGCCTTCTCCTCCAGGCAGACCTGCCTGTTTGTACCCTGCTCTCCCTGCAACACCTTTCTTGCTCCCTGCTTCCCTGGGCACTTCTATCTCTACTATATTCTCCTTTTCTCAACTCTGAGAACAGAGCCACATTCTTCCTTTCTGCCTAGTGCTCCCAAGGAGTGAAAATGAGTACATGTCAACCCATCCTGACATCCCTCCACTTCTGCTTCTCTCCAGGAAACTTCCTCAGTCCTATCTAGGCCTCAGTTTCCCTGTATGTAAAATGGGATTGGAATATCCACCTCAGTAGTCACTGAGCCTCTTCCAGGCTGAACCTTGATGCTGGAAGTCCAGAGATGCCTCACATCCCAAGAGAATATGGTCTCATGTCAAGCTGCCACCCCCAGCCTGGCACTGAGTCCTCTGGGCCCTAACTGGATCCCCACCCGTGTCTCCCAGCACCACTTCCACAGCTCCTGGAGTGTTGGCAGCTAGACACTACTGTGGTCCTGGCAGATGCACCAGGGACCCGCTCACTTGTTCTCAGAGGTCCACCACTGCCTAGGCAGCTTCCAGAAACTCAGCTTCTCTGACAAGCACTGCCCTGGGCCAGCTGCAGGCTCCTGCCCCTTCCCACCCCCATCCCCAAGCATGTCCCAGCATCATCGGACAGGCGGTGGGATATTCTGAGCCTGGCTTCGTTCCCGTCAGCTGCTGGCCGCCATGCCAGCCTGGCGCGGGTGCAGGGACTGATTTGATTTGGCAGCTTCAGAAGCCTGTGGTGGGGACAGGGTGGGGAGAGGGGGAGGGGGATGAGGCACCCATCCCCACAAGGAAATAAACAACCTCAGGCACTCAGCAAGCCGGGGGGGGGGGGGCGGCACACAGGCTGGCATGGGGAGGGGCTTCTGAGTTCCCTGCCTGGCATCCCCCTCTTTCCACCCAGGCACTGGACACCTGCCCAGGGCTGCAGGGAAGGGGTGGGAGGGTTGACAGTAGCTGCACCTGGTGTGTGGATGCTTGCAGAGCAGCTCTGTCAGGGGTCTGGTTGTTTCACATGGCCCCTATGTCCTGTGGGGTGTCCTGCTTTGCTGCATGTGCAGCTGGGCCTGAGTGTCACTCAGGGTGACTGCGTGTGGAGTGATGGTCTAGGAGTGGTCATCTCCCTGAATGACTGTGGCCAAATGACTGAACCTCTACAGAAGACTACCACCTAGGGTGTGATGAGATCACTGGTGCTGGCTGCTATAGGGCCTGGCATGTGCTGGCCCTGGCCCGTCCCTTCCCTCTGTGTGATGACCCCCACTAACCTTGCCTTATCCTGTAAAGGAAATGACGAGAGCCAAGATAAGTGTTTGACCCCAGAGTCATCTCTTTTGTCTACAAAGTACTTGCCTTCTCTTCCCCGCAGTCCCAGACACCCTCCCCTTCCCAAGAAGGTAGAGCAAGTCACAGTGGGCCTCTACCCCTCCCTGCCTCCCAGAGACCAATGGAGAGGCCTGCCGTTGCTCAGGCCTCCCATTCCAGCCTCTCTTCTTATCCCCTCCACTGGACCCCAAGTATGGGAAAGTAGACAGGGAGAGGGGTCTCACCTAGGTGTTCATAGGCCCTCCTGAGCTGCAATTCTGACTACCTCCCTACCTGCCCAACACAGTCCAGGTCCCACAGGTACCCAGATATCCTGAGAATATGTACTTACCTGTCAGTGTATTGTGAGTCCCCTGAGAACTTGACCTCTCAGTCAAAGAACCACTGTGAGGGTATCAGGGCCCCTGGTTCTTTGGCCTCTGTGCCAGGGATCGTGCAAAACCAAGTACTAAGGGCTATGAAGTCAGAACTATGCTGCAGATACCAGTCAGGGAGGTCAGGGTAGGGTGGAGCCTGCTTTGGGAAGATGCAGTCCCATCTGTCACCACCTCTCCATTGTCCCACTGTCCTCTAGGGACCATAGGGCTCTCTCCACCCAGCCACAGGAAGCTGAGCCCCTCCTGGAGACACTGAGGGAGGGATCTTGGGACTAAGGGGGGAGGAGCTAGTGAGGTGGAGCCTGTCCACAAGACCCTGGGGGGCTTCCCGGAAAACACATAGGGCCTCAAAGGAAAGGGAGGACACTGGTAACCAGGGTGACCTCCTGTCTGTATGGCTAAGCTTTCACCTGGGATAGAATTCATTTGTGTTTGTGATGTCCTTGCATATGTCTGTGTGTCTGTGTGCATGAGTGCCCATCCCAGGCATGGAGGCCTGAGCACTACTGAGTGCTCACTGTCAGGGTCTGCCCAAGATAGGGGTCAGCCAGCATCAGGGACAGTGGAGAAGACAGGAGTCTGGGCAAAGAAGTGACAGCAGCTTGGGGCTGTGAGGAAGGGCTGGGGAGAAAAGAGGAGGTGCCTGTACACTCTGCCCCTAGCTATGTAGCATCATCAGTTCTCAAACCCTGGACAATTGAGGCCAAGGGCAAGGTGTGCCTGTGTGACTTTGGGCAGGACCTTTCCTTCTCTGAGCCAGGGTCTTCATCCAAAGAAAAGGGTTAGACTTGATCTCCCAGGGCTTTCCCAGGGCTATCTTTTGAGAGAGTCATACCAACACAACCAGAGGTGGAGACTTACAGGGACTTAAAGAGAGTCCAGGGCAAGTGGGCATGAGAGAGAAGGATAAAACAGTGTGAGGAAGAGGTAGCAGAGTATAGAGGAGAGCCCTTCTGGGGAGCCTAGGAAGGCACTCTGAGAGCTGGGCAGCTGGGTGGGTTCCCTGTAGGGGACCCGATCCTTTGGACCGAGACAGGGGGTGGTACACAATAGAGCCTTGTGGATGACAGGGAGCAGCTGTCCACACCCCACCTGCTTTCTGGCCTGTGGGAGTAGAAAACTGGAGGGGTGACAGATAGGGACTCTGCTCTTGAACCTAGGTCCTGCCTCCACTCCTGCTCCCCAGGAATCCCAGGAGAAGGGAAAGGCTGGGGGCAGTGAGACATACCCAGGGAACCAGGAACTTCTGTTTCAGACTTGCTGGGCAGGTGACCTGGGCTGGCTTTGATCTGGCAGCCCACCAGGCTGGAGAATTCTCTAACATGTACAGTCACGACAAGGTTGTCCAGGGCCACCCAGGATGGGCTCTAAAATGTCCAGACCCTCCCCTTGAGTCAGGGTTTCTTTCCAACTCTGGCCTAGGTACTGAGGTACACACAGGATCCAAGAGACATCGAGCTACTAGACAACTGGACTGGCTTTGTGCCAGGATCCACAGTGGACCTGAGATCCAGACCAGGCTCCATCAGCTCTTTCAGGACCCCTGACCCTCAGGGCCAGAGCAAGGTCCATAGAGGGTGCTGAAAGTATCATCTGGTTACCTTGGTCACTGCTCCTATCTAAGCTCTGGGGCCTGAGCCCTCATAGGCAGGGGTTCCTGCAATTCTACACCAAGTTCAGGAAAGCACTCCTGTCCTGTTTTCCCCTCAGGCTGCTGTTGGGGAAGAAGGTTAGCAGGACCCCGCCTTCCTCTACCTCTATCAGCTCTACAAAGAGACCTTAAGGGCTGGTCTTCCATGGGGTGCTTCTCTATCACGGTCTGAGATGGTAGAAAATGGAGGCAGGAAACAACTCTCCAGCCCTGCAAACTTAGGAAATGGCAGGTCCCTCCCATGCACATGCACCAAGTCTGTGGTGACAGGAGAGAGACCATGTGACCAGGCTAATGGGTCTCCCATCTCCTCTGATGCCTAGGCACTCCTCTTCCCCTCCCTCACTGGTAGGGGAGGGGTGCCCACCATTCCACCCTAAGCTATCTGTCTCCATTGCGTCTTGTTATGTTTTTAATAACTGAGCATTGACATTAACAAGGCAGGTGGCTGCAGCTCTTCCCAGCAGCCCCATTTAGCATCATTGAATCATCAAATCATCAAATCCTAGAATCCTGGATGCACACAATGTCCGCATCTTGGGCTCCCAGAGTCTCAGCATCTTAAAGTCACAGAATGTCGGAATCATATAACCACACACCCACCCAGCCCTGGCTGAGAGCTGAGAAGGCTAGCATCATTCCAATGAGAGCCCCAAGCTGACAATCCCAGACTTTCAAATCACAGTCCCCTGGAGCTAGTGCTCACACAGCCTTAGGAACTATGGGCCTCCAACTTCCTCATTTTATAAGTGAGAAAATACAGCTTAGAAAATGGTCTTGCGCAATAGGACCAGAGAGCAAGCCCAGCAGTGGTCAACCCCGAAATGCAAGATTAGACCTGCATAGGTTGGTGTTTCAGAGAACTGTGCAACTCTGAAATTCGGAGTTCTAGTGTTTGTGATGGGTAAAGGGCGGCTGGCCTTCCTACCTCGATAGCTTCGCTTCTCCTTCTGACTTGCACAATCTTCTCTGCTGTGAGCACCCCAGCCTTCCTCCTCCCACTGTCCACTTTGGGTGCCCCAAGTAGAGGCAACCACGGATGAGGGTATGCTGGGCTAAAGGGACAGGAAAAACAAAATGCCTCCCTCACCTCAGGCACCAGCTGGAAGGGAAGGGCAGGCTCCTCAGAACAGGAAGGCTCTGACCATGGGGGGCGGCCACATCAGAGACTTCACAGGAGCTGGATCTAAAGTCCAGGGCCGCAGCCCAGGCCTCCAATTTACATGAGAAGAATTATGTACATTTAGCATTTTCATAAATTTCCATTTCTACTCATTTTGGAATTCACTCATACATTTTTGGATTTGAATTTTATTAAGGATTGCATTTTCACAGCTTGTTTTAATTCTTTGAGTTCTGAACACTCTGCCATACAAGCACAGTTTGAAGTGTTAGAATCATTTCATGAACTTCTCACCTGTGTGCAGCAGTGCCCGTTCCCCCACCTGGAGCTGCTGGTTCCTCCCTCGGCCTTTGCTCAGCCTAAATTGCACCTGGTTCTATGCGGGCCCCTGTGTGCATTCCATAGGGGCTCTGTCTCCTACTTTTCATCAGATATCCATAACTGCCCTGATGGGTTGGCAGCTCGGCAGTCAGCTAGAGAAACCAAGGCCCCGAGCAGGAAGGGGACTCAGGGCAGCGTTCTCCCCAGACTCTCTTCTGACTTACTTCCCAGAGATGAAGAGAGATCAGATGACTGGGCCAGGGCTCATAGCACATGGCAGGGCTGGTACCACTGTCCAGCTCTCCTGGCCACCAGGCTGGGCTCTGGCCCCAGCACCATGCTGTTCCCTGGCTGGCCTCCGTGCTGCCTGTGGCGGGTAAATGATTATTAATGACCCCCCTGGCAAAGAGACAGGAAATGCTTCCCAGCCACAGCTGGGGCATTGCTCCCTGCCAGCCTGTCAGCCGTGCCTGCCCTAGCCACATTGTGAGCATCAATGTTATCCCCATTCCTCAAGGCTGACTTGCTCTTCCTGCTCTCACTTCCCTGACTTTGACCTTCCAGGGGTAACAAGCAGAGCTTTCTTTTCCACATCTCTGCCTCTCACCAATTCCTCCAACTCATTTTGATCTCCTTCCTTGTCTCAAACAAGCCAGAAATAGCTCCTCTTCCAGGAGGCCTCCCCTGAATGATCCTCTAGTCCCTCCAAGTACCTGCTGCTATGGGCCCGAGGAACACTGAATCTCCTTCACTGAAAATTCTGTTCTTGTTCTCCTTGCTGCTCTGGTGGCTGTAAGATCAGCATAAGTGTTTTCTGTAACCTGTCCCCTTTTCCTCCAAGAAGACTCCAGCCCAGCTCCCTGGAATTCTCATCTCCTTTGAGCACCCTGCCCTGCCTGTCCTAACAACGCCTTGTGTATGGCTAGGCTTTTGTAGATGGACATTGTGCCAACAGGAAGAGTGGTTGAGATGAGCAGGAAGCTGACCTTCAAGTTCTCCCCACCTTCCCCCAAGGCTGAGCAATACCACATCACCTGGCATGTGGTAGGTAGCTCAGACTCAGGTGCCAAGGCTGAGGAGGTAGGGAACACAGACAGAGGCCGATGTTGGTATGGTGTGTGGCTAAGGCAGAGCCAGGGATCCCTCTCATTCAGCCCAGAGTAGGAAGAAGGGCAAGTTGGAGAGTCTCCAGGGGGAAACAAATCTGAAAGTTGAGGGATGAGCCTGGAGAACATTCTGGACAGAAAGGGGGATGGTAGCTGTGACTGCATGTTGGTGGCAGACAGAGGGAGGAAGAGGGTGCTCACAAGTCCTATGACTCTATTCATGGTGCTGGATTCTGGACTGCCAAGGTGGCCAAGTTGGTAGGATGGGAGATGGGGGAGGGATATCAAGAGACAAGATGTGGTTGGTGAGGCTGGCAGGAACCAAAATTTGCAGGGCTTACAAACCATGTTGAAAACGTTGAATGCTTTCCAGGGAACCAGTGTGAAGGGAGGAGTTGAAAGGAGGGATGAGATGTTAGGCCTGGGTGCGATGGAGCTCTCTGGGCCATGGATACTGAGGCCTAGGTTGGTGTAGTCTAGGCCAGGGGTGATGAGGCTATGCAGGGGAAGAGTGGAGGCAGGAAGGGAGAGAACTGAATGGTGGAGGGAGACTTCAGCTACAGGGGTGTCTGGGTGGGCCCTCTATCCTCAGAGAGTTCAAGATGAAGGACTGTATGTGGGGACAGAAGTCTGGGCCTATCCTTCCATGGATTGGAAAGGCCTTAGGAAGACCTCCTAGGTCTTCACCAGTTGTGAAGCTAAAGAGTGACCTGGATTCCACTCAGGTTTGCTTCGTCCTCACCTGTATGTATATGAGCTAGGATGAGTAAGGCATGTCTACATGGGACTCCATCATCACTGTGACCTGTTAAATGATCTCAAGAATTGGAAGGAACTACCTTAATAATGATGATGGTGATGGCAACAGCCATGTCAGTGACTCTGGTCAAAGATTTGGCTGGAGAAAGGTGATCTGAAGCCTGAGAAGGGCTGGCCACCCAAAGCCACACAGTGGTGCTTTGGCAGTTGGGCCAGAATCTCATTCCACCTCAATTCTCTGCCCATCTCACATCATCTTAAGGCTAAGCTCAAGCCCACTCACTTTGAAGAACCTTCTGGAAGATGATGCTGAGGCATGATCCCTAGCCCCTTTCTGGATGCCTGAACTGTCTCTGGCCCTCCAACCTTAGGAGTCCTGAACACTGATGCTTTCCAATGCCTGCCTGGATGCTGCCAAGAAGGGCTTTCCCAGAATTTTCTCTCTGGAGAATATGGCCTGGGTCCTCTATTGCCTGAGAACTCCACCATCAGACTACCTGGTTCCCAGAGGTATGACCAGATCTTCCTTTTCTGATAAGGGTCTCTATGAGGACAGGGTCTATTTCTGCATTTGATGTGGGTCAACAAATGGAGGGTTTCTGGTCAGCTCCCAGTTTGGTGATGCTAAGGAAGAAAGAGGAGAGGAGAGCATGAGGGTACTTGGCTACTCAGCAACCCTGAGGTGGTACATTCCAGAATGAACACTGAGCCATCCCAGTCCTAAGAATGTATGGCTGGCAGACTTGGCCAACTCCAAGCCCAGCCCAGAGAGGTGCCTCCAGAGACACCACTGGCCTCTTGGCCAGTGTCTGACCCTCTCCTCTCCTGAAGTGGTAGTAAACACAGTGGCCTTGCTCACACGTGTATCCTCTCCCCACCCCCTCCGAACCCTGGCCCCAAACATGGGACAACCTAAGAGGAAAAGAACAAAGGTTCCTGGACCACAACATCACCCGCCGCCCGCCTGTCCAGCGCCTGCTCAGCAGGAAACTCAAAACAAAGGCCTTGGTTAAAGTGAAAAGGATGAAGGGCAAAGGGTAGGAGCAGCCTGGGTTGGGGGGCGCAAGTGAGGGCATCTCTAGGGACCTGATTAGGAGGAAAGCAAGAACAGGAAGGCAGCCAAGTCCTCCCTGAGTACATACGTCACTTCACAAACATTTATGGGGCACCTGCTGCATTCTCACACAGCCAAACATAATATACCTCTTTCCTCACATCATACACCTTATGCACACACTCTGTTACCCAGACCTCAGCCCCCGTGTAGACATGCCTAACTCATCCAAACTCCCTGTATATGCCTCACACTCTCCTCAAAGAGACCTTATCTCAAACAATAGGCTGGAAAGCCATTGCCAATGTGCTTGTTTGCCCACCAGGACTAGATGGTAAGACCCTATTGCTGAAGATGCAACACATTTTAGTTGAAGGACATAGAGAAATCAATCTGTAACTGACTTGGAAGCATCCTCCCTGATGGCTAGATTTCACGGTGCCAAAAGGTGCTATGTAGACACTGGCAGAGAAAAGATGTCAATGATCTCACTCAGTGCTGAACCCTGAATGCTGCAATACTGACCTGCCCATGAGGGCAATAGTGCCATGATTGTTTGGTAGGTAACTAACTGCTTTCTGCTTAGATTTGAGGCCTGCTCCACAAGACTGATTCATGCCTTATACTGTAAACCTAGTCAAAAGCTCATGACCAAGGAGGTGGTAGGCCCTTAGGGGGAAGCTACTCCTGTTGTTTTGCTAAAAGCTCATGTTGTCAAATTGCCTTCTGAATATTTATGTTTATACCCATAGATTAGTGTGGCCTTCAACCTTGGTCAAAGAAGCTTCTTTGTACAATGGACAGCAGTTAATGCAGAGACTAATAATGCATCAAAGAGCTAAGACTAAGGGACTGTCGTGTCCTCAGCCCTAAATGGGACATCTATTATCACACACACACACACACACACACACACACACACACACACACACACACACAGCTCACAGGGAGGAAAGATCACAGAATCCACACCTCACACTAAAAAATCACATAGCTCACACACCCACACTTCACACCACACTCATACCCTCTCCTACCATGTACCTCACACACCTCACACTCACCTCCCTAGTCACAGACACATGCATCCAATGAAATTACACACATGCATACACACACACAAACCCATCATACATAAAGACACATGCAGATACCCTGCATAGACAATATGCACACCTGATATCACACCAAAACATCACAAACTTGTGGGCACATAAAGCCCCTTGGCACAGACAACCCTGCCTACAAACTGCCTCCTCCTACCCACACTGCAGCCTGGTCAGCCAGTTCCTCAGTTAACTGGACCCTTCAGCCCTGTCTGCACCCTTTCCTGTCCAGAGGTGTATAATAATTGCCACAGACACATCACACTCAAACACCAACACACAGATATGAATATGGTTTCCAAGCAAACCCAGGATGTACCACAGTGATTCTAAGCCACCAACTAGGCTACAAACACACTTAGACACACACAATCCTGCTCCACTTCTCTCTCACAAAACATCCATTCAAAACCAGCAGGAACATACTAGGATCCTTCCTGGCTACAGACAGCAGCCAAATTGCATCCACAGTCACATACTCAATCTTTAACATGCAAGCTGCCCCTCTAACAATATCACACCGCCATGATAGATACACAACCATGCGCACACACAAGAATCACACTCTGTGTTTCAAGTCCACACTGGCAATCCTGCCTCTCCAGCTATATACAACACGTAACACCACAGACTCACTAGCCACACACTCAGCATAATCCCCCTATGGATAATCTCACTCATATGATGTGGTCATACATGACACAATACACGATTACACATAAGATACATCCAAAGCATGCCACCTAGTGCGTGCTACACACACTCAGAAACACTCACACAAGCACATACACCCCCAACTCACCCAACCCTGGATAGCTCCCTCCACAGGTGAAAGACTCCAGTCAATACACGATTACACATAAGATACATCCAAAGCATGCCACCTAGTGCGTGCTGCACACACTCAGAAACACTCACACAAGCACATACACCCCCAACTCACTCAACCCTGGATAGCTCCCTCCACAGGTGAAAGACTCCAGTTTACCTCTCTCCCCCATTTCAAAACCCAGCTGCCTCAGTCACCACCAGGACATCAGGGATAAGGGGGTTATAAATAACAAATGCCAGTATCCCATCTTGTGATCTCTACCCACCTCAGACCTGGAGCACCCATGAGCACAACATCCTCCATGTTTAAGCCCTTGGATTTGGGTCCACCCCATGCCACACCAGAGAACACAGGCAAGCCTGGAGGTCCTAGGCACTCCAGCCTTGTCCTTTGATCCTGTCCCCTCCTCAGCCCAAAGTAGAGGCACACAAATGGAGACGGTATGGTCACAGAAATACCTTAGAACAAAAATAGACCCAGAGAGATGGAAGGGTGACTAGACCAAGTGAGGTGGGCAACCTAGAGCAAGACACCAAGTCAGAGAGCAGCAGAGGAACAGTGGGACAGTGAGCCCAAGAGTTGGCAAGAACCTGGAATAAAGTGGGACTGGCACATCGGGAGAGAAGGGGGCGGGCAGCAGAAGGAAACTGGAGGCCTCCTATGACAGAGGGAGGAAGGGAATCTGGTAGGGGGCAGTCCCGCTGAGAAAGAAGCTGAGATGGGCAAAGGGGTTTGGACCCTTGGGTAGGGGAAAAGCTGGGGGACTACAATCTGGATGGCGGGAGTGCTGGAGCTGTGAAACAGAGTAGCCTAGGGTCTTGGGGTAGGTCCTAAACTCTAAGGTAGATCTCCTGGATGCTAAAGGTTCAGGTGGTGCAGGTGTGCCTGGAGTCTGAAACGATGGTGAAGGGCCAGAGGTTTGGGAAGAAGGTCTCCATTAACCTGGGAGGAGAGGATTCCAGGTGTGTACAGAGCTGTCAGTGTGGACAGGGGTCCAACAGTGGATTGAGTTCAGGGCTTGGGGTGGAGTTCCGGATGCAGAGAGGATTCAGAATCTAGGGTGGCATTTGAGCTGGTGATTCAAGGACTCCCTTTGGCTATGTAGACCCAGTACAAGAGCCGGGTTTAGAACTAAGGGAAGGGTTTTATAGATGATGTTACTGGGGGTTCAGGTAAAGGTGGACCGTGGGGCGGGCGACTGTACGTCCCGCAAAGGACCCGGCCGTAGCCAGGCTCTCCCTGGACACCGGGTTCTCCCTGTTACCCAGGGGGGGCTGGGGAGCCCTACCTGCAGGCTGTCGGCGCATGGCTGCGGTGGTGGCGGCTCGTCCGGCTTGAGGAAGACCTGCTGGCCCCGCCTGAGGAATTGGACAACAGCGATGAGGATGTGGTGCAACACCCCGCCCTCCCCCCGCCCCTGGGCGCCAAGCCCCACCCATCTCCCCCGCCACCAGGGACAGCACCTCTCCGCTGTCCCATCTTCAGACCCCGCCAGAGGTCCCCGCCGGCTCGCCCCTCCCCTCCCAAGGCTCTTTCAGAGGGTCAGCTATGGGGTCCCCTCCCCTAGGTCGCCTCTCAGCCCTTGCTGCCCTCCGCTTGTCCCATCGCCACGCCTGCACTATGCAGAGGTCTCTTCCCAGAGTCCGGTGGCCTGTCTCACCGCATCCTCTCCCCATCACTTGGACTCCAGTGGCCCGGCAAGAGCCCCGAGGCCCAGACCAGCGCAGTGCAGGGATAGATGGCAAAGAAGTGGAGCGTGGGAAAAGGCCACGGTCACCGTCCAGGAGCCCTGAGCGCGCTCCTCTCCCTCCGATGCAGAAGGTAGGGAGAAGTGAGCGAGAATTTTAGAGGCCGCTCCGAAACGGACGAGCCAGGAGCAGAAGCAGATCTGCGAGGGAGACACGTGCGCCCAGACACACGCAGGAGCACCATCCCCAAGTGTGGGGTAGGGGCATTGGGTCCCTAAGATTGCCATGCATGCCTGCATCGGCGTTCCGGGAGGCCGGAGGGATGCAAGCCCCAGAGCCACGTAGTCCACAGTTCCGCGGTTGGACACCGCGCACCGAGAGCACTTTTCTCCGCAGAGCGGCCTCTGCGCTCCGGCGCTTGCAGCAGCCGTGACGCTCCTGCGCCCCCTGGTGTCCTATCTTGGCGGTGCATCCCGATCCCAGCTGCAGTGGGCTGGAGGGCTGAAGGGAGAGATTGGTGGGATGTAACCTGGGTCAAACTCGCTGCCTAGACCAACTTGGTTTCTAGCCTTCACGTGCCATGAGAGTGGCTGAGGCGTGGATGTGTCTGAACTTCTGAAGGGTGAACTTGGCTCTTCCTGGCTTTTACCAGCCACTTGGTACATGACCTTGGCCAGATCCCCTCTTCATCTTGCTGGGCCTTAGTTTTTCCATAGACTTTCAAGAAGCTCAAACTTGAAATGGTGGAGAGGCAGACAGAGCCTCCTGACAGCCCTCACCGTGGCCTTCCCCGAATGCTCCCCTCTACACCATTCCCCCTCTCAATACTTCCCCCTCCTCAGCCTTTGGGAGGGTGACTCAGTGAGCCCCCAGCCTCCCCACCTCACTGGGGTGATTCATCTGGGCCCTATCCCCTGGGGAGCAACTTCTTCAATGTTGAGTCACTTGAGCCCAGTGCTGGACACAGTCCAGGCACCTGGCACAGATTTGGCAGAGTCCTGGCTATCCCAGTAACTCAAGGGGTGAGCTTCTATGCTAAGATTCTCCGCTCCTTCTTTCTGAGACTCAAACACCTTCAACTGGCTCTCTAGCATTCACACAAGAAGTCCAAATCCCCTCCTGACGTGCCAGACCCTCCAGAACTCAATCCTAACTTGCCAGCCAGCTCTCACAAACCTGATCCCTTCTCACCTCCAAGCCCAGCCTGTGCCAGTACCACATACCCACAATGCCTCTCTGTGGTCTTTTAACTTGTTAATCATTCAAGAGATACTTAGCAGTCTTTTGCTCCAGGAGGCCTTCCCTGAATACTACCTCAGTGTGCTAGGTGGCCCTTTTGTATCCTTTGTGGGAGTCAGGTCTGGGGATTTGAGGATGTGATCTGGGCCAAGTCAATGTATTTTTATTGTTTCTTCAAAATATGGCAGTTTTTCCACTTTTATTTATTTATTTACTTATTTATTTATTGTCTTTTTTGAGACAGGGTCTCCCTGTAGCCCCAGCTGTCCTGGAACTCACTATGTAGACCAGGCCATCCTTGAACTCAGAAATCCACCTGCCTCTGCCTCCCGAGTGCTGGGATTAAAGGCGTGTGCCACCACGCCCAGCCTGGCCGGTATGTGTGCTGGTATGTGTGTAGTGCCATGAAGGTCAGAAGAGATGCTGAGAACTGAATTCGGGTCCTCTGGAAGAACATTA
Source organism: Nannospalax galili (assembly GCF_000622305.1). Taxonomy (NCBI): domain Eukaryota; kingdom Metazoa; phylum Chordata; class Mammalia; order Rodentia; family Spalacidae; genus Nannospalax; species Nannospalax galili. The sequence goes on along the minus strand of NW_008355472.1, from coordinate 1,769,902 downwards.
GATTCTCTTAACCCCTGAGCCACCTCTCCAGCCCCTTGTCCTACTTCTTAACACTGTAGAAAACACGACACTGGCTAAGATGTATAAAGATCCCCAAAGGGCTTCCCTTGTCTTTTCTGGCCTGTTTCCTCCTGTGTAAAAGGAGATGACAATGTAAGGGCTATTGCCCAATATACAAATCTCTTGGTAAGTCCTGGGCACATGTCACTGGCTCAGTCCTGGGCTTTGGCTAGCCTGGGTGGAACACTCAGGTATCTGCATGTTCACTGGCCAGAGCTACCTGTTCTTCAAGGGGGTCTATCTCAGCCCTACTGTCAAGAGTCAACCTCAGCCTGGCACATCCCCCATCTCTATAGGGCTCCCATAGCACTTGCCTTTTGAGAAGTTATTTCTTTCTTTAATCCCTGGGTGGCCTGGAACTTGCTACGTAGACCAGGTTAGCCATGAACTCAGAAATCCATGCTGGGATTAAAGGCATGTACCATCACATTCAGTGAGGTTTTCTTTTTCTTTAAAGATTTATTTTTATTATCTTTAATTATGTGTATGGTAGGATATGTGCACATGAGTGGGAAATGCCTGTGGAGGTGCATCTATTCAGGAAGTCCTTGAAATTTCCCAGGGAGCCCCCTCCCAGTGGAGGCAGCCAATGTTCTGCCAAGTTGCAAAGGGAAGGGCTTTGCCAAGCTCTCATGGTTGAGAAGTGATGTCATTCCAAGACTAAGTCACATTCTCCCACCAGCAAATCCCAGTCCTCCCCCTAACTCTACAGTCCATGACCCCGTGCTGTTCCTCATCCTGGCTCAGGATGGAAGCACCAGGGAGCATTTAAACTGCTGATGCCTGCAGGGAATCAGTCCCACACACATTTTTTGTCTTGGGTTGAGTTTCTTGAGACAGGGTCTCATGTAGTCCAGGCTGGCCTCAAACACACTATGTAGCTGAAGATGACCTTGAACTCTTGATCCTTCTGACTCCACCTCTCAAGTGCTACCTCACCAAGCGTGGCTGCCATATAATTCTTATTGTTCCCTCATGATTCTAATTTGCTGTCTGGTATGCAAGCCTGGAATTAGATCCTGACTGAATCCTGTCCCATGGAGGCAAGGGTCAAGACTGGCTCCTAAGAGCTGAACTGCATATCTAGACCTGGGAAGTTTCAACATTTAGTGAGCACTTACTATATACTCTGTGTTTTCTTTTTCCAACCATGACATAAGGTAGGATGTATTACTAGCTATACATTTAAAACATTGTGCGTGTGCATGTGTGCGTGTTTGTGTGTGCAGGTACACAAGTGAGGATGTGCATGGTTCCATGTATGTAGAAGTCAGAGAACAACATTGAGTGTCATCCTCAAGAACGCTATTGAGGCAGGGTCTCTCATTGGCCTGGAGCTTGCCAATTAGGCTAGACCGGCTAGCCAGCAAAACTAAGAATCCTCCTGACTCTGCCTCCCCATTGTTGGGATTACAAGCGGACCACCATGACTGACATTTTTACATAGGTTCTGGGATTGAACTCACATTCTTGAGCTGTTAGGGAAAACATTTTACCCACTGAGATATCTTCAGACCTATAGGCTACATTTTAAAGATAAGGAAGATTAAAGCACAGAAAGAATGAGTAAATTTCCCATAGTTATACAACTATGTAGCCCAGATTCACACTCCAGCTGTCTGACTACCATCTGTGCCTTAGTTCATGCCCTGCTGCTTGACTAAAGGCAGATAAGAAAAAAAAAAGGATTTTGACTACTCTTCTTTGTCCCCACCAATGCAGTGGCTGGGCATCCTATACCCCTAGTCCCTATGCCCTCTTCTGATTTCTGACACCAGAAAGTCCAGCCCCAGATGTCCTCCCTAGTCCTGCTAGCCACCTCTTTCTGTGTCTCTACCTCAGGGACCACTTGGCCCATACCAGATGTCCCCCACCAAATCCCACCTCAGACTGAGTATTTCAAGAATGTGTGACTCAGTTGAGAACTTGTCATCCTGGATCCTGACTAGACCCACCTAACCTCAGGCCCCTTCTAGAGTCTATACTGCCTGTGTCTACAATAGTGGTACTGTCATGGCTGGGCCCGTTACTCATAAGAAAATGTGGTTCCCAGATGCATAGACGTGGCTCTGGATCATCAAGCTGGTCAGGAAACCACATGGACCAGATTGTAACTGCACACCCTGTGAGTGAGCATCTGTGTCTATTATGCGTGGGCCCCAGTGCAACCACTCTGGCCATGCCTATACACACCTACCACCCTGGCTCCCAGCATCCTGGGTGGTATTCAAACTCTCAGCATAGAACTCATGGCTCATCCCCTGCCCTGCCACATCTACCTCCTCACCCAACCCAGAACTTGTGACTTCTCCTCAACCTTATTGTCTTTGCTCAACCCCCATCCATGCCTAGTGCTCTCCCAAGGGCAGATGCCTGCTGGATCACAAGTTTCTTCATCTACTCATGCCCAGGCACTGGTTGAGAAATTATTCCATGCCAAGTACTGAAGATAAAGATGCTTTTAAAATGCACATCATCCCAGCCACAGGAGGAAAACTCCCATCCACTGAGAAGCAGCTCCCTCCAAGATGTCCCAGTGGGTACCACCCTCTCCTTCCTTAATTCATCTCCAGCCTCCCTCAGCAAGGGCAAGGGACTGGTGGACCCTTCCCTGTATCTCCACAGGCAAGCCCAAGCTGGAAACACCTTGGGCTAATAGCCCAAGTACTTGGAGAATTTAGTTAAGTCAGAAGATGATTTCCATTCAAACCTCTCTCCATCTCCCAAAATTGGTCTTGACAGATCTTCTATAGAGCACATATCTCCTCCTATCCCCCAGGACCATGACCTGTTTTGTCTGCTGCCCAAAATACAGCTGCCCTCTGTGGACTGTGGTCAGCCTCCTAAAGGTTTGGGTTCAAATGTGAGCCTTCCCTGAGTGACTCCAGACAGGGCTCCTGCTGGGAAATTTCAGTGTGCTCTGGCCCTCTCTGGCCTCAGATTTCTCAGTGGTAGCAAAGTTGTCCTGGATCTCTAGAGGACCCTGGTAGCTGAAGTGGAGGAAAGCAGGATCCAGGCAACCCTAGCTGGGCAGAAGGCAGCACTCTTAGACAGGCAGGCCTGCCCAGGCATGCCAGGCTCAAGGGTACTACACAAGGATCAAATTCCAACATACGAGGTTCCTCAGAAGAGAAACTCAGTCTCTCCATGACCCAAGAAGAGACTATGGACAAAAGAGGGCTCTAGAATCCTTTCTTAGGGATCCCACACAGGAAAAGGCCTAGCAGCTTCCCCCAGAAAGCTGACCTCTCTGCAGGTTCTGCTCCACCTGGGCCCTGCCCTAATACTTCAGCCCTGGAGGGTCATAGATACACACCAGGGCAAGCCCAGTCACCCAAAGGCTATGTGAGAAGGCAGGCGAGGCTCTGTACCCAGGTATATGAACACAGTGTGTTGAAAGCGGGAGACCATGTAAGTGCAATGTGTAAGTTTGAGTCTTTGGCGGGGAATGGGTACCATTTGGTACCTGAGCTTCTGTGTGTATGTCTACCTGGATATGCAGATGTGTCTACAGAAGTATGTGTGTACAAACAGACATGTATACAGATCTACAGTTGTGTATGCATACAAATGTGCACATAAGGCATGTGCGTACATTTATGTATAAATGCATATGTTAGTCCGTGCCTGACACAGGTGCTACCTATGTCCACTATTGCACTAGCTGTGGCTCTGAATGTAGGGTGGCCCTTGTAGAAAGAGGATCTGACCACAGACAGATGCTGGGGACAGTATAGATTCAAGCTTGGGGTGGGTGGGACCTGTTCCTAGGCTTGGGGTGGGTCAATGAGAAGTCTCATCCATTTCAATGCATGATATTCAATGAATCCATATTTCCCTTGTATGTAGCAGATGGTCAACAGTATAACCCACCATCAGGAAGGGAACCCATGAAATTCTAGTCCAAACTTGCTGGCTCATACTGGAACTAAGAGGACACCTCAAACCTTAGTATCTGTTCTTTATCATCCACAGACCCCAAAATCCTTCCTCTACACACCACTGCCCTGACCACCACACAATCACACCCAAACATCATCAATTATTCCACAGACACAGGTACACACGCACACACACACACACACACACACACACACACACACACACGGATCTCTACTGCCCACAGGACCCAGGAGGTGCCCTGTCCCTGGTCTGGAAGCCCTGCCAGACCCTTAATCCCAGACAAAACCTCCCCTCTGTGGTGCCCACACTGCCTTCTAGCATTTCTGGAGGTACCCGCCACACTATACTGCAGCTTCCAGGAACAGGATTTTTACTGCTTTGCCCACTGCTGATAGCCTCTAAAACAAAGTTCAGCCTGACATTCCTCAAAACCACATCCAAGAATCAGGTAGAACATTCTTTCCAATCTTTCCACCTTCCTCAGTGGGCCTTGCCTAACTCTGCATTTCCCTGTGCCTCCCCAATCAGACAGGGCTCCTCCAGGCAGAGACTGGGTCCAAGGCAGCTCCAAGGGCCCATACCCAGCATGAGGCTGGGCACAGAGGATAAAGCCTAAAGCCTGGCAGAGCACCAGGTTTGACAATCTCCTCTATGAAGTTTGGGCATATCTGAAAGGTAGGGCCACCAAGGCCAATTATTCAAAGCCCAAACATCCCAGGGAAGAGACCTATAAATTGCCCTCTCCCCATTGGAATCATTTTCTAAAGTATGCCCCCCTGCTTGAACATATCCTGAGACTGGGAGCTCACCTCTTCTCAGCCAGTTCCTTCCCATGTGGGGAAGATGACTCTTCCCATAGCATCATCCTGTCGGTCAGACCCCTCCCCCCCAACCATCCCAGGCCCCACTTTCCATGGGAAGCAGGAAGGCAGCCAGACAGGAGAAGAAGCAGATTCCTTCAAAGCAGCCCTGGCCACCTTCCAGACAGCCTTAGACAGACACGGGAAGAAGGGACTCTCAGCTCTGGCCTATCCCAGGTCAGCAAGTGAGTTAAGGATGCTCAAACATCCAATTGCAATCACTATACCAGGAGTTTGACAAAATATAGAGGCAGTCCACAGAAATTCTTGAGCAACTTCTTCTTGGCTTCACTGTATCTTGAAGCCCAGGGTCCCCTTGACTTCTCACTTAGGCCAGCCTTCACTAAGTCCCCTCTATTGAGTCTCTATGACCAAACTGAGCTCACCAAGTCCTCATCCCCAACATCCCTGCCCATACAGATAAAGGCCCTCTTCCCTCCTGACTCCCAATTCTTCCCCTCCAGCTCCCATGCTCTAGCCTATAGTAACAGGGGTCAGGGCATCTCTACTCCTGCCCCAGGAAATGGCCATGTAGATGTGGCCTCCTGAATCCAGGCTGCCAGGATGCTGGGTAAAAGAGATGGCTGGTCCTCACCCAAGGGTAACTACCCACAGCCCTGCCCAACCCCATCTAAGCAACTGCAATTCCTGGGCTGGATCTGCTCCAGGGGTACAACCAGTTACCAACCTATCACTCCTCACTATATACTCATCCCTGGGCTAGTCAAAATAGAGTCCATCAGAGAAGCTGAGGCAAGGCAGTCTAAGCCACAGGGACCTGAAGCCCCATCCTCAGCAACTCAGAAACCTTCCTCCAGAAAGGCCCCAGTCTGTGGCTTCAGGCTTCCAAGAACTTGCACAACCTCATGCTCGAAGAAAATCCAGGAGTCTGTGCTGCTCACATTCTGCAAATTCAAGGACCTGAAGTTCTCAGAGTGCATTCTATTATACTAACCACCAGGGACACACTCAGGACTTCCATATCTGGGTTTCCATGGCCCCTGGATCTTGATCATCTGTAGGCTTGAGTCTCTGAATACCAGGGAAGAGGGACTGGGGAAGCCCCTGGAAATGAACACCCACTCCTAGGCAGTGTTAAAAGCCATAGGATGGCCTGTAATGTGGAGTACGGAGACTGGGAAGGTGGTAGGCCAGTGTGAGTGGCTCTGCCCAACCCCACCACTCTGTCTAATCTTAGATAAGAACGAATTCAACCCAAGCCATTTCCTCACTTCGCAACTGGAGGTCAGTTGGCCAGAAGGAGGTTGTAAAGACTAAATGAGAGAAGGCCAGTGCACAATAGCAGGGATCCAGGCATACAAAGCAGCTGGGGAAAGGATAGCACTTGCTGTTCTTATGCCCCAGCAGGCCTCAGAGTCCCCTGACAGTGTTAGTGTCTATGGTTTGAGCACAGAATGTTTAATCTGTTGCTTGAGGGACATGTGCCTACTCCAAGCCCATCCCAGCTCCTCTTTCCCCATCGCCCTACAGCTCTTAGTTTAGAAGATGTGCCTGGCGAGAGAAGATGTGCTTGGGGTACAAGTACAACAGACTGAACCCCCAGAGCAAAGCCAATTTGCCTCAACCCCCACAGCAGTCTCTCTCACTCTGAGACTCAGTTTCTTATCTGTACCACAACAATGTGGAGCCTTTGGTGAACAGTCTATAGCTCAGGATTCAGGCTAGGTAGCCATGGTGGCCTCTGTGAAAAGGCCTTGACCAGAAGGAAGAACCAGCAGATGTCACATTCCTGGGACCCAATGAAGGGAGTGGCTGAGAATAGACTAGGAGACCCCATGTGACTCCCCATCCCTGGAGCCTTAAAGGCTGGAGAAAATTTCCCCAAGCCACCCTTTTGCACCTGGAAAGACCCCACCCCCACCTACACCAGGAGACTAAGTGCCTCCTTGGCAGGACTGCTCTGGCAGAACCATTTCCAGCTATGACCCCTGCATGATGTATTAGGCCCTCCAGCCTCCCCTCTGCACCATTCCCCACACTGGTAAAATTTCTCTCTTCCAGTTAAAGGGGCAAGAGACGGGACACCAGTGACCACACGCCCACCAGGTCTGTGCCCTCATTTCATCTTTATATTAGTGTCATTTTACAATTGATGGGACTGAGGTCATTGTCTAAAGTCACAATGGAAATAGAAGGACAATTATCTGCATTCAGCTGCTTCCAGATCCCAAGTTCCTCCTCCAAAGAGATGGGGGCCTCTCTCCTGGCATCTTCCTTCTCACACCCCAGTAGCCCCCAAGCTGCAGAAGGCAAAGACCATAGTCCCCTCTTCTCTTGCCTTCCTAGTCTGGAAACAGCCACACTTCCTGATTGATCCAAAGTCACTCAGCCCAGGCTCCCGGAGTGGGACTGGGAGATGTGGTGTTCTGTTTCTAAGCACCCGTCGCTATGGAAGCCAGGTGCCGCCAGCCCAAGGCCTAGCAACAAGGCATGCATGATGTGGGGTGGAGGGCATTGTCAGGGGCTTTAGAGGCAGCCAGCAAGAAAGCAAAGGCAGACTACATTCACTGGAGCGCTAGAGGACTGGACTGGATGCTGTGCAGAGCTTGTAAGGGGAGGAAGGAGTCAGAGAGGTGAAGCCCAGGCAAGACCTTAGAGACGAGACCCAGAGATAAAGGTTGAGAAGTATGTAGAAACAAAGGGAGTCCAGAGACTAAAAGGCAGAGGCACTGTCAGGGAGACAGGTGTGGGAAGATGGAAGCAGGTAGGCAGAGACAGAAGCCAGTGGAGGGGAGAGCCGGGTGTCAAAGGGGAGAGCCACCAGGAAATGACAGAGATGGATGGACTCATGACAAAAGGAGATAAGTCTGAGGCAGGAGGCAATATAGAGACTGTAATAAAGGAGGAGAGAACTGGGAAAAGAGGGGTAGGCAGGCCGGTGGGGACCAGACCAGGAGGCAGAGCAGACAGCAGTGGGGACAAGACAGTAGAAATATGAGGACAAGGGCACTGAGGCAACCAGAACCCTGAGCTGGCCCCAGCCTGGGCATTTCCTTCTCCATCTGCCCTTAGGTAGCACAGGCCTGTGTCTGTTCTATTCTTACCGGGCTACAGCGAAGCAGTGTCAGAAACAGCAAGAAGTCAGGCTTTTGAATCCAGGACAGAACTCTTCCCCAACCCTGCCCAAGTCAGCCCATTCCAGCTGCCCACAGAGCCTCTGTTCTCACAAGGTACATCTGCCCCCTCCCCACCCTTCCAGATTGAACAAGATGATATGGCCTAATATGGGAACAGAACTCCTGCTCTAGTGGTTGGTTTCCTTCACAGGAAGGGAACAGCAGACCCTATGTTGGGGCACTGGGACCAAGGACGAGGCAGGTGAAGAGACAAAAACACAACTGCTTATCTCAGGCTGTGACTGGGGAAGGCAGAGCATCCTGGCCTCGGGGGTCAGGGGAGTGGCAAACACCTGACAGGCAGCATCTCATTTAATCCTCACTGTGTCTGGGGTGCAGATACAAGAAACTGAACCCCCAAAGGGAAGCCATTTGCTTCAACCTTCCCAGTTGCCAGTAGGCACTGAGCCAGGTCTTAAATCCAGGTCTTCTGAAGCCCATTCAGGTGGAAGAACCTGGTGGAAGTCATGGTGTGGGGATGACAGTCAGGAAGAAGCTAACCCAGAATCACCTAGGAGCACCTCCCAACCTCCCAGGAGGAATTTGGGGAAGCTTGGGAGAATCTCAAGCCCCACTTGAGGCCACAACTCCTCCTGCCACCTGACTTCCATTTCCCTTGTCAGGATGTAACAGCAATTAGCTAGACCCCCATCAGATGCTAATGTCCACCCCACACACAATACCTGTGCTAATTATTCCTGGGATCAGCACAGTGGAGGGCACTGATAGCCTGCCTTGGGAGCTCAGTGTCCTCAGAGGTGCCCATGTGCCTCACCAGCTCCCTCTTTCCAGGCTTCTGGAGGAGGACCAAAATGAAGTCTAATTAAGTGCCTACTATGTGCCCCATGGTGCGGAACACTGGCCGTTCATTATCTCATTAAATTGTCCACAGAGGTCTCTGGAGGCCACTAGCTGTGTTGGCCCCACCTCCCTGCCGCTCCTGATCCTGGCTTCCCTCCTACCCCCACAGTCACCACTGTAGGGCAGCTCTCATGGCACCCACCCCCAGGAACAGCCACTAAAGGATGGTGGGTTTGGGAGCAGCAAGTGCCAAAGATGCCTGAAACAGCAAGGTTATTACTCCTGTCTGTAGTGGGGGGCAGTGGGGGAAACAGGGGAAGGTGTAGCCTGACAGTGGAAATCAGGAGAAGGAGCAGAGGGCAGTGGGAGGTAGGCTTCACACCAGCTTCACCCCACATGCTATATGTTGGGTCTGGGCCACAATCCAGAAAATCAACCCATGGCGCCACACTCCCCTGGGCCCCAGTTCCTGGAAGACGATGCTGAAGGGATGATCAATCTGTCTCCCAGCCTCCCGTTCTGCTGCCTGAAGCCTTCCTCTTCCAAGAAGACTGCCCCCCAGCCAGCCAGTGTCATAGTCAAGATGAGAGTGTAGATAGAAGAGGCTGGGATACAATGCGCAGTGACCCTCATCCCCTCTACAGCCTAGATGGATGGATGCTGCACGGGGCAGTGCGGAAGATCACATTCATAATGCATATGTGCACGTGTGCACATGCACACTGGAAGACCAGGAGTTGTGAACACAAGATGTGAGCCATGTTGGTCTGAGTTCAAATCTTATATCCTCCATTTTTTACATACCTGTGCTACACAAGTCACTTAGCCTGTCTGGGCTTCAACTTTCTTATGTATACAGTGGGGTTAGCAATTATATCTAAATAATTGGATGGATGAGACTGCACATAAAAAGTTGTAGCACAATGTTTGGCACACAATATGTTTTGATACACAAAAGCTTTCATAAGTGTTACTGTATGTGTGGGTGGGTATGCATGTGTAGGTAACCTTGAGAGGCCCAGGAGAGATTTCTGACACTCTGGCAAGGGGGTTCAGGCAATATTCCCCAACTACCAGGCCCCACTAAAGTGGGGGTTCAGCTAACAGAGGAAGACATACTGTGCTCCTTCCCACTAACCCTGCCCCCCAAAAAACACCTGTGCTGAGCAAGACTGTAGGGAGAGATGAATGGCTTGGCAGCCACCAGGCAGGACTGGTGATTAGGAGGCTAACAGCCCTGCATCCGGAGAGGCATGGGAGGGAGGCTGAGCTGCAGGGCCATCTATCAAGGCTGGCAGGCTCAGTAATGCTGCAAAGCGGGATGGGGGAGAGGAAAGAGAGCTGCAAGATGGGGGAAGTATAGACAAGCCAGGGCCAGGTAGACAGGCCCAGCCCAGCCCCTGCCATGCTGTAACCCCAAATGAGTCACTGTTACCTTGGGATCTCAGTTTCTTCATCAGGACAATGGGGCTAAAGTACTCTTTCTGTACTGTTTCAGGCTCGGTATTAGACCTGGGTTCCAGGAACGGCCCTAAGGAAAGTGTGAGGGGCTCAGGGACACCTTCACCTCCTACAAGTAACCAGCTCAATGGAAAGTTCCCAGGGGTAAGGGAGGAAGGGGATATAGTGTATGGTCTGGGCTGAGAGCCCAAGGATCCATTTTTAATCCATTTCTGATCCTAATCCCTTCTTGATCATAGTCAAGCCTCCTGATTTCTAGACACTTTCTTCGGTGTCCTGCTGCCACCACCCACACACCCACCAGTGTGGCTGACACCAGCAGGAAAGGCCCCAGGCAAAGCCCTAGTCTATGCAAATTTCATTCAAACTCAGAGCAATGTGACCCATGGACCCTGCCCACCCTGAAGAGGTAATGGCTACCTGGGGAAATCCTGGCCAGTAAGCCTGGAACAAGAGCTTCTATCAGGAAACTAGCAGAGCCTGTGATCTCTCTAGTGACCAAAGCTTGGGCAAGTCACTTCTCCCTCTGGGCCTCAGTTCTTCCACTTCTAAAATGAACACTACCACCCATTTAAAAAGCAACCGAATGACAATGAAAACCTGCAGGGCTCTTCCTTGTGACCTAACAGCGTGCTCTTTACTACATGTCTCCTGCAGGCCTCAACTCCTCTCTGTTCTCTGCTACACCTCTGCCCCTCAGGCGGCTCCCCGCCTCCATATTTCACCTCTGGATAATGGTGCTCCACCTAGAAACCCTTCCTTATTTATCAGGGCCAGAGGTATCACATTCCCCACAAAGATGCTGGCACAGCCCCTGGCACAGCTAAACTAGACCTTCCTCCAGTCTGCCAAACACTTTCCCTGAGGCTTGAGCCAGGATACAACTGTCCCTCTGTGTCACTCAGCTCCCCAGAGTAGAGAAAAGGGCTAAGCATCTATCTCAGAGGCTGAAACAGGAGTAGAGCTCAGAGAAAGTGGAAGAAAGGTAAAGGAGGAAGGAATGAAAAGAGGAAAGAAGCAACTGTCCCCTAGGTCTCTCTGGCTCTAATAATCTCCACCAACTCCAGTCCACTCCAGCAGGAGCCCCATGCCCTGGCCCAGGCTCCATCCCCCTCCTCTGCCACTCCTCAGGCCCAGTCCCTGTCAAGAACAGTGGTAGAAAAGCCCAGAGCGAAAGGGGTCTTTGACCTCTGCCTCCACACCAATGGAGGCTAAGATCGGCACCCGGTCGGTCGTCATAGTGATGCTGGATGCTGTCATCACAAATTCATCGCTTGAGCTCTGGGAGGCAAGCGAGGTGTGAGGAGTATGGGGCAGAGCTGATCAGAGCTGATCAGAGCTACTAGGAGATGGAGTCCTGAGGCTTTGGGGAGAGCAGGGATTAAATTCCACCCCAATCCAGGCGTGTCCTCCCCTCAGCCTCTGCATATCCAGATGAAGAGGGGCACAGACCTTTCCCCAATCTGTTGCAGCACCTACTGTGTGCCCAGCACTGTCCAACTGAGTTCAGTGAAAGTGGAAAACCTTGCTGGCCCAGCCTCTATGATTGGGTGCCCAGGCCACTGAGTAAGGCAGGGGAGATGTCCCTCAGCATGTCACAGGGGCTGAGGAAGGGTTGGTGAGGAAGGAAAGTCACGTGCCAGGCATGTACCAGGCACAAGGCCACTAGAAAAGTACTCCAGTCCAGACAGCCTGCAGGGTCAGAACTATTACCCCTTTATAGATACCTGAATGTTCTCTCTGAATCCTCCCAGCCAATCCTCCCTTCCCCACCCCCAGGCCCTCACAATGGCCCGCCTACTCTTATTCCCACCCTTCTGAACTCCCAGCTGTGGTTGGAGAGGGTCCACATTTCACCCTTCTTATAGGGGGCTGGTAGTTTCTCTTTCTCCCCTCCTGAGTCATGAAGATCATAACAGGCCAATCCACCCCTCCTACTCGATTGGCCATCAAATCAGTCCTATGGATGGACGGTGGGGCTGTCCGTGGTGCTGAAACCTAGCCCTTCACTCAAAAGTCTGCCTTTGGCCATTGGAATTCACTAGTCTCCTCAGCCTGGGAGAGGCCGCTCCCACCCATAAGGCACCTCAAATGAACTGCTTCCTTCACTCACAAAGCCTCAGGAAGGAGCCAGCTAGATGGCTCAGTGCCTGCTGCTCAAGGCTGGCAGTCTGAGTTCAATCCTTGGAACCCAAATAAAAAGTGGAAGGGGAGAACCACAAAGTTGTCCTCTGACATCCACACGTGTGCTGTGGCACACATGCTCCACACATTACACACACACACACACACAAACACACAAAAGATAATAAAATGAGGGCGCTGGAGAGATGGCTTAGCGGTTAAGAGCACTGGCTGCTCTTGCAGAGGACCCAGGTTCAATTCCCAGCACCACATGACAGCTACGAACCTTAACTTCACTCCAGTTCCAGGGGAATCCAAAGCCCTCTTCTGACCTCTGCAGCATTGCACGACATGGGTACATTCACATACATGCAGGCAATACACTCATACACATAAAATAAAAATTTAAAATAAAAATTTTTTAAAAAAATAAAATGAAACAAACCTAAGAAGGAATCTATTTGGAGCACAAGGCATTTATTGGGTGCTAGGATATGCAGTCCTGTGGGAAAGGACACAAGACAGTAACAAAACAGATCTGATTCCTGCACTTGGGAGGCTTGGGTATGGTAGACACAGCACTGGGGGGAGAGGGGGAGAGATATTACAGTGCAAGGAAGTGGAAATTATATCCCCATTTTACAGAGGGGAATGGAAAACCTGGGGGGTAGATAAAGGGGTTTGCCCAAAGTTACACAGGTAGTGACTAGCAAAGCCAGGACAGGACACAAACCCAGATGACTCTGCCTCCTAGATGGGAAGGGAATCACAGAACTAGTCCCTGTTCTCCAAAAATGTATAATCTACTTGTCCCTGCCCTCTAGCCAATAAGCCCCACTGGGACACTTGAGTCTGACCTGAATCCCTCTGGCCGCAACTCTGACTTGGCCTCTCTTTGTTAGAGCCCTCAGTGAGGCAGAGGATAATCTTTCATCTCTTTGTAGACACCTGGGGTGCTTCCATGAGCTCCTAGCCCTTTATCCACCCCCTACTTGCACAGAGGCCTCCCCCTACCCCTCTGCAGGAGGGAGCGAGGTGTGGGCTCTAAAAATACCTTAATCCCTCCCTGTTCACGCTCTAATTAAGCTGAGTGAGTCAGTACTTTAAGTAATTTATTGCTAGTTACATAATTGCTTTAATATTTGGTTCTAGAAATGGGGAACAAAGTGCCCCCTTCTTTTCAGGGAATTGGTAATCCACAGAGTGGGGCTGTGGCCCTTGGATGGGGGAAATATGGGGAGAAAATCAGATTTATCCCAGTCAGACCCCTGCTTTAATCTGGAGCTTCTTGTGGCTGTTTCCACCAGGGCCCTAGGGCATACCTACACAGGCAAGTTTCTGGCCATGCCAACTCTCTCCTGCTTGTTCCCTGATCTGTGCCTTTCTAAAGCACCACTTCCAACCAATACATCCCTCAAATCCAGGGCTTGCCATCAAAAGCCAAACCATACACATCCCTTTCCCTGCTTGGCTTCATCATCTTGGTCCAACAGCAAAGGCCAAGGCCCAGAGAAGGGCAAGCAGTTTCCTGGCACACACCAGCATCTCAGAGGTAGCTTTGCTCTGTGTAGCCTAGTTGTCAGGGCAAGGAAAAGCCAGCACCTCTCACAGCCCTGCAATAAGCCACACACACACACACACACACACACACACACACACACACACACACACACCCCACAGACTCATTACAAAGGGCACAAGAGAACTAGGATGAAAATTTCTTTCTTGATTGTGATGATGGTTACCTGACTACAGATTCACTAATACTAATTATACTCTTTAAACTAGAGGTTTTATTATATTAATTGAGGTATTCCTCAATTAAACACATATAAAAATAAATTTAAAAAGAGAAACCAGACCCCCACCCTGAAGGCCCCACAGCAGGAACAACTGTGCTGAGACTGAGGGGTGGAGTGGTCTCAGGGTGCACTTAGTAGGTGTTCACAGTGCAGAAGTTCACTTTGCTCCATGCCAATTAGCAAGGCAGTGCTAGGCACCTCCTGTGTGCACCTGCATGCCCTTAAGTCTCATTAGCTTGGTTCCCACTCTCTATAGCCCAGGAGGGAGCCCAAAAGTGTGCCAGGCTCAATACACACTGTCTCATTTCCTTGCAGCAGCCCGAATGAGGTGAGTTCCATGATTATGCCCCTCTACAGACAGAAGCAAAGGTTGCAGGATTCACAAGTCCTGCAGCTAAGATGTAGAGGAACTCAGATTCAAGACAGTCTCAAAGGCTTGTGTTCATAATCACTTTCCTTGGTGATTCTAAATCGCACGGGTTAGGCAGCCGTATGTGAAGGACACGCCCTCTGAGCCCACGGCTTGACTAAAGAGTGCACTTCACTAGGCTTAGAAGTAGGAATGGAAGATGGGAGTGTTGGTGCTTGCCTGTAATTCCAATATCAGGGAGGTGAAGGCAGGAGGATTTTGAGTTTAAGGCCCGTCTGGGTTATTTAGAAAGACACTTTCTCAAACCACAAATATAATGAAAAAAAAGAAAAAGGGGGAGCTGATGAGGAGGGGTAAAGAGGGGAATAGAGGGAAGGGGAAGAAAGAACAGGAGAGTAGAGGAGAGATCTTGGGCAGAGCACAGCCAAGAGAAGACAAGTGAGCAGGTGTAAGTTCAGAGAGGTGGCGAGAGGCAAGGCCAGCTTGAGGTAGGAGGGAACTGGGTCAGGCAGCAAGCCCGGGAGAAGCATAAAAGAAATCCACAGAACTGAGAGGATTAGGCAGCAGTGCCTCCTCAGGTCCCATCAGTTTCTTGGCTCTAATGGCCCATGTACTATCTCAGTGGGTATAGGCGGGACCATGAAAAAAAAAAAAAAAAAAAAAAAAAAAAAAATCCTCCATTCCCAAATTTGCCAAAAACTAGGCAAGAAATAGTTAATGATAGCTCCAAGGTTAGGGAGCATAAAAAGTCTCTGATCAAGCCAGAAAGGGGCTGTGAAAGGGAAGAAGGGAGGAGGCCTTAATTGGGGAGTAGTAGAGCATATCTGATATGGAAGGGGGGATACTGCGAGTTAAAGGTTTAAGCTAGGATTGAAGCGGGGGAATGGGCAAGATGAGGAGGTGGGATGTAGATTAACCAAAACTAAGGATGTATGAAAGAGTCTTATGGAAACCCACTACTTTGTGAGCTAAGTAAAATACACATTTTTTAAAGGAATAGAGGTACCTTGCATGGATGAATGACATTCCTCCCAGAAAACTTGGGTTACTAAACTAAAATCTCAGTGCCAGGCATAGGATACCTCCCTAGGAGTTATGTGGAAGCATGAATGTGGAAGGGGCTTACAAGACCCCACCCCTATCTGAGGAACTATTGATAGTTAATGGCTGGCTACTGAGGGAGAGTCATTTTTCTTTGAGGGTGTGGTCACTGGTAGGTTGCCCATGCACCAGTAGATGACCTCACATCCATTCTCATTCAGGCAGCATGAAATGGACTCAATGGGTTATTTCTTTTGAAAAAAAAAAAAAAGGACATGAAGTTGGAAGGGGAGGTATTGGAGTCCATAGGGAGTTGGAGGGGCAACTTGGGGCATTGTATACATGTATGAAATTATCGAAGAAGTCTATCAAGACTTGAGTAAAGAGCAGGGAGCATCATGGCAGAGGATGGCTGTGATGAGAACCATGAGTTCAACTGCCCAGAGGTGAGAGACACTGCACACATGGGAACCATGGTGATGTGATCTCATTGTTGGCAGTGATGCGTCCATGCCAAGCATGAGTGCTTTCCTGGGGAGCTCCATGCATCAGCTGAATCCCACCCATGCTTCTTGTCTGAGTCAGTGACCCTGTGCAGGATGCCTGGGTGTTTCTAGTCATTCTGTGCCTCAGATACAGCCTGTCTGTGGCTTGGTACACACTGATAACTGTCATGTGCATGGTGGCCTCTCCATGGCTGTGTGCTGTGGACTGCTTTGCATGGGGAGTTCTGCATCTTTTGAGTTTGTTTCTCTCTGAATGCCCTATTAGTGTTTGTGTCCCTAGGTCTGGATTGTTTGGGTCTCAGTGCACTGAGTGTATGTTTGTGGCCAGGACATTTAGTCCCTCAGATCAGACAGCTGGGACTGAAAGCAGAGGCTAGTCAGGGGGTGCTGGAGCATGGACCCAGCTGTCCACAGTAGCACCTAATGATTGTCAAGCACTGTGTGGGACAAAAGTTGGCTCCAGGATGCTAATTATCACTGATAATGAGTCAGGGCTCAAGGCCCCATGGAGGCTGAAAGTGGATCCCCAGTGGAGCATGCCACATGGATGAGCAGGCTGGTCCAGAGCCCCTAATCCCTCAGCACCATGAGGGGACTGCCCTTGCTGACTCATCTCCCAAGAAGGCCCAACACCAGGGCTCTGGACAGCAAGGAGGATGGAGACCTCGGGCCAGAAGAAAGCTCAAGGGAGGATTTGATATGAACTTGGCATTGCGGGGCTCACAAGTGTGATCAAGAGATGAGGAGCAGTGACCCAGCTTTGCTTTCAGGGTGAAAGTTGGGGGGGTGGCCTAGCTATAAAATTGATGGGTACCCCAAGAGTGAGCAGTGCAGGCAGCATGAGGATAGGACAGCAGGGAGGGCTGTCCCTGGAGGGCGTGAGCATCAGTGGGTAGACACACCGGAACAAGAGCCATAGCACAGGCATGGGAGCCAGGGGTGGGGCTGACATGGCCCCTCTGACCCAGGCAACTCACATATCATTGGCCACCCATAGAGGTACCTCTTGCCTTTCATCTGGGTTGTCACACCACCTCCTCTCTGCCCCACAATTTACCTAATCCTAAAGCTAACCTCAGCCTGACCCCACCGAAGCCCCCCTCTGCTTCCTGATGGGAGCTGGGCCTCTGAGTCATCCTCTCCACCACCAGGTCCTTCCCTGGAACCCTGCATTTGCCTTTTGATCCCTCTAAAGGGCCAAGGTCACCTCCAGCATCACTACTCAAGAAGTATCCTAGTGAACTATCCCAGCACTCACCCCAGAAGTGAGACTGCATACATCTGGGGATGCCTGTTGCTAACAGAGCAGGGCAAGGACCATCTAGTCCATCTGCATGGCCTGGGTAAGGAGCACAGGCAGAGGACACCAGGACATCACCAAAGATAGCTAGGATGCATGAGCAGGTGTAAGGAAGGACATTGTTCAGCAGCCCCAGAGCTGCACAGACAAGAGGAAGGGTAGGAAGCAGCTGCCACGATGACAGTGCCCCACTACATGCATATGGGTGCCTATGAAGCATCCACTAGACCTCAGTCAATGTGAGAGCAGATATCTGAAGGCCAGGCCAGGATTTAGCATTAACTCTGATATGAACCAGCTGTGAAACTGTGGGTGAGCCTGTACTCTCTTCCATCATTCATTTGTCCCCTCCAGATCCAAGTGCCACTCTTTCCTGCTGGCCTCTGTATACCCTGGAGGCTGGTTTCTAGTACCTGCTTCACCTCAGCTTCACACACACACACACACACACACACACACACACACACACACACACACTTCCAGGTGAGTTCTTCTAAAGCATATAGGGTGCTGACAGGAGAGCACCCCTCAGCAACTAACTCCTGTTGACAAGTAGGTAGCCATACTCCTGCTGGGAGCTCCTTCTCCAGGCCTCGGCTCTGGCTCTTGGGTCCAGTGCTCCTTCTCCAGGCCTCTCCACTGCTACTCTAGGCATGGCACCTCCTAACTCCTTCCACACTCAAGAAGCGCTCCCTCATTACACCCAGGGCTCCCTCATCACACCGCCTGCAGGGAACCAGCTTGAGTGGCATTTGTTTTGTTCCTCTCTACAAAATGGTGCCGGCTCCTTGAAGGCTATTGAGGTGATTAAACAAAGTAATTTCTAAGACTTCATAAAGGGCACTTTGGAAACATTCCTTCTCTGTGCAGGGTAGGCAGCACATGCCTGTAATCCCAGAATTCCAGGAGATGAAGACAGGAGGACCAAGAGTTCAAGGTCATTCCTGACTACATAGTGAGTTCCAGGCCACCCTGGGCTCGATGAGGCTCTGTCTCAATAAACCAAAACTAAAACTAAATATAAACTAAATTTAAGACCAAAGAAAAGGAAAAAAATTAAAATATTCTTTTTCAATGAATGTGGTGGTGCATATTTTTAATTCTTTAATCCCAGCATTCTCAATGCAGAGGCAGGTGGATCTCTGTGAGATCTAAGCCAGCCTGTTCTATGTAGCGAGTTTTAGGCCAGCCAGGGCTACATTGTAAGCCTCTATCACACACGCACACAAAAAATTATTTCTTATTATTTTTCTCCACTTGACCCCACTCAGAGTTTTAGGGTAATTCTGGATCCTCTGGAATGAGAAAGGATGTGCTACACCCACCTGCTCCTTACCTCTCCTACCCCTCCAGTCCCAGAAGCTTCTCCTGTGGCCCAGGCAGAGCCTACACCTGAGCCCCTCCCCCAGGACTGGCCTCCTTTCCTCCATCCCAGGCAGGACTCCCCTATGTCTGTCTGCTCCTTCCCTGCCAGTGCAAAACCACCTCCAAGTGTCAGGTCCTGCCTGGTTACCCCAACCCCTCCTGAATGTTCACATTCCTGCCTCCAACCCACAGGAAGACAAAATTCTCTGAGGTTCCACACCTCCCAGTGAATCTTTAGCAGCCATGGCTGAAAGATTACTTCAGAAAGTTTGCAATCACATTCTTTGCAGATGGAGCCCACTCCTCCTGAAGTCAAGAGGGGCAGCCCTTGTTCACAGCTATCCCAGGGACAGGAAGCTCAGTCTTCCTTCCCATGGACGCCTCTGCCCAAGGGCCAGTCCTGCATCCTGTGCCTGAACTGGGTCTGGCTGTCCTGATTCCCACATAGCCCAACACTGCCTTAACACCAAGAGCCCATGGAAAAATTATAGGGAAGCCTTGAATGTCAGAACAGTAGAAACCTAAAATAAAAGCACCACTCAAAGATGAGGCAATTGAGGCTTAGAGAGGAGGCCCTTCCCCTGCCCCCACCCACCCCTGAGCTCTTCTCACAGAGTCTCCCATATTCTGTGGAATGAGAGACTTCACAAGCCCCCAGAAGGCACTTCACAGCATGCAGAAAGCTCTGGTAGACGCTTCAAAGCCAGAGGCACAGAGGAATGGAGATGCCCAGGTGCAGGAGGGTGCAAGTACAGCCTTGGATCTCCTCAGGGTGCGCCAACTGCCTGAGGGGCTGAGGGAGAAAGGCCTTCCAACCAGGACACACCCTTCACTCCAGCCCTGCCTCTCACCCTGATCCTACTGGATGACTTTAATCACTGTTCCTCTCTCAACTTTAGTAGTAGCTTCTATACAGGAGTACTGGGTTGGGAGTCTCCAAAACTCTGAATGGGTACAGGTGTGGTCATTAGGAGTTCCTGGGGAGAATGGAACCTACACTCCCCTGCTATATCTGGTCACATCATCTCAATCAATGGCCAAGGATCCTGGCCACCCAGCATGAACCTGAACTTGAAGACACCCTATTTTACAAGGCCTTCACAGACTGGAGGGGGTGCCAGAGCCCCTGAGAGGAACCCAGCCCCTCATATGCATGAGCGGCATGACAGTCCCTGAAGTCCAAGTTCATGGCCATCTTGTCTCTACCTTCAGGCAGATGGGACCCCTAGAGAGAGGGTGACAAGAGGTCTTGCTGGGTCGGCAGCACAGGTATGTGACCTTCCACACACATGTATTCACAAGCACAGATACACATCCACAGTTTCACTAAAACATACAGCATTCTACACATGCATGTGCAAACACACACACACACACACACACCAATATCACTCTGCATCTCAGTATCAGACAAATTTCAAGCAAATCAGGATCCAGTAGAAACCTAGGCCTCCAGTGTAAAGTCATTCTAAGTTCATGCCCCAATCATAGCCTGTCCCAGAAGTATGAGGAGGAAATTTCTTATCCCTCCAGTAAGTATCTCCCTGCTATGTGAGATTTCGGCTATCCTTGACCTTCACTTTCCACTAAGCCTTTGCAATGGGGCTCAGAGGAAGTGGGAAGCACTGGGCTGCCCTCTCTCCACCATCTCTGCTGGCTCTTCAAAGAAGACCAAGGCTGGAATGGACTGTGTACAGCACACCCTGATGGATACATCCTGATGTGGCATTACAGCTCAGCTCCGTGGTACAGTAACCCCTTCCCAGTTTGGAGTAGATAGGAGCAGGGCAGAGAAGAAAGGCAGACGAGGAAAAGAAGAAGAGGAGGAGCAAAGTATTGAGCGCTCCAAGGACAGAGCTCAGAAGTCTCAGTCTGCCTTTAGTCTCTCCACTTCAATCCATTTGGCCAAGGCTTCAAGGTCAACCTTCCCAGAACTGCAGAGATGGTTCAGTGGTTAAGAGCACCTGCTGGTTCCAGTACTCATGGGCAGCTAATAACCACTTATCACTTCAGTTTGAGGGGTTCTAACTCCCTCTTCTGGCCCCTCAGGCACCACCTGAACACACATGCACATACTCACACATAGACACACACATACACAGAAATAAAATCTTTAAAAAATGAAAGAAAGTCCAACACTGATTAGGTTTGACCCTCACTCAAAACCTTGGGATGGAGAGAAGGTAGTCCTGGTGGACCACAGCCCCAAGTCCAAACTCTCAGCCTGAGATCAGGTCTCTAGGGGTTTGAGCTAAGTCCCTTCTTAGCCTTTGCCAGGGACACAGTTGCTCTTTGCCCCCAACTTGAATCATCCATATATTTCCTACTCTTCAAAGCCAGGTCTTTGCCATCTGGACCAACATCCCATGTGATGAGCAGGAGCCTTGGGGGCCTGAGGGCCCTGTGCTCCAGGTCTGGCCCCATCAAGGGACAAATAGGTCCCTTCTCAAATCTTCTGCTCCCTCATCCAGAAAACAGTGGCCTCTTGGGTTTCTAGAGAGGATTAAATAAGATCATAGCTGTAGAAACAGAACTCAGGTGGCTGTAAACTTCTGTGTGCATGTGCAAGGATGTCTCATTATGACTTAATCCTTTGATCCCTGCTCCTACCTCCATCTTCCAGTACAAGGCAAACTGGAAAGAAGCAGGAAAGGGGTCAAGGATGCTTCATCTCTAGGATCCCCCAGATCCTAGCTCCCACTAGGGTCCACAACCAGCCAGCCTCAGAAGCAGGGTGTGGATTTGGATGGAAGGCAGCTGAGCTATACTTACTACAAACTCACACCAGACTACAACTCCCAGAATGACTCACAGGCTGCCATGGGTGTGGTCATAGGTTTAACCCTTTCTTCATCAAGCTCTTTCTTCCACGGTACTCTCTGAGGGTTGGGGTAAGCCTAGGCAGGGGCAGCCCAACAAGGTGGTCATGTGTCCCTAAGACACCACTGTCTGCCCACAGAGTGTCTGTGCCTCTCACCATACCCACTGCCTCCTGCCTTTCCCACACAATGACAGTCTCTGGGCTCCTAGCTGTGGTCTAAAAGTGTAGGTGAGTGTGGGTGGTTCACAGTGGCAGCAGCTAGCATCTATGAGCAGTTGCTGCATGCCTGGTGCTAAGATATGCACTTCTAGATTCTTCATAATCATCCTGTGAAGACAGTAGGGTTATCTCCACTGTGGTCCTTGCTTGAGGTTCAGAGAGAAGTTTAGCAACTTTCCTAGGTCTTTGTGGCTCTAGAGTGATCTATACCTGTCTGTTACCTTCCTTGCCCTGTCTTCAAAATCTCTTCTAGACGCAGAGTAACAGTCAGAGGGAGATCCCAGAAGTCTCAAGGTTCACACCTCTCAGCAATACTGTTAGGCTGGTAGGAAGTCCTCCCAGATATCAGACACAAATCCCTCCTGCTGCACCAAGTTCTACTTGCTTCCTGTTTCCCAAAGAGGGCAATGAGAGAGTGACTTCAGGGACTTCACGAAGTGGGTCACATCACTAGGGACCTGGCCTTTCCCAGGGAGCGGGCAGCTGAACAATGGGAGATAAATGTGTGAAAATATCCTTGTTACTAAATATATCGACATCCCAAGAGAACTGGGGTGCTGACAGGGAGCCTGTGTTCCCTACCCTGCAGGCCACAGTCTTGTGGCTCAGACAAGCCAGGGCACTGGGAACAGCAGACAAGGCCATTGTGGCTGCCTAGGGCTGGGGCAGAGGGGGCGGGAGGCCAGCGTGAAAGCAGGTGATGTCTTGTTCTTCCAGCCCAAGCTGCCAAGTCCAACTAGCTGATTTACATATTGTTTTGCATTCATTTGCATGCTACTTTCTGCAAGGGCCTGTATTCTGCCTCACCCTCATTTCTAAGGTCTGTTTATTCACAGAACACCCCATTCTCAAACAGGGTGGAGCCCCTTGGCAGGTTCTGGACAAGACCACAGCTAGAGACCAAGAATGCTGCAAATTTACGAATGTGGCTACAGTGTCTGAGCTGTTAGGGATACTTTCATGGCTGAAAGTGCTTCCTATTGTCTAACCTCAATTCCCTGCTCCTCTCTCAGTGCTCCCCTCCCAGCATGCACTTCATACTTAGGCCACTCTAAGCTCTGCTAGCCCTGCCTCCAGGCCTTTACACATGGTGCACCCTCTTCTAGGAGCTGTCCTGCAATTCAGCTGGAAGTGACTCTTCTTCCTTCAGAGGTTGGCACCAGGGGTCCCTCTTCCAAATGTCATCCCTTGACCCTGGTACAGATAGGGAAGGCAGCTCCTACCCCACAAACCTTCCTGCCATGTTCATTGCTTCTGTCCATCTCCTTTCAGGGATGCCATGTCCAGCTGAACAGTAGCACCATAAATGGGGGCTCAGTGAATGATCTCACCTCCATCTTCAATCCTGTCTCCCTCTCCCTGACTCATTTCAGTCACCTGCAGGAGGGTTGAGGATGGGCAAAGGCTCTGCTTCCAATTCCTTTGCATCCTGGGACATCTTCATCAGCCCATTCACTCAGCCAGAAGATTCCACCGCCCTTCTGCGTTGGTGGGGAGTTCCTCCTGCTATCTATCCTCACTCCCTTTTCCACTCATGCCTGCTTCTTTACCACGGTTGCTGAAGGGGAGTCAGGGCCCGCCTCCCACTCAGTTCTGTGTGCAGTTGCAATAGAAGTTGCTTGTTTCCCTCACTCTGCCTGGGATGTGTCTACCCCTCCAAGGACAATGACCCGGGATGGAGAAAGGACATAAGGCTGAGCCAGGCAGCAAATAATGCATGTCCTGACCATGGGAATATGCAAGTCAAGGGCTGTACAAGAAGGAAGCAGTCCTACAAGGACGTCCTGACACCCGGGATGTCTTCTCCCACTTGGAGTCTGCACTGGCCTCAGAGCCCAGCCCTGTACCATGAACAAGGTTGGAAGTAAGACAGGCCACTCCTGCCATTGAGGAACTCCTTGGCTGGCTGAGTAGAGGACTCACATACAGGAGACATCACAAGGCCAAGTCTGAGCCATATTCTTGATACTGGACTGTGAAAGAATCAAGACTTGAGGGTGGGTCACAGGTTCGGAGGGAAAAAAAGCTATCTAGGAGGGGTTCCTGGACAGGGAGGTGGGGGGGAACATTCTATCAAAAAAAATTTCCCCAGCTTCACTTCCTGAGGAATGGCCCAAGACCCTTGGGCTGGCATTGGAGACTCCACAAGGGCACTTCAGTCCTCTGACTCTTCTCCATACCCTCTCTGGCCCCTGCCAACATAAGCTATTTTGGTTCCACAAACACACTGGGTCTTCCATATCCACCATCTGTATGTGCTGTTCCTGCTGCTCCAGGCCTGGGCAATCACGACCCATCTTTCAAGGCCTAGTCAATGTCTCTTCTTCAGAATCTTCCCCACAGAGCTCTGACACTGTGTGGTGTCAGCTCCCACCTCTGGACACTGGGCCACTATCCCCAATGACCAGGCCATGGGTACCAAGCAGGCACTAGGGAGTCTCTGATGAATGAATGAATGAATGAATGAACAAATGAGTCAGTGAAGGAACCATGCTGAGGGGGTGTATTTTTTGAGACCCACCAGCAGCATCCAAGGGAAAGCAGGCTTTGGCTTGACAGCAGTAGGGCTCAGAGTGAGACTCTAGTCCATTAAGACTGGAGAGGGGTACTGCTGGGAGCACTGCCCCCCCAACACCATTTGGCTAGATCCCAGCCAAGCCATCAGCAGTCTCTGGGGACAGGAGCTAGAGTAGGAAGCAGGAAGAGGCAGGAGCTGCTTGGTGGGCAGGGGGAGCTGGGGTCGGGGATGCAGAGAACAGAGAGGCAGTTAACCCTTAATGAGCTGACCCAGAGCTGCCAGCCAGGAGCTTCTGGTTGGGCCCAAAAGAGGCTGCCAGGCTGCTAAACAAGAGTTCTAGCCACAGCCTCTGGCCAGGGGAGGCTAGCAAGGCTACAGACAGTCCCCCTGGCTAGCAGGAGGTGGTTCTGTGATCTCTGCCC
Source organism: Nannospalax galili (assembly GCF_000622305.1). Taxonomy (NCBI): domain Eukaryota; kingdom Metazoa; phylum Chordata; class Mammalia; order Rodentia; family Spalacidae; genus Nannospalax; species Nannospalax galili. The sequence goes on along the minus strand of NW_008355472.1, from coordinate 1,745,192 downwards.
CTGTGCATCTCAGTTACGAACTCAATGAGGGTCTGACCCAGTACCTGAGTCCTCGCCTTCTTGCCTGATCCCCAAGACCTTTGTCCCCCTAACCCCTCATCACCCCAGTTCAAGCCTCTGTTACTGCAACACTCTCTTCTCTCCCTCTCTCATTTAGCTTCAGTCCCTGAAGATTCACTTCAGAAAGTCCTATTCTCACCTGCCCCTCAGCTGACTTGGCCCCAGACCTGGCCCTGACTCTCCCTTCCTGGCTTCAGCTCACCATCTCAGCTCAAACTCAATAGCGCCACCAAAGGAGGATTCTAAATCCAAATCTGACCATATCCTTCCCTTGCATAAAATGTCCACAGGCTCCCTGAGGCCCTCTGGACAAAGCCCAAGGGACCTGGAGTTCAAAGTTCTACAGCATGCAGCTCCTGCCTACCCCTGCTGCCACTTCCCACCACTCATCTATACAGCCTCCTCCTTCTTCCTCACATGCACCAATCCCACCCCAGGGCCTTTGCTTATGCTGTTCCCATATACGCCCCACCTGTTAGCTTGTGCTGTTCTTTACTGTTTCATTATTCTCAAGCTATTTTGTGTCTATGAAGCTTATGAGGCCCAAGAGGGCAGAGCCATTATTTCCAATTTCTTTCCTGCATCTCTCCACAGGGTATAGAATGAACTGTCCTGGGCTCACAGAGGTGGCCACATATTCAGCCACCTCCTCCCTCCCTGGGTAGGTCACAGTGTCCCAGCTGTGTCCTCAACCACCAAAGAAAAGAAACATCCCCCTTACACAAATGAATATACACATATGCACACTAGTCACACAAAAACCAAGATGCACACATATTCACACACCAGCCATATGATCACACACCCATGCCAGAACAATTATGTGAACACACATATCCACCTACACACAGAGAACAACACTGTTATTCAACCATTAATAACATACAAACACGAATGCACACGCAAGCAATCAAACCACATGCACAGTTAATCACCCTAACACAGTACACATATTAGGAGGAAGGACAATATGAAAACAACCCAACACATGCATACCTACGTACATACATACATACACACTGGCCTACACTCCCCCTCTGACATGGGCAGTAAACTCTTACAGCCACACAGTGGTGCTTACAAACACATGCAGGCTGCTTCAGATGTTACAACCCCCAGGAACCCCAGAACACTAAAGACCACTCCACCCCAAGACATTCCTTATACCCCACAAGTGCACGAACACACACCCTCACCTAGCCCGATAGGGGACTCCAATGACTTGGACAAATGCATGAGTGTGTGTACACACACACACACACACACACACACACACACACACACACAGACACACACACACACACAGACACACACACACACACAGACACACACACACACACAGACACACACACACACACAGACACACACACACACACAGACACACACACACACACACACACACACACACACACACACACACCATCACCTGCCTACACCTTGCCATCCCTCACAGCGCCTGCCTCCCCTACACATGTAGCCCTTGCATGTGGGTAAGCAGGAGGCTAGGGCTTCATGACTCTCAACTCTATCCTGGGACAGATGCTTTGAAGTAAAGTTGCATAAAGTGATGTCCTGAACCTTAATACCCCATTCTGTGGAAAGTATTGCCCCTGACTCTTACACAATCATACTCACAGTCTTTCTTGCACAATACACACACACACACACACACACCCTTAGCCAAGACTGTTTCTCTCCATGGTCCTGAACCATTCCACCTCCGTCACTAGAGCTCTTTCCAAGTCCCTTGCCAAACTCCTCCACTCCTTCCCCAGGGATGGTTCATCAACACCCCTCCCCCAGCCAGGAGCCCTTCTCTGGGACCCCAGCTTCGTTGCCTCATGGAAGGATGCCAGGCATTCCTCCTCTGCACAGAAGCCCCTTAACTAGGCTGCAGTCAGTCCCACAGCCAGGTCCCCAGAAACAGGATCAATCCTCCCACGTGGCTCAGCTCCATGTCAACCCTAGTTCCAGGAGGGACTCTGCCAGCCCCATCTGTAGCACCTTTCGCTGCCACTCACCCAGACCCCAGGCCCCCTTGTTAGTACTCACGGTTCAGCCGGTCGCGCTGCCGGGTACTGCTGGCTCCTGCAGAGGATGGAGTGGCCGCATGCCTGCCCCATCACTCCTCATCATCTGCCTCCCCAGCCAGACTAAGGTGGCACCTCTCCCTGTCCTCCCTGCCTTAAGTTCTGGATGGGGCACCCCCAGCAGGCAAAGGGACCAAGAGCAATGGCCCGTTCCTGACTCCACCTGGACTCAACACCCCGATCCAGCTCTGCTGCCGGGGCTGCTCTGCCTGCCTCTCAGACTGCCACTGCCTCTGCTGTTCGGCTGGCTCTGGGAGGAGGCTAGAGCAGGTCTGATAATGCAGAAGGGGGAGGGAGGAGGGAGGAGGAATAGGGAGAGGCCCAGACAGAGAGGGAGAGAGGGAGGGAGGAAAAAGACACAGAGGGAGAGACCGAGATACACAGGCAGAGACAGGGGAAATACATGAAGAAGGAGAGGAGAGAGGGAGCTGAGCCTCAGCGAGATCAAGATGGAAATAGAGACCAGAAAAGCATGCAAAAATGTGCACAGAAACAAAGCCAGGAGGGCTAGTATCTGGCAGAGGATTCTCTGAGGCCCCATCATAGAGTCCCACAGGGTGGGAACACTCCAATGCCCCCTGAATCTGAGAGGGCCATCCCCTCTGAGCATCCTTATTGTCTTTGTGTCATGTCCTAGGGCACATCCACACAGCAGACTTAGGTATTTTTTGACGGGCTTTTGGACACAGTCTTGTCACAGAGCTCACCACTGGTGACTCTGCTTACCCAGGCTACTGTGGAAGCTAATTTTAAGCTTCTAGGAGTTGTGAGTGCCCAGGCCACAGCCTGCCCCGGCCCCCTCCCCAGTAACCTTCAGTGTTCACAGGCTGAAGAAGGCCTGCTGCACTTATGCCTTATCCCCAAAGAAGATGCCTTAGCTTTCCCAGTAGAATGGGAATACTTAGCAAAGGGACAGGCAGGGAGTTGTCTCAGTAAGTTCCTACTGTGTGTAGGAGAGAAAATGCTACACCTTGGGGGGGACATGGGGGGTGTGGGGCGAGAGTTAAGTGGGTGGAGACCTGACACCATCACTAATTTACTCATTCATTTACAAACACCTATCACTGGCCAGGCCTATCAGCTATGGTTCCCTTACCTTAGAAGTACCTACCCTGACCCAACCAGGACTTGTTAACATTTCTGGAGGAGATTCTGAGCTGTGTCTTTAAAAGCAGAGGGAGAATCTGTTCCATGGAGGAGCTCCAGTGGCTCTCACCAGTGACCTCATCTCTCCAAGTTGTGAGAGTGCCACGCCCCCTCCCAGACTCCACGCAGAGAAGCCCCTGAGACTGAATGGAAACCTGAGCCAAGTTGAAGGGAATGGATGGACAGGCATGATCCAGCTTATACAGGCAGCCCATCCAGAGAGGTACAGATGCAGTGGTCTTATAGTCTGGGACATGTCAGGAGAGATGTGAGGGAGACTTTGCTTCTCTTTAGAGCCCCAAAGGTAAACCTGTAGATTTCTGAAAGCCCTGGGCAAAGTGCTTTCTCACTCAGAAGGAGCAAGGGCCAGGTTGGGTCTAAGCCAACTGAGCTAGACCAGAACTGGTGTCTTCCTTCTTGGTATGATGCCTGATCTTGCTGTTCCAAGCCTGCCAGCTGGGAAGATGTTCTCTGAGGTCCTGAGCCACACCTGGATTCTCAAAACTTCCCTGGCACCCCAGAACCTGCTCACAGGCCTGAAGAGCTTGTCAGTGAGAAGCTAAGCTAGAAGAGTTCAAAACAAGAGCGTCTCCTTGGTGTGGGTGGGTGTGGGTGCATGAAGCCTCACCTGGCCATCGGACCCTTTCTGCTCCATTCTGAAAACAGTAGTGGCTTCATCCTCAGAAATCTCCTGGAACACTGTAGGAGAGGGAGGGTCTCCTCCCCATCCCATTGCCACCCCAACAACCATACAGTTACCCAGAAGCAGAGTCTGCAGGAACAAGGTCAAGAACAACCAAAGTCTGAAGGGGGCTCCAAGGCTCAGATGGAATCCCATCTCTGCCACGATCCTAAGGATCCAAAGGAACCCTATTTCACCTTTCTGAACTCCAATTTCGTTTTCTCACATAAAAAAGTAAGGTCACAGATTCCAAACTCAAAGGCTTCTGAAGTTTGGAGGCCATCTCTTAAGTTGCCAGTAAAGTTCTTTTCTCATAGAGGAAGAAGGCAAAGAATTGGAGCCCAGGAGGTAACAGTTGCACGTGCTGGGCTAGGAACCCCACGGCGGTATCTGGATGGGGAAGATGCAGAAAAGGGGGCGGGATGGAGATAGTCCTAAGACTCTTCTTCCGCCCCCAGAGCATCGTCCTTGCCACCGGCTCCGCCCACCCAAGGCCCCTCCCCGCCGCGATCCACTCTCCAGGGTGCTGAGCCAGGCCTCTGCACCAGGGTCAGCAGATATCGGTTTATTTGACTAGCTGGTTCGCATTAGAAGCAAGTGGGGGAGGAGGAAGGGCGCTTGTGGGAAGCAGGATGGCTGGGTGATGGGAGGATGCCTTTCTGGAATGAGCCTCCACGCTGCCACCCCTTGCCTCAGGAGAACTGCAGGTTGCCGGGCTCCAACTACCTCCTCCATGCCCAAGATTCTCAGAGCCAGCCCGCGCCTCCTCCTGCTCGGCTGTTTCCCTCCCACCTTCCAGACAGACCCTGCTCTGTCTCCCTCCCAGGCTCATCCAATCTTCATCCCCACAGTGTAGATGCCTCTCACAGGGGTGGGGGGCCTTCTTCTCCTCATTCTTCACCCCACCCTCACAGGGCAGAGTGCCTTCCTTCAACACACACCCATGAATCCTTCCCATCACCCTGCATTCTCTCTGGAGCACTGGTGGTCAGTAGTCTCAGTGGCCCCTGACACTCAAATAGTTAACATTCATCTTTGAAAGTTGCCTGTGTCTGATTTCTAGGCTGTGAATCTCATTGCATGGCCTCCCCCCTGCACTTCTTTCTGTATCTTCTGTCCCAAGAAGCCTGTGGATTCTCATATCCATTCACTCTTTCCATCACCATACCCCTGCTTGCTCCCTTCCCCTGGTCCTTCCCTCACCCCCACTCCTGTTCAACCCCTCTATCCCACATCTACCATGTTGATGGCAGCTTCCTTTCCTAACACATTTGCAGTCATGCAGTGCCTCCTCAGAACCTTCAAGTGGCTCTCCAGTGCCCTCAGGGTCAAAGGCAAGCACCTCAACCTGGTATCTAAGTTCTCTCAGGGTCTAGCCCTAACTGACTTCTCCATTTTCTCTCTGCTCCAGATAATCCTCTCCTGCTTTTTCTTTGTGCAATCTGTTCGGCTTCCTGTTTGACTGACTTCCCCTCTTTCTTTTCCATGCCCTCCACAAATCCTGGGGCAGTGCAGCACACACTCTACCCACCACTCACAGGTTTCTGGGCTGAGGGACAGCAGGCTTTAGCTGCCTCTATCCTGACCTTCCCTTTGTCCCACCTCCTCCTTTCCCCTGCCTAGGGTCATCTCATTTGATCTGCTGAATGCCTCTAGAGTAGGCCTTGATTGAGCTCCATTTGGCTCAGCCCCAGCCCGGCCTTTGGGCAGCCCAAAGGTTCAAGGGAGGAACACTGATGGGAGAGTCAGAAGAGAGCTGAACCTGGAAGAGATGGTGTCCATGAGAAGCAGAGCTCAGTCCAGGATCATGCTGGAGTGAGAGAGTCTTATAAGGAGCTAGGGGTGGGGGGCACAGGTGGTGGTGGCTGTACCCCACCCTCTGGGGCAGGCTAAAGCTGCAAAGTAGTAATGACCTCAGTGGCAGGACAGGGATTTTAGGCATGGCCCGGTAGGCTGGTCTGGCCACTCTGGATGATTCCCTGTGGCTGGGGCCAGGAGTGAATCCACCTTTGAGTCTCAGCAGCAGGAGCCCAGGAGGGTAAGGGAGGGATGAGCTGGCAGCTCAGGGAGCCACCTCACAGCACATTTCCCCCTTGAAGCCAGGAAGCTTCTTATGAATCTGATGCCCAGGACTGCCAGAGCACATGCCCTTGACAAAGACCTGGCATGGTTCTTTGCATTCTGACACTAAGCAGGGATCCCATCATACCACTAGTGACAAAGTCTTTGCTTTGAAATGAAATGAAAGGCCACCAGAGTCTCCAGAATAGCTTTAGAGCAGAGCAGTTTCTACAGCATCTCAGAAAGGCAGCTTTGGGGGTCCAGACATCATAGCTGAAGAGTTGGAGATCAGCTCCAGGTTCCAACAGCAGCAGTCAGCTGCCTGTGGGGAGCTGGCGACCTTAGGTGAGGGTAGTGATCTCCCATTACTGTTGGGGATGAGGCAATAGAGCAGATATCAAGTGAGGAGGCAGCTCATCAAAGGCTGAGTCCCTCAACCCAGAATCCAGTGGCCTCCTCCTTTCTGCCCAGCCCTATTGCTGGGGCTGTAAGGATATGGCCCAGAAGACTGGGTAGATTTGGGCTGAACAAATAAAAAGCAAATGAGGCCAGTCTGGAAGGGAGTTGGGCTAGACACACCTGAGGCTGATACCATCTCAGTGAGCATGAGTCCAAAGTCAGTACATCTGGCACCTTACCATAAAGATGGGGAAACTCAGGCTAGGAATATGTCCAGGTCACAAAGGACATCAGTAGAGACAAGGACTCCTGGCCAGTGTGGTCCAAACTACTTACTATTCTCCATAACCTTCCACTTCTCCAGTGGAAACAAGGCTCATGAAAGAAGGCTGTGGGTAAAACTTAAGAGCTAGGGAGGGCTCCCCAGGAATGTGGTTTTACCAGAGATGGATCAAGGCCCCCATGGCTCTTTAGGACCTTAACTCTCTCCACTGTCCTCTGATCCAGCATACCAGGACCCTCCACCCTTGCCCAGAGTTTCTGAGCCTCCTACTCAGCCCTGGTTTACCTCTCCCTGCCCCCCCAACTCCCTGCACCTGAGAAGGGAGGAATGGGGTGTGATTCAGTGGGATAAAGGCAGCTGCTATATTTGAATGATTACATAAGCCAGGGGGAAAGCAGCTGCAAAGTGAGTGCATTGAGGTCGAGACAAGTTGAGGCTGGATTGGGAGACAGGGGACTCCTACCCACTGTGGCTGGACTCCAGCATGGGTAGCAGACAACTCTTACGGGACCCAAAGCTATGCTCTGCTTGGTGAGACCACAGCATCTTCCCTAGGTCTAACCACATGAGAAAGGCTTTACTCCCTCATCTCCTGAAAAGCAGCTTTCAGGTTTCTAGAACTCCTAAAGCCAGACCCAGATGAAGCTGCAATCCTCCCCATGAACTTTCTCCAGGAAGGAAGCCACAACAGAAGCCAGTTGACCCTTTAAGAAGAGTACCTGCTGGACCGAGCACCTTGCTCCAAACCTATTCCATCTGGGAAAAGCCTGTGTTTCTGTGCTTGCTAGGCCACTTACTGGTTAGCCTACCCACAGGTCTCCTAAGGGTGAAGTAAGATAATGTGCAAAGTATAGCTTAGCAGGTATGGGCTTCTATCAAGGGTTACCAGTACTGTCATTTGTATTCTCATCATTGCCAAGGCAAAGGCCTGGCTGGAGATTTCACAGGAGGCCTGAACTCACATTAAACTGACCCCTCCACCCTGACTGACTGCTGACCTGGGTGGAAAGTGGAAGATCAGAAGAGTCAGGAGCCCAGCCAGACTTGCTGTGGGGCCTTGGGCAAGCCCTTAGATGCAGAGCTTGTGTTTGCGATTTCTCCACACACAGGATCCTTGAGGCTGTAAAGTGGAGTGGGTCAAGGAGGTGTGGCACTGAAACAAGCTGGAGGTGGATGTGATGACCAGCGCTCAGTACCAGCACAAGTCCCACCACCTCCAGGCCTAAGGCAGCTCCTTCTATGTCCCCCCCAATCCCGGAAGAGGAGGAAGGCTATGCCCACCCAGACTTCGTTACCATGACGCTAGTCTCCATGGTGCCAAGCACACAGCCCACCCTCACTAGGAGGGGAAGGTGACAGGAGCTGAGGAGATTCAGGCCCCCTGGCACCCTTCCTGGTCTACCTCTCTGACTCCAACGGTCCTTAAGGTTGCCAACTTGAGCCTCAGGAGACCAAGCAAGGAGGAATGACAGGTTCCACTTCAGCGTCAAAAGAGTGACAAAGAGGGGACTCTGACTTATGCAGAAAAGAGAGGGCAGGGAAGTGGCAGAGGGGGAAGGGAGGGCACACAACAGTTGGGGGGGAGCACCTCCCAGCTGACAAGAGATGGGAGGCACCGTCCAGCCCAGTTCTTTGGTCTGTGGGTGGTGGTGGGCGGACAGAACAGAGGGAGAGGTGGGGGAGGATGAGAGGAGGAGGAACAGCAGCAGGAGGGAGAACAATTTTCCTAGAGAGCTCTTTGTGTGGGGGGTGTTCCTCCACGTGCTGAAAGAGAGAGAGAGAGAAAAGGAAGACATTTTCAAGGATAGAGAGAAAACAAGAGAAAGAGAGAGAGAGAGAGAGAGAGAGAGAGAGAGAGAGAGAGAGAGAGATCTGGAGTTTCAGGCTGAGGTGTACAGGCACGTGTGTGCAGAGCGTGTGTGTGTGTGTGTGTGTGTGTGTGGTATGTGTGTGCCTGTGTCACTGTGTCTCCAGGGTGATAAATACAGCAGTAGGAGCTGTAACCAGGGCAGAGAAAGTGCGGAAATTTCCACAGGCTGAAAGTAATGAAGAACGGCTAGGCCAGCCCTGGCTGACCAGAGGCACCACTCCTTACAACTAGCTCTTCCCAGGGCCAGCCTCTGGCTGGCTAACAGAGTGCAAATTCTCCCCATACATTCAGTGCACAGGGTAATTGGGAAGGGTAATTGGGAAGGACAAGCAATCTAAAGGAGCTTCCTGATGGAAGAACAGGGAGGTAAGACCCACTGTGCTTGCTGTGACAGACCGAAACAGTCATGCAGTGCCAGAGCAGGGTGTGGGTCACTCAGGTCACTAAGTGGCTAGGAGGCAGAAATGATGCCATTTTCTGGCGGGGGAAGATCTTAAGGGGTCCATGTGATCAGGATGTGGTCATGCCTCCTGGGCAAGAGGTAGAGCAAAGACCTGACAACCAAGGTGTGGAGGGGAAGCTGTGGGCTGCCTGAAGATGTGGAGGGAGAGGCCCAAGGGGTGCCTGGAGATGTGGAGGGGGAGACCCTGGGGTGCTTGGAGATGTGGAGAGGAAGACCCTGGGGATGCCTGGAGATGTGGGAGACCCATGGGTGTACCTGGAAATGTGGAGGGGGCCCTGAAGTACTTGAAGAGAGGGGGAGGGGGGCTCTTGAGGTACCTGAAGATGTAGAGGGGGAGACCCAGGGGTGCCTGGAGATTTGGTGGAGACCCTGAGGTACCTGGAGATGTAGAGAGGAAGCCCCTGGGGAAGTGTGGAAATGTGGGAGACACAAGAGTGTACCTGAAGATGCAAAGGGGGCTTTTGAGGTATCTGAAGATGTGGAGGGACCTGAGGTATCTGGAGATGTGGAGGGGGAGACCCTGGAGATGGGGGCCTAAGGCATCTGGAAATGTGGGAGACCTGGGGGGGGTCCTGCGGATGTGGAGAGGGAGCCCCTAAGATAACTGGAGATGTGGAGGGGGGCCCCTGAGGCACCTGGAGATTTGTAGAGGGGAGACCCAGGGTACCTGGAGATGGGGGGCCCTGAGGTACACATGGGTCCTAGGCTCAAGTCACTGCAGGTCACATGCTTTTGCAGGCCACTCCCTTGTGAAGGGGCTTCTCACTTCTCAAGCCCCTCACCCCCAACACACTTCTTGTCTTCTGGAATTGTTCTCTCCATGAACTCTCCTTGATCAGCATGCTCTCCAGAGCTCCCTTCTCCCTCACACCACTTCCTCATCTGCCCCAAGTGTTCAGCAAAACTCTGCACACAGCAGGTGTTCAACAAGTGCTTATAGAATGAGAACCAAACACAGTAAGGAACAATGCTATTACCTCACACTTACCTCATCACTGAATCCTTCTGAGAACCCACCAGATAGCTCCTATTACCATCTCCAAAAGACACAGGAGACCACCAAGATCAGAGACCTAAGCAACTGGCCAAAGCCACACGGCCTGTAAATGGGATGCCTGCCTCCACATCCATATCTCCCAAAACAGAACTGTGGCAGGTAGCCACAAGAGCATGGGCCAGGGAAGGCCTCAGGTATAGACCCTTGTCAATCCCTAGGGTTAGGGGGAAGAGCAGTGGAGGCAGGACCCCCGTTCTTCCCTCCTCACCCCACAACTGCCTGTGAGCCCACAGCTCTCAGGAACCAGGGCTCTTCAATCCTTACTGCTGGACACAGTACGGAGCAGGAGGGTTGAAATGAAGAAGGCAGAAGAGAAAGAGGCAGACTTCCCAGCTGTCCCACCTCCGAGCCGTTCCTACGTCTTTCCCATCATCCTCTCCACCAGCAATGTACCCAGGCCTAGGCTTGGGTTGGCCTTCAAAGCCCTGTTCTCCTCCCCAGCAGTCAATCCTACCCCAACCCCCTACCTCCAGAAATTAGTCTTTCCTCCTCTAAGCTCTCCCCTCAGTTAACTCTAGGCTCCTCTTGCTCCAAACAACCTAAAGTAACAAGTGTATCTGTCCCCTCTGACCAGTGACAGTGATTTTTATGAACCTCCTGCCCTAGTCCTCCAACACTGTTGTCACAGTGTTTCTCATGGAAGTTGAGTCCGGAAGGTTCCTGCAGGGATGCACCCTCACCCCAAGGGAAAACACTCTTCAATGTCAGTGATGGCACTGGTTCCTGTCCCCTTCTCAGGAAGCACGGGCAAGTCATGAGAAGAAAACAGTGTTAGAATCAGTAGGGAAGCTGAGGAGACTCCTCCAATGTGGGGCAATAGGAATAGACCTCAGGCCTGACCCAGGACAGCTGTGTGGCTTGGGACAAGCACCATTCTTCTCTAGGCCGGAAGTCCCCAGAGTGGATATAGAGGGCACAGGCTGACTCACAGTAGGCACTGGGTAAAGGGATGCTACCTCCCCAGCTCCTAGGAACCAGGAGGCCAAAGTGAACTCCTTCACATGACACCTTCCAGCACAGCACCTCCTGGGGCCAGAGGCAGGGCTGGGGGGTCTTGTCAGCAGCAGAGTAAACCCAGAGTCAGGACCACCAGGCTCAGAACCTATTCCAAGTTAGCAACTAGCAATGGTCCATGGTTGCCCCCTGGTGGCCAAATGTAGCCCCTCCAGCTACAGTCCCTAAGCTTGGGTAGTGGCAGTGCTGGTCCGGCAGAGGGCACCTCTAGTGTCACCAACCCTGGGCCTCTGGAGTAGGTGCCGATCCAAGAACTCCAAGGAGACCTTGAGGAAGGGAGTCCACCAATCCTGTCCAATCTGGAGGAATGGCCAGACATTCCATTGGCATTCTGGTCTGGAACAGTCCAGTGAGGCTGGGACAAAGTGATGGGAGACCCGAGGGACTTGGGCCCAGCCTGTGCAACAGGCCAATAGGGCTTAAGCAATCAGTACAGTTTCCAGGCAAATAACCTGAGTCCAGATCTGCAAAGCCCCACAGCATCCAGGTTCCCACTGAGTGGGGACCATGGGCATCAGAGATCAGGAACCCATCCTTGTCCTGCTCTGCCCAGCCTCCCATTTGAGGCAGGGGCTAGAAGAGCAGCAGTTTTAATCACTGGGCCTCTGAGCTAGGATGGTAATGAGGTTCTAGGAAGTGCAGAATGTCTGGCACCTTCCCAGGGAGTGCCCAGTCTGTCTCTGAATAGCTCATTACCTCCTTTGCAGGTCAGCAGTTCACATGGAGGGCAGTTCCCCATGCAAGGCAGGCTCCACTCAGGAGGAATATGCATGGGGCCCAGGGTGACCTGAAGGCCTACTTCTTAGTCCACCAAAGCTCCTGTGAGCTATGGCCTTATGTCTCCAGAGCTGTGCTCTGTCATACATACACATCTAGGCCCTGGTTCAGATGACTGCAGGGATAGGGGCTCAAACCCAGCTGGGGTCTTCCCTGTCCCAGGCAGAGCAAGTATTCCCTTAGCCTGGCTACACAGTGGCACAACAGGTACAGGGTCAGGCCAGGGCTCTGTCAGGCCAGAGGAAAATGAAGAGTTCAGGGTCTGGAGAGGGCAGAACCCAGGTTTCTGGCTTCAGGGCACTTGGAGCTTCATAAGCAACTGTATCCCCCAGCCCAAGACACCAATCACAGGCCTCAGCACCTTAGGGTAAAATATACAGATATTTATATTATCAAAAAAGTCCCCAAAGTGGGAAAGGGGCAGCAGACAGTCTGGGCCTCTCAGCCAGCCCAGACTAAAAGATGACTGACATTCTAAGGTCCAGCTTTCAGGCCCCAGAAGCTTCCCATGAGCTCCTTCCCAGTCTCACTAAAAGCTCCTTCAGAGCACCAGCTTTTCGTTGCTCTAGAGTCTATGGCAAGGGGGTGGGCTCCCTCGTGGGCTCCCTCCCAGCGGGGCCCCAAGGCCTCCAGCCTTTCCTACAGGGCTCCTGGCTTCTGCCCATCCCTCCAATCCTGCAAACTCAGGGTGAGTGACCCTGGGTAAGCAAGCCAGGCCAGCAGAGTTGCATGCCTGAAGAGCAGGGAGGGGCCAGGGAGCCTGTGCTGCAGTCAGGATGTGGAATATAGGTATGTCTTCCTCATGCATCCTGTTGAGCCACACCAGGCACGCAGAGCACGAGGGTGTCTGGACAGGAAGGCTTCCTGGTAGCAGTTGCGGTGTCCCAGATCTAGACTGACTCCAATGCTCAGACATGACGGAGGAGCTGTAGAGAGCACAGAAGCCCAGATCCTGTAAGCACTTTGTATAGTCCAGGGGATTCCCCAGCAATGGAATGGCTTGCAAAAGCCATGAGAAGCTGGGATACCCAGGGCCAGGCAGAGGGGCTCCGGGAACCTAAGGCAGGGACAAGCAGGCCCTCAGAGAATGAGTAGTAGAATAAAGGTAAGCATCCAGCCAGGTCCCAGCCCTGCCCACAGGGACAGGAGCCACTCACAGAAAGAGGGTCTGCAGTAAAGGCCGCCACACTCCTGCGCATTTCATTTTCACTGCCACGCAGGGGGATCAGCGACACACTGCCCATCCGAACCTCAGGCACTGCCCGGGACACTCGTGAGGGCTCTGAGGGCCATACCAGGCCACCGTGCTGAGGAGTAGAGCGGGGGAGGAGTACTGGGGTCTGCACCACACCTCAGCTTGTGAGGCTCAGCTCCAGATCCACCCACCCTTCCCAGAAAAGCCTCCAGCTAGGATCCGGACCAACACCCTCCACTTTGATTGTGGGTGATATGAGAAGCAGCTGTTCACAAATGACCACATCCCAGCACAGCCAGCCAATACATTGCTCAGTGACTCCCATCTATGGATCCACAAAACTCCCCAAGAACACAGCTCTAAGAAAACCTTTCTCCCAGAGGAACACGTCTGTGCCCCCTCTTCCCAGCAACCAAGAACCAGGGAATCTACCTTGTTTCCATCTAGTCTTTGACTACAAGGAAGTTCAGGGTTTAAAGAATGTAACTGCAGGAAAGAACTTGGCCCAGAGCCTTGGCAGTTCCGACTCCCTTCTCCCTAAACGGTTCTGAACTCTCTGTTACATCTGTTCTCACTCATCTGTGTCAAGTCTAACCAGTCTCTGGCCCTGCTCTGGCCCTGAGGTTGTCACTAGTGCATTTCAGCAGCCTCCTCTCTGTGGGTGCTGCCCTCCAGACCTTACTCCCTGAACATGGTTGCTGAGAAGAGTCAAGGGACCCTTCTCAGGTTCAATCCTATACACCATCTAACTTGCTTCAAACTCTCAAGATCAAGGTCAATTCCTTGGGTGTGGCCCTCAAGGTTCTTAGAATCTGCTGCAGGGATGGACCTCTGGCACTCCTGACTTCTCCCCTCACACACCCTCAGCAAGCCCCTCTTTTGTCCAGGTCTCTGCACATGTGGCTCCCTTTGCCTGGAAGCCATTTCTCTCTTGACTTGAAGTACCCCATGCCCACTCCTGTGACACCATCTCTCTGATGTTGTGTCCCTCTTGCCCCACGCTAGGGTCCCTGGGGCTTCCCTCTGTCACCAGAGCACTGACCATGTTAGACTACAGCAGGCCACTGCTGAGTCTGCTTGCAATCCCCATGGCTATCCCCAAGGGCAAAGGTCTGTGTGCTCTCTGACAATCATGCTTGGCTCAGAACTGGACTACAGTGGTCACTAGGAAGAGCTTATCAAGGACATGGGAGAATCAGTGAGAAACTTGAAATCCAAAAACAGTGGATGGCCTGAATAGTAAAGAAGCAAATGTCCCCTTCGGCATGGCAGAGCCTCTTGGGACCCTGCCACCCTCTACGCCTTGTACCTGTACAGAGAGAAAAGTGGCGAGCCATTCCCGGAGCTCCATCTGTGTGTCACAGCAGAGGTACCTACAGAGGGCACAGGTCAGGATACTTCCAAGGGCCTGGCTGATGGGGTACTCTGCCCATCTCCCCACAGGGCACAGAGCTGGGCAGAGGGGAGATCCAATCCCAGCCACCAGCTCCCTCAGCACAGGCCTCAGAACAGGCCCTGGCTCACCACTGCTGTTTTTCATGCTTCTCTGTCTCATGCACCACCGTGAAGCCCCAGCTGCAGAGGAGAAGCGGGACAATGTCAACTGGCACCTGCCAAAGCTCCCAAGACAGAGCTCAGAAGCCTGGGCAGAGCTAGTACCTTCTCCTAGTACAGCATACCACGGCCATCTTTTCCTCTCCCCATCCCCACCCTGGGCCTGGGCTGAGGATGTACCATGTGTCTAGCATACTAGCAAACTTGAAACCCTGAGTTCTATACTCAACAGTAAAATACAAAACAAAAACATCACCCTACAGATGCCTGCCCAGACCTGTCCAAGACCCAGAATCAGCCAGGCACAGCCAACAGATAGAGTTAGAAAACCAAGTCAAGGTGACTGCAGTGAGTACCAGTCACAGTGTATGTATCACTTTTCAACTTACTAAACCATACACCCAGGGCTGGGGAGATGGCCAGTGGGTAAAGAGAGTTTGCTCTGCAAGCATGAGGACCTGGATTTGAATCCCTAGCACTCACATAAAAAGCCAGGCATGGCTGTGTTATGCCTACAACCCCAGCATTTCAGGGCAGAGACAGGCAGACAGAAACAGGTGGATCCCCAAGGGCCTACTGGCCGGTCAGCCTACCCAGAACACTGAGCTTCAGAGAGAGATCCTGTCTCAAAGCAATAAGGCAAAAAGCAATAGAGGAGACACCTGATGTCCTGCTCTGGTATCACACACAGGGGTATACATCCATATATCCACATGCATGCAACCACACACACATTTAACACAACACACACACACACGCACACACACAAACGTACACTATCAGAAAGGGAGGTACTATTAGTGTCCTTGATCTCTAGGTACAGGAACTGAGGCACAGAAAAATGGTGGTGGAATTCTAACCTAGGCCAGTGCTTTTCAAACATGAGCAAACACTGTTCCTTAGGCAGCTTGAGTCAACACCGAGTGCCAGGTCTCACTTGCAAAACCCATGACTCAGGATGTCCAAGGGTGGCACCTGAGAAACTGCTTCTGTGACATGTCCACACAATGGCTGGCCAAGGAGCCCCCAACTAAAGAACCTATCAAACTCAAAGCCCAGTCTGTGCCTTTCCATCAGTTCTGAGACCCTACAGGTTCCAGTCATAGGCCTGTCACCTCAGTCCTGGCTTACCAGGTAGGTGGCCGGAGTTTCTTCTTTATACCCAGGTAGACTTTGAGGCTCTTCACAGGCCACTCCTTCTCAGGCCGGTGACTCTGGGGGAGACATTTCCATCACTCAGGGAGGCATAGGTGGGAGCAGATCTCCTGCCTATGCACTCCCTTCCCCGACCCCCAGCCTCTCTGCACCTAGCACAGAGCTCATCCTCCTCCAGGAAGGCGTCCAACCAAAGCCCTCCCTATTCATAGCCCAGTCCTAGTCCCCGCCCTCAGCAGGCAGCATCAGACAGTCAACCCTCGGTTCCCAAGATTCCAACTAGGAGTTCCAAGGCAGTGACTCCCAGCCCCTGCTGCCCTACAAACTGGAGACTTGGCACCAGCATTGGCCTGACTCTGATGGCAATTGGAGGGAGAAATCTGGGTGCCATCCTCTGCTACACTTGGGAACAGGCCAGGGCCATCTGAGAGCTTTGGTTGCTCCCTGGCCCACGGAGGCTTCAGGGTTGACCGTGTGAACAGAAGCTTTGAGACCAGCAGTCACTAGCTCTTTGGCCCCATTAGAAGGCCAGTGACTCAAGCTGAAGCTTAACAGCTGTTCTGTACAATAGACCAGAGGGAGAACTTCCCAATGGCCTAAGACAGGAAGCGAGAGACCCATATATGAGGGCAGGGAACCAGATCACTGACATGGGTCACTTGGCTCCTACCTCTACATATGTGGGTCTGGGCTTGTTAGGAACAGATTGGCTTGGAGGCAGAGGGATGGGAGCAATGACCCCCAAGGAAAAGGCTGGTTGGAAATCAAGCTAATGAACTTTCCTCTGCTCTGGGACCATCTGCTTGAAACCCTCCCCTTACCAGACATCCCTGGAGCCAGTGGGGACACCAGAAGGGAATGCACTTAAAACTGCAACTCTAACTCTAAGACTGAGTAATTTCCACCTTGGTCCCCACCATTGCTCCCAGCCACCCCCCAGGCATGGCTCCTTTGCAGGAGCAGAAAGGACTGCAATGGCCAAGGGAGCTGCAAATTTTCAGGACTTGGATGAATTTCTGTGACATCACAAAAGGATGAACTGTCTCGAGACTAGAGGAGCATATGTCACCACAGGGATTATGGGCCAGGGACCTTGGTGGAGGAGCCCTAGTCCTCTAAAGAGAGCACCTAACCCAACAATCACTATATGTCCCAACAACCTGGAACACACCGTTGCAGGTGTGGGAGCCAAGCAGTGGGATGGGTAATGAAGCTGAGGATGTGGGAGAAACGGAGCGTGAGCAGAACACAGGGTGGAGCACCTGCCCACAAGTAGGCAGAGGCAAGGCGGGGATACTGAGAAAGTCTGCACACCAGGAAACAGAGGCAGGGAATAGGCGAAGAAGACAGGAGGAAGACCAGGAGCACACAGGCTCCTTTGTCACAGGAGGGATGTGGGGAAAATGGGGCTGATAAAAGGGCCTGGAAGAAGCCAGGGGGGTGGGAGGGAAAAAGAACCTAAGTGAGGAGTAAACCAGTTAGGACAGAAGGTACAGTCCTGTAAACAACAGTTCCAGAGCATCTGGAAATGCAAGCTTCAGGGTGCACCTCAGAGCTGGTATATGTGGTGAACACAGAGCAGCA
Source organism: Nannospalax galili (assembly GCF_000622305.1). Classification (NCBI taxonomy): domain Eukaryota; kingdom Metazoa; phylum Chordata; class Mammalia; order Rodentia; family Spalacidae; genus Nannospalax; species Nannospalax galili. Next base: position 1,727,802 of record NW_008355472.1, on the reverse strand, counting down.
GGAGTGTGAGAAGGTGGGAGAACCAAGAGAAAGGGCAGCATCAGCAGGCATACACCCTTCGGAGAATAAATCCTGGGGACTTCACTTCCAATCAAACCGTTGCTCAGGGTTCTAGTACCTGTGAGGTCCAAGATCACGGGCAAGAAACAGTTTACCTCAACGCTCATGGACCTCTGCTGGCACCATGATCTTTCTAAAATATGCCTTTCCCAGATGCCTCAGGGTCTTTTAACAACAGGAGGCCCTGGGTTGCAGCCTGAGTGGACACAAAGTCTGCCTTGTATAGGACTGTCCTAATTTCAAATATTCTATTCTGTCACCCCATAAACCAACTGATGTTAGAAACACAATGCAGTGGCCGAGTCACACCTGCTGGGGGTTCTGTTAGACCGGAAACACTGCTGTCACAGGAGTGAAAACAGTGCTGCCTGCTTATATTCAACAGCCTCCCTGCTGCACTCTGGAGCTCTAAACTGCCAGGACACAAAGCCAGAGCTCAAATGCTAACACCCTGGTCTCTGTCCCAGTCAGCTATGAGCAAGTGGCCTTGGGCAAGTCCCTTGGCTTTTTTTTAACCTGGAAGAAGGCAACTTCCTCCTCCCAGGAACAGAAAGGCTAGGTGCCAAGCCTGGCTCAATAACTATCAGACCTGTTCCTTCTCAGCGCCAAGACAGCAGCTGCCTTTCCAGGTGTCTCAGCTACCCTCTCTTCCTTCTGCCCACACAGATGATCTTGCTCTGCTCCAAGAGACTAAGGAAGCAGCCCAAGAGGCAGGGCTAGGGGAGGTAACATCCCAGAACTATGGAAGACTGACAGGAGGGGTGAACAAGCTCAGAAGTGAGGAAGAGATCATACAGGGAAGAAAAAAAATGGTGGTGCTCACTATGAGTCCAGGTAGCATTAAGAGTTATGATGTGTAAAGAACAGGAAATGAAGATCCTGCTTCATCTGCTCTGCTCCCTCCATGGCAGTCGGACTTGTTCAGATGCCCTTGGGAGATGCAATGGGCAAGAAGGGGCTAAAGACTGTGTTGGAACTCAAGCCAGAACACTGAGCTTGGCATCATGGCCCTATTGCCTGTCTGTACAAGCATCTATGCTCTATGGGCTCTGAGGCAGAGCTGGGACCCACAAGAATACTGTGGGAGGCAGATTCGCAGCTGAACCTGAGCCAGGGCATCCTCCAGACAGAAGTAGCTGCTAGGGTTGGGCAGCCCCAAGGGAGGAATGGATGGGCTCCTATTACCAGGGGTATGCAAAGAGAAGGTGGGTCTGCCAGCTGGGGAGGCAGGAAGGACACTGCATTCCTTAGTGGGGAATGTATCACAGCCTCTTGTCCCAGCTTGACACATCAATCAAGATGGCGAGGACATGGAGACAGCCCTAGTATTCTCTCCAAGGTTAGGAAGAGGACAGCTCTAGGAATTATAGAGGAAGTGAATCAGAGCCCCAACTCAAACCTTAGGGTCTCTACTACTGGCTCCATAACCTTTTCCAAGTCCTATGGAAAATTCTAGCACCACATCAACAAGTGACCGGTCCTAGAGATATGACCCTAGGGAATGGAGGGGGAAGGTTAGGCCTTGGGTCCCAGGGTAGAGATCAGTGACCACTGGCAGAAGACAAGGAACCATGCCTGGAGAGAACTGGAAGCCCTGACTGTGTCCCCACACTCCACCCATCTCGCCTGGCCCCAGTTGTTAAGGCAAGGCAGCTGGCAGCTGGCCCATAGCTACTCACGGTCTCAGGGGCCCCGCTCCACGGCCTCTGGTTCTGTTTGATAGAGGATCAGGGTTATGGAAAGCGTTGTCCCAAGTTCAGAGCCAGGACAGACTGTGCAGTGGTGTGTGGGGGACAGGACATGCATGCACAAAAGATGGGGGTGCCAAGGAGTCTGGTCTAGAACACCTGGCGTGTGGGTAGAATGGGCTGGGAGGGCTATGACCTGGGAAGTAGCAAGGCAAGGCAGGCCTGCACACAGCTCAGGACAGTCATCAAGTAGTATGTTCTTGTGGGCGCCATGACAAATCACAGGCACACAGAAAATGGAGCATGTGTATGCTGTAATAGCGTCCAAGTACCAAGGCCTCATGAGACTGGAGGCATGAAGTGGATACTCAGGAGGCCCCTGAGGGAACACAGTTATTCTCAGGCACTATGCCACCAAGACCCTCAGATGGGGACCTAGCTCTTACAGTCTAAGGGCAATGCTTGTACAAGAGTACCTGAGCACATCCGGGGCACAAGTGCCCATCACAGGCAGTCTTCCACCCCTACCCCAGGGCCACTTACTCGAACCTCCTTGTAGAGTCGCAGGCAGCTACCGTTGAGAATGAAGTAGCGATCGTGGAAGCCACCCGAGGGAAGTCCCAAACCCAGGAGGCTGCGGTCCTCACGGAACTTCATCATGCCATGCTTGGTGTCACCCACACGGCTGGCTAAGGGAGGACTGGAGTGGGCATGGGCTATACCACCCCTCACCCACAGACCCCAGTGTCCTTTTTCCTGCTCCAGACTCCATGGAAGCACCAGTTCCCTCTACCTGAGCTGCTCAGCCCTAAGGCCACCAGGTTCTACCTGGCTCAGGATGGAGGGATCCACCTGGCCTACATCCCCCACAAACACCACTTACCCAGGTATAACAGCATGGCCTCCATGGACTGGTACTTCTTCACCACCAGGTAGCTGTCTGTGCCCAGTCCATGCACAATAGGCAGTACTTTCTCCGCAAAGTGCAGGGGGCGTTCTGGGGAAAGGCCATATCCACTGTCACCAGAACCATATGGCTTGACGCCAAGGGCCAACACATGGGCACACGTCACCTACATGCCCCACTATCCATTAGTGCCATGACACACTATCATCGTGACCACCCTTCCCATAAGCCAGCTTCTGGTTTGATATACCTGGTTATGCCCAAAACTAGGTCTGCCCTGACCAGACTACCGAGACCTGAAATACTCTGGCTTCTCCCAGGCTTACAGGTCAAATATGGTGTGTGTTTTTGCGCTACAACACCCTGTCTTGTTTCTACTTGGATTAAGACCAGGACTTTCAAATGGCCTCCAGCATAAGCTACAACTTCCTTGACTGCCATTCTTCCCGTGTAGCAGCAAGCAGCATCTTCTCAAAGCCCTGTCACTAACCTCTGATGGCCCCGTGTGACTGCTTCCACTTCCAACCCCACCCGGTGCTTCCTCATCTCTTAGAGGGTCAGCCTAGTGCTGGAGCTGTTCTCACTTCCTGGGAGCACTTTTCCCATCTTCACCAAGTAGACCTTACTCTTCCTCTATAGCAGGCTCAGCAACTCCAAAGTCATAGGCTCATGGGCTCTAGTGATACCCTGAGCCCTTCCTTAACAGATAGCCAACACCGTAATAGTTATCTATTTATTGGTGTGATCATAGGACTAGCATTTCCATCCCTTACTAGACTGACCCCTGTGAGGTTAGGGACCACTGTCTGACTCCTCAGCCCAGTGCCTGCCACTCAACAATGTGATACAAAAGTGTCCATGGATGTCAGGAACACCTTTCACCTCTCATCCCAAGACCACCTTCTTTACCACAAAAGATCTCCAACAGCCCATTCACTATCACAGGCCCGCCATACCACCACACAGCCAACCTGCTTATATGATCACCACCCACCATCTTCTTTACTCCAAGAATGGTGTCACCTCACAATTCCATTACTGAATTCAGCATTGTCACTTCTACAGACATCATTCTGACATGTGGGAAAGTACCATCATGACTAGCACCATCTACCTGCTTTCCTGTCCCTATCAATCCTATTACAGCTATTGCCTCAACCTGCTGGCTGCCTGTCACACCAGCACAAAGACCACAATCTCCATCAGAGTGTCAGCAATAGGTATTATGGAAAACCCTTTCACCACCCTGGCCCCCACACTGCAGGAGCAGGAGGAGGGAAGACTGGGCTAAAGGCTGCCCCATGGTACCCCACCTGCTTCCTCCTTCTCGTTGACCTCAAAGCAAGTCCAGTAGTCCTTCTCCCTGATGCCCACATTGCGGCGGTCCAGGATCTCCAGGGTAAGCTCCTCTGCTGTCATGGACGCTGGGATCTGCAGAGACCAGGAGAAGATCAGCTAACAGGGCCCCAGCTCTTGTTCAGCCACAACCTTCCTGTGATTCAAGTCTCAAACCCAAGGGTCTTCTGAGCCCTTAGATGCAAAGGGGTTGTCTCTAAGGGTCCTGATACATGTCAGGGTGGCCATCTAGGCCTGCCCTGGCCTAGGATGGCTCAGTGAGCCCACTGGCTTCTAGTTCCCAGCCCCTACCTTGACATGCTGCTCAGTCTCCACCTTCTTCTCCTCCAAGTACACTGTGCAAATGAAGTCACCAGCATGCTGCAGAGGAAGTGGGGATCAGTTGGAAGTCTGAGGAGCAGTGCAGACAGACAGCCCATGCCCTACCCAGGTCCCAGTCTCCACCTGGGTCCCACTGGCAGTGCCAGCCACTCGCATCTTCACAATGGCAGTGACTTCTTCCCGTTGCTTCCTTAGCTCTTCCTCATCCACCTAGGAAGGGCCAGACTGTCACTGCCATCTGAGAGGTTCAGCCTTGTTTCCTCACCCACCATAACACCTCCACCCCCCTGTCTGGGACGCACACTGAACACCACCACATAGTGGTTGATGAGGTCTTCTACCACCCGGCCAGCCTTGTAGTCCTGCCCATCCGTCTGGAAGAGTGTTGGACCAAACACAATTGCCAAGTTGTGTGTGTTCATCTGGTTTGTGTCTGAGAAGCACTGGACACTAGAGAGGGGACAGAAGCTATGACTGAGGATTCTGGCCCAGAACTTCCCAAGCCACCTTCCAAGCAATTCCCAATAGGCCCAAGACTGGCCATAAGAGTAGAGTGAAGGAAGACCCGGGTTGGTATGGACCACTAACTAAGGAGTAAAGGGGACATACGTCGGGTCCTGACAAGGTACAGGGCTGGGAAGCTAGAGGATCTGGCCTTAGTACCCAGGCTCAAATTTAACAAATCCTCCACCCTCCTACCCCACAAGAAGTAAGCTGAGATACAATGTCTGAAGGCAGACCATAGTCACTGGTTAGTTCCCAAGCCTACCTGCTTCCCAGGGGAAGGCTGTCAGCCAGGTTGGAAGTAGAAGAATCTTCTCCACCCCATCCCCCCAGAGCCTCACACCGGTATGGCCCCTCACCAGTACAGGTGGCTGATAAGGGCCTTCACAGTGGCCCGGTTGACAGGGGGCAGATGCACCAGGAGCTCTCGGTACCTGGAGATCTTTTCCTCCTCATCCTCAATCTCTGGGTGGGCGGAGATAGGTTGGGTCAGAAACTGGTCACTGCCGCCCCATCCTACCCTCCCAGCAGCTCTGCCTTGCATGCTGAGGACAGCATTCCCAAGCACTTCACAGGGACAAGGAATTCTCCATCTTCCACCTCCAAGGGACCCATCTCTGTACAGAGTGACAAGGGATCCAAGAAGTGGAGGAAGCAGGGGATTTGAGGCACGCCTAGCCCAAAGCATGATGGGTAGACAAGGCAGGGTAGGCAAGGCTGGGTACAGGGCAGCAGGACCCACCGGAAGCCTCCAGCCAGGCCAGGCGCTGTGAACGAGTGAAGAGCCCATCAGGTAGATCTCGCAGGAAGCGCTTGAGTGCAGAGGAGACATCATCCACATGCTGCTCGCCCTCTTTAAGGTGCACAGAGCGGGCATCCTGCCGCAGGCTCTCTAACAGCCGCTGGGTCTTTGAGGTCTGTCCACATTTGCGATAGATCCCCTCTGAAGTCAGGCCTTGGGAGGGAATCACATTGCTCCTTTCAGAGAGATCCTGGGGGTCTCGGTAGCACCATAGAAGGGAAAGGCCTGAGCCTTGAAGGTGTGGCTCACCGCATTGCGTGATGTAGTCCACACAGCGGTACACGATCACTGGGATGTCTGAGTCCCCAAGCTGCTGCTCTGACAGTGTGTCCCCCAAGCTGGCTGATGCTTTCCGGATGGCTCCCAGCCAACCCATGAAGTCCAGCCGCCGCTCGCCCTGGATGTACAGTGTCCTGGACCAAGGATAGTAACTGTCCTATCTCTGTCCCTATGTCCCACCTCTCCCCAGGCATGTTACAGTACAGGCTTCTCTAAGTCCCTCAGGAAAGATGAGGCTTACCTCCTCCGTTCCACCAGCACCAGCACCTGGTTCTCGCCATCTCCTTGGATAGCTGTGGAGTAGCCAGTCACAGTAAGGCCCAGGCCTTGGTCATTACCCCAAACCGCTCCTTCCTGAGGTCCTTTGGGTTCACACCCTTAGGTTCCACCCACCAATCTAGAGGGTTGCTATGATGTACCCCAAGGTCAGGAGAGGGTATGAGACGGCAGGCTGGGTCATCTGGTCAGGACAGAATAGAACTCAGATTTCCAGACAAGGGATATGGGGACTGGAATAGGGTGCCCTAGAGATTGGGGTACCAGGCCAGGTCCCACGCACAAAGCTCTTGGAGTCTCCGGAGGTGCACTGGTTCTTCCCAGGGCCCCTCTGGGAAGACAGCATGGAGCTCAGAGCCAGTCAAGGTGAACCAGCCTTCCTGGGCCTGCTGGAGGCTCAGGCCAGCTTTGTAGGGTAGACGTCCCAGGCGCTCAAAATCCCGAGTTAGCAGGTTCTCAGCCAGGGGAGGCACAAATGCCTAATGAGAGAAAGAGCCAGAGAGACTACATCAGACCACAGCACAGCCTGCTGGGGACACCCCCAGCTCCTTGGCCTGTGGGCAAGGGCTCTTTCCACCTAGCTGCTGCCTCTTCTCCTCCCCAGGGCAGAACTTAGCAGTTACTGAACTTCAGTGTCATGTCCTGCTTTGCACCCATTTGGATGCATCCTCCTCTTGGGATGTACTATCTGGGTTTTCACTGTGCCCAAGTACTCGTTCATCTGCTACAGCACTGATTATGTTACTACCACCTGGACTCAGTCTGTCTCCCCTACCTCCATGGGAACTACAAAAGAACAAGGACTGGTACACCTGGGTCCCAGGGCTCTGCACACTGATCCTTAGATGGCATTGAGAACTCATCAAATGAGCAAGTGACAGATGAAGAGTCACAAGCTCTTGCTCTCAAGGCATGGAGGACCCTTGAGGGCATCTAGCTCTAGTCCCCACAGCAGAGCTCTCGTCTGTAGCACTCCCCACGCCCCACCTTTTCCTCTAGTCTCTGACTGCACACCAAAAGGGCAAGGAGCTCACTCCCTGGAGGCAGCACTGTCTATTCTATGATGGCCCCACACCGCAAACATCCATTAGGCACCACAGAGCTGCAATCTATGTCATCCTTGGCCTGAAAGATCTGTCCTGAGTCTGCTATCTTCCATTCAGCTCTTTGCTCCATCAGAGATGGGATAGCTGGGGTTCATGGATCAGCCAAAAGTCCCAACCTGCTTCTGTCAGACACCTGCTCTGCTAATCTAGGCTCACCTTGGCAATGCACTTGACCCACTCATGAGCCAACTCTGCACTCTCCAGTCCAAACAGGTACAGGCGTTCTCCCTCTGTGTATATTTCAAAGGTATGCTCAAAGCTGAAAATACATAAATCAGGATTCTCCCACTTAGTTCAGCCCTGCCTCCCATCAACTACCACTTTTTACCTACCCCCTGCCCTTGTCAGCAACCTTCCCCTGACCCCCAAAAGGTAGATAAACAGCCTTGGGCCACAGCCTTATGAGACAAGGTCTATACTTTGCAGTCCCACTTTATTGTATGGACCTGAAGGTCCTGCCCCTCTCTGGACCTATTTCCCTGTCTCCCCCGTCAAAGGTTAGACCTCACAACACCAACAATGTATGGTTATAGCAAGGAGTACTCACCCATGGGTGTCGAGAGGAAGCACTGCCAGACACACAATCTCACTGGCCCGAATCTCCCCATTGGGCGTCACTGCCCGTTCATTCTCATAGTAGCTCAGGAGCCCGTCACTAAGGACACACCAGCGCCGGCTGAACTCTGGAGAGAAGTTGGGCAGAGGAACCATGAAGGAGCCCCCACATCAGCTGAATACCACTCGTGCATTCTTCCTGGGTCCCTGATCCTGTCCCACCCACATCCTCTTCATTCTAACTTGGTTTTCCCCACTCCATTCCCCCAGCTGCCCTCTGTACTTAGCCCACACTTCTCCCCCAGACCTCTACAGTAACCTTTCCAAAATGTTAGGCCTCTGGCCTGGACTCTGAGAACAAGAGTGATGGAGTCAAAATCAGTCTTGATCCTACTTCTGTTCAGACTTCTCCTACCCTACCCTTTGTCCTCAGGGCTGCCCATGCCTCTCAGTCTGAGTCTGCCTCCCATCCACCTGTGGCCACTCACAGCTTCTGCCTACCTGCTCCTTCCATCTGTAGCCCAAATGCCACAGGAAGCTCTAGGGGCCCACTCTCCTTTGCCAGACGCACCCCTTATTCTAAACCCTGCCTCTTCCACTGTAATGGTTCTGAAAATATACTAGATTCCCAAGGCAAACAGAACTGGGAATCTGGACTTGAAACGTAGCAGAAAGAACAAACACTGGCCTCACAGTGGCTCAGAGCTTTCTGGCACCCTGGGAGAAAAAGATGACTCAGGGGGTTACATAAATGACATTATCAGACAGAGAGAGGTGGACCAGGAGCAGCACAGAGTTCCAAAGAACCATCTGGAAGCCAGAGGGTGTCACCTGGGGTGCCTCATGCAGGGGTTGCAGAGGGAAGGCACAAGCAATGGCTTCCACACTTCCCTAGCACGCTGTCTTTCAGTCTGTCTGTGTGCCTGATGAGGGCAATGTGTCTCCAAGCCTGTCCCCAAGTGTGTACTCTCCAGAAGCGCCCTGCCACAGTCCTTTTCATGCTGCAGATGCATGCCAGGTGCCTACTAGGTGCTGGCACTTCCCAAGTGCTTGGGCTACAGTGGTGTACAAATACGCACAATGAAAGACAACAGAGCCAGGTGTGGTGAAACAGCATAGGGTCCCAGCTATATGGGAGGCTGAGAAGGGAAGACAGCCTGAGGCCAAGCGCTCAAGATCAGGCCACATAGCACAAAGAGACACACTGTCTAAAAAAAAACAGACAGGTTGGGTATGGTGGCACATGCCTTTAATCCCAGCACTCAAGAAGCAAAGGCAGGAGGATCTCTGTGAGTTTGAGGCCAGCCTGGCCTACAAAGCGAGTACCAGGCTAGCTGGGACTACAACGAGACCCCTGTCTCAAAAAAAAAAAAAAAAAAAAAATAAAAAAAAAAAAACTGAAAAACGAAAAAGCATAAAATGAAAATAGGGTTAAAGGGACAACAGGAAATGGGGCTACAGGGAGACTCAAAAAAAAAAAAAAAAAAAAAAAAAATCAAAACAAAAAGACTGAAAATCAGAAAAGCATGAAATGAAAATAGGGTTAAAGGGAACACAGGACACAGTTTTTATAAAGTGACTTGGGGGTGACATGACATCCCTGCAGAAGTAACATTTAAAGAAAGGCCTGACTATGGTGACTGACCATTCAGAAGTCTGGGAAAAGCATTGGGGCAGAGGGAAATGCAAATACAGGGTCCCGGTGGGTGTGAATCTGGCAAGTGTGACAAACAGCAAGGAAGCCACAGTTGGAACAGAGTGGGGTTGGGGGAGGTCTTCAGGGGGTGGGCAGCTGAATGCAGCTCTTGGGGGGATGTGTGAGGAATGCAGGTTGTATTTCAGTCAGGAAGTGAATGGAAGGCAGCTGAGGTCTGAAAGTGATGGAGCTCAAGTTCAAGTCCTCAAACTTCCTTCCATCCACATCTGGCATTCACCAGATGCCCGGGCCAGGACCATACATAACAGGGGCTTTGTACAGGCTTCTTCAGGTTCAGTGAACCTCAGCAGTGCCTTTTCTGTAGTGCCATGCCCAACCTCCACCCCACTAGCCCATTTCTAAAGCATCTATAGTATATAAGAAGCCATATATCCAAGAGACCTTCCAGGTGGATCTTCCAGAGTTCACTTGGCACCCTCATGGGTCCACCAACATGGCTGCAGCTATGCTAGAACACCATGGTCTGGGTCAGGGTGTGGCACAGCACCCACCTTCCCGGGCACGGCGGTCCTGAAGAGGCTTGCCAGCAGAAGCAGTCTTGTACAAGAAGCCGCTGTGGCTCACAGTTGGCAGGATAACTGAGTAGTGCTTTTCCAGGGGTTTCACTGAGTCCAGCCGAGGGACCTCTTTGGAATGGAAGAAAGGTGGTTAAGGTGGCTGTCCAGGTGTCCACTCTATAAGCCCTCTGAGACAGGGTACTTAGACTCGTGCTCCTCAGCTCCCTACCTCAGGCTCCTACTACTACCTTCTGGGGGGTTTTATTTTATTTTTTTATTATTAATTTATATATTCTTTTTATTTTATGTGTATGCATGTATTGCCTGCATGTAGGTAAGTGCACCTGTGTCATTCAGTGCCTTCGGAGGACAGAAGAGGCTGTCGGATCCCCGGGAACTGGAGTTACGGACAATTGTTAGCTGCCATATGGGTGCTGGGATTCAAACCCGGGTATTCTGCAAGAACAACCAATGTTCTTAACCACTGAGCCATCTCTCCAGCCCCACCTTCTGGGTTTTAAAAAGCCACCTCTGCCCACCAGTGAGAATGCCACTCCACACTCGGGGCTCAGCTCCAGTCCCTCTCCTCCCAGGAAGGCTTCCTGACGCCCAACCCACCCCACAATCCCTGTTGGAGGCACAGAGCCAGGCACACTAGAATGAGGGGGGCTTCGGGCCAACTCAATAACAGTCCCTAGAGAGAGGTTTGTCCCAGACAGCGCAAAGCCCAACGAATCAGTCTGGCTCTAGTGGTCAGCACTGAGGGGTCCTGTTCCCAAGTCCAAGCCAGCTGGGTGGTCTCTTGCACCTCCCTGGACACCTGGGCTCCCTCCAGCCTAGCACACCCCGCCCACTGGTGGCTCAGATCCCAGAGTCCCAGCCACTGAACTCCACCTTCAGTTCAAGGATGTGGCCTCAGAGACCAGGCCTGGGCCAAAAAAGCACTGCTCTCCCCCAGCCACCCCCTCTTCACCCACCACGAGAATAGGAGCTAAACAGAACCCAACCCAGGTCTATGATGGTGTTCCACCCAGACAGAACTGACAACAGAGCTGCTGTGTAGGTCACTTGCATGGAAGAAAACCCTTCAATGCAACAGACCCAACCACACACAAACACAAACCCCAGAGCCCCAACATCCCCAATGTAAGGAAACAAAGTAAGTCAGCATACAGCTCAAAGATAAAAAGAGTCACAGAGACACAGACACAAAGGGACACTCACATGGAACACAAGCATACACTGATCCATACACTCAAACATGCCCCAAGTCCCACACTGCTGCTCAGGGGCCACCAAGGAGCTGCAGCTGCAGCTTGGGAGTGGCCTGTAAACTCGGGGTTCCAGCTGATGCACAGCTCCTGCTGGCCCCCACCCTGTAACCCCTCCAAAAGGCCAGACCCTGTGAACAGGGAACTCTAGCTCCTGGAGAGGACAGTGCAGCTGGCTGCTCACCCGTACTCTGGTTGTTCCGAAGGAACTCCATCTGCAGCGTCTGCCCAGCCTGCTCAGCGAGAGCCAGGGGCGTTGGGACAACTGGGTCCCCTGAGAAGCAGCTGACCCCAGCCCCGCAGCCTAGGAGGGCCTGGGTCTCAGCCAGGTCAGTGGTGGTGACTGCAGCACACAGAGCCTGGAGGAGAGGGGAGGGTCAACCAAGCAGGGGCGGGGGTGGAGGGGCGTGCAAGAGGAAGGAGTCACCCCAATCTGGGTGGCCCATCCTCAGATTGAAAGATATGGTGGCTTAGGAAAGCCAGAAGGAAAGAAAGGCATGGGAGTGAGAAAAGAAGAGGAGAAAGGCAAGCCAGGGAGATTAGGCAGAGGCTACCTAGGGGAGGCTTAGAGTCCCAGCAGGCCTCATTCTGTGGGTCCTCGGGCACAGCTGCTGGTCAGCCTGCAAGGAGCCCCTGAAGGAACTAGGCTCCCTCTGCCTTGCAGTGGGGGCAGAGGGCGGGGCTAAGGGGGTTGCTGCTAATTCCTCCCACATTTGAATTCCTCACTGCCGGCCTAGCCCTCCCAACCAATGGGAGCCACCGCCCTTCTGGCTTGCAGGCCAGACTGGGCTGGGCTGAGCTGGGGGCTGGACGCCTGGGTTCCAGGGAGGTGGAGGCCTGGCTCCCACTGGTCTCTGGGACCTAGACTCAGCCTGCCTAGATAGGGCTGCTTGGAGGAAGAGTTCGAAAGGCCACTCAGAGGTCACAAATGCCATTGCCCTGCCTCTAAGAAAGCTGTCTCCCACTCAGGAAGAACCAGAACAGGGCCCAAGACGTGGCTCCCAATTTGCTAGGGCCTGGGGCCCATACATCTTGAATGGGGTGTGGATAGGGTGGGTCAGAGTAATCCAGCTGTTTTTCATGAGCCTGACAGGAAATAGCATCCCCGTCAAGTTCACTCCTTTTGGCAGGATTCTGAAGGAATAGGACAGGGGGAGGGAGACAGAGGAGTCAGGAGGAGGCAGCCAGATGCTGGAGACATGGCACTGGACCAAGGAACAGGTCTGGCTCCTCCCTGCATTGTCCTAGCTTTCCTTAGGCAGGCCTGCCCTGCTGCCCTCTGGGCCTCAGCCTCCCCATATGCTAACAGACCTCTGAGTTAGTGGAGGAGATAGATAGAGGAACAGGACCATAGGAAGAAGAGAGGTGGGCTCAATGTGAGGAAACAAACCCAAAGCGGCTTCAAGATAGCTATACCCTGGGACCACCACTCCAAGGAACCCACATTGTAAATCAGGGCCCTGACAGCGAAGGGACAAGGCAGCAAGCTCAAGGATCCCAGAGGTGCAGTGCCCTGACCTTGTCCAGCTCCTCCTGGTTGCCAAAGAGCGGGTGGTAGCGACGGTATTTGCCCTCCCTGTACTTGGCCTCCAAGTGGTGCCGCCGGGCACCAGGGCTGCTGTTGGGCTGCAGGGCCTCACTGGGGGGCACATTGGCTGCCCAGAAGTGGTTCCCAGCACCATTGCCCAGCTGTAAGAAGAGCTGTGGATGTGGGCAAGAGGTCAGAGGGGCAGCTGGCAGTGAAGGGTACTCAGATGGTCAGGCCACCCACCATTTTCCCAAGGGGGACGGTCAGGAGCAGCTGGGTCTGCTGATGGCTATGGTATTCCCCACTCCGGCCCTGGGCTCCCAGAGTCCAGGTCCTCTCAGTCAGATTAGGTAGATGCCTGAGGCCTGGTGCCTAGTCTCTGAGGGCCTTGCTGTTGCCCCACCCAGCTTCACATCTGGAACTCTGCATTCCTGACATCCCAGTGAGGCATGGTAGGCAGGGACTTTTGGAAATATCTTTCTGACATTCCTCTCTAGGTGAGAAGAGGGTGGCAGTTTCTAGGAGGCACAGGGGGGCAGCATCAAGGAGCAAGTTCATTCTTCTCTTCTGGTCAACATTTACCACACAGACATTTCCTAGGTTCTCAATTCCCTTCTTTAAAGTGATGGAGTCACAGCAGAGGATGAAGCAAAAACAATCTCTACCACTATGGACTTGCTCTGGTTTCAGCAAGGTATTTTCTCTTCCTGGGCCTCAATATCCCCATCTGTATTCTGGGTATTCTAACTCAGGATTGTTCTGAAAGTCAATTCATGAACAAAAGCCAAGTTCTCAGCATTCATATGTGGACATATGTGTCCAGTGTGGACATATGAAATACATGTTCTCTGGGACTCCCAATGTGGCAAGTCCCCTGGATCCAGCCTCCTGCTTCAAGTTCCCCACAACAACTGAACGCCACCAGGCACCATGGAAGTTTAAGTGCACAAGTGTAAGCGTATGTGCACGTGCATGACCCCAAATCATGCATCTCATACACACTGTGCATATGAATTCAGGTGTAGTGAAAGTTCAGAGGCTCTGGAGGGTATGCAGGGCGGAGAAGAAGACCCCAGCTTAGCCAAGACGTGGGGCAGAAAGGGGCAGGCTGGGTGGTCAATATGCATTGGTTAGGTAATCTCAGGCACATTACAGCCCAATCCAGGGCTCCAGTTCCCATATCCATACAACAGGACGACAGCTGAACTATATCAGGGCTCAGCAATTCTCTAAAAGGTCAAATAGTAAGTAGTTTAGCCTTTACAGAACACATATATTCTCTGTCACATCTTTTTGTTACAACCCTTTAAAACCGTAAAAACATTCTTAGCACACTGGCCAGTTTGCTGACTTTGCTAAAAATCAGCTTTTCCAAAATCCCCACCCACTAGATTATTACAGGGGTCCCCTAACTCCAGAGTGACACAGGGGACAACAGCTGGGAGGGCAAACCCCAAGAACGGGTGACAAGCAATGCACGCTCACCTGGATCAATGTTTCTGTCCACACCTTCCTGTCCATCTTCAGGCTCCGCACCTTGGAGACTCCAGCACCCAGGCCACGGTGCTCCCCTGCAGATGAGAGCCAGACACTGTCACTTGGAAGCCACCCTTCCCATGAGCACTCACCCTCTCCCAGTGCCTCTCAGCAGGTCTGGAGCTAGCCTGCAATTCTATTTTGGCACAGCCAGAATCTCATCACTGTTCATGCCTTACTAGGCTCCCTCCAGCCACACTGGGCCCTGCAGGTGACTTTCCACTTGCTCTGCCAGCTGACTGCTTTGATGTGCAAAACTCTCCACTGCCCCCCAGCAATAGATATACATTTCTTATCTGCTTCCCTGCCAACCCTAGTTTTCTTTTTTGTTTGTTTTGTTTTGTTTTTAAGACAGGCTCTTACTAGGTTAGCCTCAAATTCAGAGATCCTCCTGCTTCTGCCTCTGAGTGCTGAGTTTAAACGCATGTGCCACCACACCTGGCCCAATCTCAACTTTCTGTCTTAACTCATTTCTCCTTCTCCCCATGCCCTCTGACATGTCAACTCCTCAGAGACAATGCCTCAAATAAACAGCACATTCTCTTTCCATCTCTTGCCATTTCACTGACTTCTACTAGTTCCTGTATTTTCTGTCTTTCCTAATAGGATGCCAACTGCCTATGAGCAAGAATCCTACGTACCTGGCTTTAGGTTTCTGTCCTCAGGGCCCAGAACAAAGCCTGGTACACAGTAAGCACCTAATAAATGTTAGTGGGATGAAAGGAGAGACTAGGGCTGACGCTAGAGCGAATGATGCTTGCTCAGTGACAGGTGCCATGAGGACAGGGGAGGGCAGCTGGGAACATTAAGAGTTCCTGGCACTACATAGCACTATATAGTTCCTGGCCCTGCATCCATGCACAACCTCCCACAGAGAAGCACACCTACTCCAGTCAGCCTGAGCCCACCTCCATGAGCTGATGCCTTCCTCTGGTCATTAGCCAGGCTGTCACTTCCCAGTACTCAGACCTCATGGCCCAGGCCCAGGCCTAGACATTTGCCGGGAAGCCCCACAGGCCTAGAAGATTTCCCTGAGCTCAGTGACTGCTCTAGAACTGTCCTTCCTGATGAATTCTAACCTCTAAGGACACTCCTGCCCCCTTAGCTATGCGAAACCAACCCTTGGGCACTGTCAGCTCTCAGGAGAACTCAATGCCTGGGATGTAGTGAACAGCTGGCACATGCTAGGCCCTTACTACCTGAGTGGAGTGAACAGATGAATATATCTTGAGTTCTTCCTTCTTCTATTCTCACCCTCCTCAGAGACTGTTTGCTTGGGACAGGGTCTCACTATGTAGCCCTGACTGGTCTCAAACTCACTATATACACCAGGTTGGCCTCATATTCACAAAGATCAGCCTGCTTCTGCCTCCTGAATACTGAGATTAAAGTGTGTCCTTCCTCCTGAATTCTAACCTCTGAGGACACCCCTGTCCCCTGTAGCCGCCACCATGTCCAGCTCATAGAGACTTTTATATGTGACTCCCAAGCTACCCTAGGAGGCTCAGCACTTCCTCCCCCTTTCTTTGTAGATGGTGCATTAGCCCCCTCAAGTCTCTAATCTCAGCTTCTGCCTATAAATCAGAGTCTGGTTCCCAGAGTTGACCATGTCCTTGGGTCCCCTGCCTTGCATCCCCTCTGGACTAATACCAGCTCCTCTGGACTAATACCAGCTCCTCTCTTGGCATGCAGAGCCTAGTGGGCCCGGCCTCCTGCATGCTTCTGATGTAACAGGGATGCTAGATTTCAACGTCCTAATCCAGGCTTACTTACTTACCAGTTATTCCTCAAAGAAACCCTTTTCCTCTTCACCTACAAGCAGAGAGTAGATCTGTGCCTTGCAATGTGAGGACCAAAGGTCACTCCTAGAGGATCAGTCAGGCACATTGGAGCAATGTCAGGAATAGTGGATCTAGTCTCCCTGCCCTATAGGCCACCTGCCCCCTAACGGCCAGCCCCATCACCCACATACACACCTGCACAGCGCTTGCAGATGACAACACAGAGGTTGATGGAGGCCCAATCGGGCTGGGCAGCTCCACAGTCAGCACAGAACCTGTTGGGGGCTGCAGCCCAGATGCGCTCGGCCACCTCCAAGGAAGACAGGGCCTCAGCAATGGCTCCCTGCATGGCCTCCAGCCACTGCTCCTTCTCTAGCTCTGTATCGGCCGAGAAGCTAGGGATATACAAGCAAAGGAACTGGTGGGAAAGGGCATGGAGGGACTTGGGGGTCAGCATAAAGGAGGATACGGATTTGGGAGCTCTTGGTCAGAAGAGAGCACCTTGGGGCTGGTTGGGAAGGTGTGGACAAAGGAACTGTGAAACTAGGAAGACATATGGTAGGTTAGGAAAAATGATCACAGATGGGAAGAGCTGAACCAGGTGAAGTGGAGGGAGGGTGTTCAAGATGGGGGTGGCGGGGGGGGCGGGTTGGCATACAGACATTCCAGGATCCTCGAGCAAGAAGGCAGACTGGCAGAGAAGACACTAGGAAATAGAGAAGGGTAGGCCTGAGACAGGCAGGAGGCCGAAGTGCACCCTGATAACAATGAACCACCTATTGAGAGTTTATATGGGATGAAGGAAAGAGTATGGAGGTGTGTGCCATCCCCACCCTCAACCTCCTTCCTCTCCCAGCTCCAGCTGTAACCCCACCCTACAAAGAACTCCATAGGCCCAACACACAGACACCTGCAGCTCTGCCACCACCTCCTGCTCCCCAGAGTGGGAAGTCCTAGCTGGACAATAAACTTAGGATTTTCTCTCTCCCCATAAAAACTCTCTCTGGCTCTTTCTCTGTTGCTGCCACCAACTGTAAGCCACACAGGACTATCAAGAGTTCAGACCACCCACACTCCATCAGCACAGCCAAGGAAGGCACTGCTGTTGGAGGTGTAGTGGGCTATAAGCACCACATCAGGCTAGGGGCTGAAGATGCCGTCCCCCCACGACAGTTGGCAGAAAGCACCAATCACTCACTCTCCACAGTAGCAAGTCCCACAGGGCCAGGCAGTAGAGGCCCTTTCTGCCAAACATCATATCGGCATTTTTAAGGTTGTCGACAGTAACTAAGCAACAGAGAGGGAAACCTGGGAGTGGCTGGCTGCAGCTGGGTAGTCATGAAGGATTAGGGCAAAGAATCACTGGCCAGAAGTAACAGAATGCTTTAATTGTAAGAAATAGACAAATACCAACTTAGCTCTCAAGGTCAAAGGCCACGGCCCTGCAATCACTATATAGATGGAGACTGGCATCCAAAAAGGGCCTGCCAGGCCTCAGCTAGGAGAGTGAGGGACACAGAGCGGACATGGCCAGACAGTACAATGGAAGGCAGAGAGGGACCATAGAGGAGATGCCCATGGAGACAGCAGACACACAAGCCTAGAGTGCAAGCAGCCTCTGCTGGAAAGCCCACAGGATTGGGTTGAAGGTGAGATGGTCCTATAGAGAGTTCCCAGAGCCACAGAGTCCTAGGTGTCCCAGGACACAGAGGACAGTAGTCTCCTAGTCACACAGCCAGCCAGGGCTGGACCCAGGCCCAGTGCAGTGTCTACAAGGTAGTAGCTGAAGGCCTGGAAGTGGGTGAGGCTGCCCAGGGAGGAGACAGATAGAAGACAGCAGGGACCAAGAAAGAAGCACCCTGGACAGGCCCAAGATAGACGTGAAGAGTGGCCTTGGTGATGAGGGTGCATTCACAGCCCCTAGAGTACTTTCCAGGAGAGCAGAGCAGGAGGGCAGTGGGTGCTGGTGGGACATCTTGTGAACAGTGTGGTGGGCACAGAGAACAGAACTGGTTAGAAGGAGGCGGGTAAAGTGAGACTTCCGAGAGACCAGTGAACACAGGCAGAAGACTTGTACCATGGGGTTGGCCTGGGAGGACTAGAAACAGAAAATACTGGGAGGATGGCAGTAGGCCAAAGGGAGGGAGGGAACTCACCTGAAGATGCGGTAGGGGGTGGTAAGGTCAAAGCTGCGCCGGTCCACTTCCTTCACATTGCCCACGCTCATGTCGATGAAGGTGATACCGATGCCCAAATGGAACTCCTGATGGGCAGAGGGGAAGGGAGGAAGGCAAGGGCACCAGGGCTTGAGGCCCAGGAGGGGAGGAGGGAAACGTGGTCCCTGGGGACTAGAAAGTCTAGGAAGGAGGGAGGACTTAGGAATCTGAGCAGGAGCTATAGGGTGAAATAGAGCAACTGGGGTGGGGTGAGGATGGGATCGGAGGGTAATGCTCAGGGACTAGGTGAAGATGGGGCAGAACCAGAGGAAGGAGGGGGCAGGGGACATAACAGGCTCAGCACAGGGAAGGCAAAAAGGGAAAGTACTAGACTCAAGTCCCAGACAGGCCCAGGGAGAGACCTCATGGGCAGGCATGGGGCAGGGAAGGGGACTGTGATGAGTATGAAGTAGGGAGGAAGGATGTGATGGGTATGGGCAAGGAGAACTCAGTGGCCTGATAGAGCCCTTCATACCTCCAGATTCTTATAGAGTTGTACTTTGTCCCCAACCACAGTCACATACAGCTTATTCTTGAAGCCTCGAAGCTCTAGGCTACCAGCCCGGTCAGGCTGCTCAGTGCCTTGAACTCCCAACATAGAAGCACTAGAGAGCCGGGCACGAGCTCGCTGCTCAGCCACTACCTGCTGTAGAGCCTGCATCCACTCATTCCGCTCCACTGTGGGGGAAGGGTAAAGGTAACAAATGAACTCAGTCTGGCAGTGACCCTGAGGGGCCTCCTGGTCCTAGGCTCTTCAGAAAACACCTCTTCCAGGAAGCACATTGGACTGGTCCGTCACTTTCTTTGCCAGACTTCTCCAGCCTGAACAACTTGGGCCCCAGTACCACCTTGTCTGGTTTATATTATGTAAGTCACTGCACTTGTTGGAGCCTGTGTCCCCTGTGCATGGTGAAGTATGGCTCTGTGAGTTGGGAAGTATGTGGAACAGAGCTGCTCATAGAGAGTAAGCCCTTCCTTCTCCTCCTTCACCCTACAACAGGACAATGTTTCCCTGTCATGAGGTGTCAGGGAGCAGACATGCATTGTTCTCCCTCTGCCCCTAAGTCTGGCCAACTTCTAGTCTCCTCCCTTCTATATTATAAGAATGTACACACACACACACACACACACACACACACACACAATCCCCGATTCCCACCATCACTCTCTGCCCGGAAGGCAAAAGTCCGGTTGTTTGTGATCACTTCAAACTTCTGGTCCCCAATGGCAGCTACTCGGGAGATGCAGGCTACAGGGACAAAGCGCTTAGAGTAGGCATCCTAGGGGAAAGAAGAGCTGTGTTTCAGAATGGGAGCCCCACAGCTCCCTGCCCTGACTCCCCTAAAGTGAAAGCTGCGAGTCCATCTCCTGCAGGTAGCCAGGATCACCTGTGCTGGCCCTGATCACTGCCCTCAGCCAGCCTACAGGCCAGGAGGACACTGCTGGATGAGTCAGACTACATCCCCGCTGAGGGTTACCTAAGGACTCTGCCCGAAACAAGGCTGGGTATTCAGCCTAGGACCAGGCAGAAGCAGGGATCAAATGAGGGACTGATGGAGGACTCACCTTGTTACTATCAAAGTATCTCAGGTGATCAGCATCTAGTCTCACCCATCGCTTCTGATAGATATAAGACCTGAACAGGCAGAGGCAGGGGACAGCAAAAGACTGGGGATCAGGAGAGAGGTCCCACCATTACACAGACAGCCCCCTCCTTCCTGGCACAGTCGGGTTTAAAGGGGGAAGATTCCAAACAGCCACTGTAAAGAAGATGGACTACCTACAGAAAGTGACTGAAGTCAGATTCAATATAGGCCTTGCCAATTTTAAGAGCGACATAGTCCGGGGGATAATTCAGTGGTTACAGTGTGTTAGGAGGGAAAATGCTCAAATGATCTTGGACTGCCCTCTCATTTTCAGATTCATGACACGTGCATCCTGCAGCACAGCCTGACCACATGCAAACACTAGCATGAAACAGCAGGCCTCACTCAACTCACCCCTGTGGTGGGTTCTTGTCCAGCCAGCCAGCCTTGACGACCGGTGTGAGGGGGGTGGAGCCCCCAGACAGCTCATCCATTGGATATGGTAGGAGATCGGGAACGAGGCTGCACAAGGAGGGGCTCAGACCACTGGTGGGCCACCCGCCACTAGGACAAGAGGAGGGAAGGAGGGCAGCCAGGCTGGGGGCTCCCTCAGGTCAAGCAGGGCTGGGCTTTGAGACAGAAGGTGGCTAGGTAGTGAGGACACTCACTTGGGGACACTCTCGTAGGCATGGTCATGATCATCCTCATCCTCAGCGTCGTCCCCAGACAGCTCCTCCCCCTCGCTGAGCAGACTGGCCACACGTACAGCCCGTGGGACCCGGCTTGGTGGGGGCTCCTCCTGGCACCCCCAGGCCCACTCAGCATCATGCTTCCATTGAAGTCCCAGATTACACCCCAGCTTCCACGCCCACCTGCCCACGTCATCCTCAACCCACAACTCAGCACTTTTACTTCTGTTTCTATACCCCTCCCCTACCAGCTGAGACCACACAGGGACCAGGGTGACCGGGACAGGAAAACTGGTGACAGTCATGCCTCTACGACAGGGGACAATACAGAAAGACAGAGGATAAAGACTCAGGGATAGAGATATGGTATATATTCAAGAGAGAAGATGACATGAGGGCACAGAAAGTGAAGGGGACAGAGGGCCAGCCATTCCAAGACAGAAACAGTGCAGAGGCTGCATACACTCAGCCAGATGAAACCCAAGCCTGGAACAGTCATGTACCAGAGCTGCAGACAGTGGAATGAGGTTCTGGAGCCGAACTTGACCCTGACCCATGAACAGCAATACA
The DNA here is from genome assembly GCF_000622305.1 of Nannospalax galili. Lineage (NCBI taxonomy): Eukaryota > Metazoa > Chordata > Mammalia > Rodentia > Spalacidae > Nannospalax > Nannospalax galili. Next base: position 1,706,557 of record NW_008355472.1, on the reverse strand, counting down.
GAGAAGGAGGGGCGCCCACTCTGCTGGGGGAGGAGGTCCCAGGGGTCTCCAAGGCCACTGAGCAGCCCTCCCTCCATGCCACAGTCAGCCAGCCCAACCCCAAACACTGTACTGCCTACCTTGGTCATCACGTTGGCTGGGACCCCCAGCCCCTCCTCTGGGACATCATCATAGTCAGAGTCGTCTGGTGAGAAAGAGGCATGAGGGACTCAGAAGCCAGGAACTTAATTGGTCACATTGGCTACCTCTACTGGCACTAGGGTTTGGCTTCACAAAGGCCACTCCCAGACCAGGAAGACTCCCACACCCACCCAGGCCTGGCTTTCAAAATAAAGGCGCAGGAGACAGGAAATGCTATTTATACTGAAGGAGAGGCAGGGCCACCACAAGGAGGCTGACCATGCAGCAAGCTTGGGGGTCGGGGTGGAGACTGTCCAAGCAAAGCCAACAAGGCTACAAGAATTAAGACAAGAACCAAAGTCGGGAGCACCTCAGGCCAGCATTCCCAGACTCGGAACCTCACAACCTTGTGTATGCCAGGCAAGCAGGAGGCAGGAAGGGAAGGAAGAGCATGGGGCTCAGGGAGGCCCAGGACTTGCTCAGGCCACACAGGGCACTGCTGGCCGATAGACAGGGAAGGGGTGTTACTACTGCATGCTCTGATCCTGGAAGACCACCCAGAGCCCATCCCTACTCACCAAATTCAGGGAGGAGGCGGAGAGGCTTGGGAGGGACTTCAGGGAGATAGGGAGGTGAAGACAGGGGCTGTAGAGGCCCCCGGGCCAGGGCAGGCAGGAGAGTGCACAGGTTCTCTGCAGGATCTGGCTGGGGACGGGGTGACAATGGTGGCAGTAATAACTCTTCCTTGAAGGGAAGGCTGCAAACAGAACCAAAGTCGGGTGTCACTAAGCAACAGCCAGGGTTCCAACCCACTGTGTCCTTGCTCACCCAGGCTGCAGCAAACCCTTTCCTATACCCATACTCCTACTTGGCTCCCACAGCCCTCAACCACCCTCCTACCAAAACCCCCTGGTGCCCCACAGTCCACAGGAAGCTGCGCGTCTTCAACTCAAATGCACTGGACACCTGGCCCCAGTGCTCTAGCTCTTAGCCATGGGGCCATGAGGCCTCCACACTGAAGGAGAGAGAAGACCAGAACAGGCCAGGAGAAGCTTCTAAGGGGGAGGTAAGTCCTGACCTGTGCTGCAAAGGGTGAAGGACATGTGCTGGCAGAAAGACATGATAGGATTGAAACAGGTGTCAAACCAAGGCTGAAGACACAGACCGGTCTTAGAAACCAACTCCTAGGGCCTGGACTGTGAGTATCTGGGCCAAGCCCCTCTCCTTTCTTGTCCACACTTGGATATTCACTACCTTCTGGTAATCTCAGGCCCTTAAAGCTCACCTCACCCCACCACTGACATCTCTGCTGTCACCAATCCAGGACCAGCTTCAGGTTCCCTGTGCTTTCTTGTCACCATATTCCTGCTGTCCTAACACTGAACGCTCCCTGAAGGGATTTGTCATTCAAGACACAGGTCTGAACCCCACCTTAGTATCTTTATTCCTGTGTGTCCTGGGGCAAGCATCTCGCTTCTCTGAGCCTGGGTTTCCTCTTCTGTAAAGTAGAGGCTGTTTCCACTGGCAGAGGGAGGGAGGAGTAACTAAGACAGAGTGGGCCACATGCCAACACACAGGATCCTCAGTGCCCAGCAGTAAAAATAGATGTCGAGCATTGGAGGCCTGGCCCCATCAGTCATCTCTGTCAACATCTGGCAGGGGCCAAGGAGGAGCATCAGTGGCCAGCTTCCCCCTACACCCTGGTTACTCTTGGTCTAGTCTATTCCCAGTGTTTCTAGCAGTGAGTGGCGGCATATGACTGCCATGAAAGCAAACAGATCTGGGAGGATGTAACTGGGTCACACACGAGTCTACTAGTTCCCCTTCTCCCTACTCCCTGTCTTGGGAGCATCTCTGCCTCTAGCCCACATCCCCCTCTTCACTGAGCCTCCCTAGAACCTCCTTCTGCTCCCCTAGACACTCCTGTTCCTCACTCTTTATGCAAGTGATTCCAAATGACATTCTTCAAATTTTGTCCCTCTACTACACAGACGGCTAGCATCTAAGCTGGGTTCAGAAACCCAGTTCCAACCACCGTGTGCCTCATAGAATGTGCCTGTTTCCATACCCTTCATACTATAGTCATGTGGACAGGGAGGGAATGTGGCTGTGGAATCTGACCTGAGTACAGCTACCGAGTTACTGCACAGCACTGCCTTGTCAATGGTGGCCTGCATGGAAACAGCAGCAGGACCAGGAAAAACTGTTAACAGACTCTACCTCTGGTACACAAGCTCTCAGGTGTCATGATCTGCAACTGGGCACATCCCACGCATGCAGGGCTGCAAGAAGGTGTACTGGTGCCTTTGGGCAAGAGTTTCTAAGCCAGGTTGGTTCCCTGTGAGTCACCTGCCCATTCTAATCCTCAGTCCCTAACCTTTGAGCTATCACTGCAGGACCTCAGAGAACACCTGTTAGACAGCTATGTGGATGGTGGCGGGATGGCTGCAATGACCCCTGCTGCTGCCCTGGTGGCAAGCTGCTCTCCCTATCCTGTCTGCCTCTCTGGGAACTGATGTCAAGAGGAGGCAGTCTGGAGAGCATAAATGTCCCCTGGTGGGCACTGCACCAGGGTGTCTCCTCCACTTGATCCTGAGTCCCTTCATGGCAGGTGAACTGTCTGACTTGACATCCCCCCAGCCTAGTGCAGGTCCTGGCTGAGAGGGCAGCAAAAGCATGTTGGACTGGCAGGTGGTGAATAGGTGGACTGGTCTGTGGGTAGGCACACAAGCTGGCCTTTTGGCTGCAAGGGAAGCAGATGAATGAGTACACGATGACCAAATACCTGAGTGAGTGCTCACCTTCCCAACAGCCTGCCTGGGAGGACTGGCCCCGGGGGGCCAATGCAATGTCCTTGGACTTCTGGACAATTCTGGACAAGCAAATCAATGCAGGTCACAGCTGCCTCCCAGAGGTCAGGAAGCAGCAGCCATGGAGGCCATGCCCAGGGGTCAGCTGAGGGCAGGACCTGAACTGTGGGGAGGAGGGAGCTCCCATTCTCCAATGCCAAGCAAACCTAAGTGGGCCTGGCTCCCAAAGTTCTCCCAGGTCTACATCTGAGTGGCAGAGAGTGGCAATATGGCACCACCCACTCCTCATCCTCAGGGTCCAGGCAGCACAAGTAGTCCACAACTGGCACTTAGTCTACCCTCATCACTATCCTGATTCTCCCAGGAGGGGAGACAACCCTTGCAACCCCACTCTAGCCATCTCCTCCAAGAAGCCTCCTCGATGACAGCCTGTCTGCCTAGCATAGAGCATTTAGCCCTGCTGAGTCAGGGCCAGGGTCAGGAAAGGAGAAGTAGGATCAGGAAGGCACAGCCTGTGGGAAATCCCCAGGGGAGAGGGCAATGTCCCCTACCGAGAACAGGGCCTGGGGAGTGTCCCTGGCACAGCCCCTGGGTGTCTGCTCCCCAAGAACAGGCCCAGCTTGGTCCAGTACTGCCCCTAGGCTCCCCCCAGTCCTGAGCACGAATGGCCCTTCCGAGCCTCTGCTCACCCTGCCTCTTCCTCTTCAGTCATCTCTAGTCCTAAGGAAGCACCCTTTGCACCTCAAAATGCAGCTTCATGGGCCTCAGTCTCAGGATGCCCAGCAGGGCAGAGCTGCTGTCTCCTCTCCTGCTCTTCTGCCCTTCAGTCAAGAGGCACATGCAACATTTGTTCTACTCACTACACCATCAAGAGCAGGACTGAGCACACAGGAGAGGGGGTGATCCACCCCAGCCTGGGCCCACAGTCCAAGAAGTCTGACTTTATTCTAGAGAAAATACAGAGGGGGTCTTATACTCAGGGTTGGGGGACATAAGAGGGCCCCAAGTCTGAATGGGTAAGATTAGAGTGACCCTGTCACTAATCATGTAAACCAGAGACATAAAAGAAGTTCTGCTAATAACCATCAGGGCAACAGGTACAAAGAGGGCCTATCCCAGGCACAAGGATATGTATGTCTGCTCCATTTTGGAGGCAGGCAGACCTACGTTTGAGTCCCAGCTCAATTAGCACCAAGTCAATCACTTTACCTCTGAGCTTCAGTTTCCCCTCTAACTTGCCTGCAGGCTTACCCAAACAACTCCCACGTGCCACCAGCAGTTTCTCACCCAGGCTATGGCCAAAGGAGGCTCAGCCTCTAAGGATAGGCCAGGAAGCTGCTTCACAGCCTCCTCTTTCTCCAAATACCCTGGGCTCACCTTGCAATACTTCTATCTAGACCCACCTCTGGCCAGAGGAACCAGGGCTCACTTTGAGGGCAGAAAAGGGCAGTCTGAATGTCAAGCTAGTCTTGAGCTAACCTCACTCACTTTCCAGCCTTCCTTGACTAAGCTGCAGTCTATAAAGATTTATTTATTTATTTATTTATTTATTTTTAAATTATGTCTGTGTTCCCACTAGGCATGGTGGTGCATACCATTAATTACAGCACTAGGGAGACATAGGCAGGCTATCTCTGTGAGTTTGAGGCCTGATCTATATAGCAAGTTCCAGGCCAGCCAGGGTCTTATACTAAGACTCCATCTCAAAAAACAGAAACAAAAAATTATGTCTATGTGTGTGTATGTGGGGGTGGGTATGTGCATATGAGTACAGGTGCTTGCATAGGCCAGATTCCCCTGGAACTGGACTTAAAGGCAGTTGTCAGCCACCTGATATGGGTATTGGGAACCAAAATTGGATCCTCTGCAAGAGCAGTATGTGCTCTTGGCCACTGAGCCATTTTTCCAGCTTCAAGCTGCAGTCTATAAACAAATGCTTACAAGCCTATACATATACTGTTCCTTTCATTTCAAACACTTGTTCCTGTCTAGCTAAACTCCTATTCTTCCTTTAAAAGGCATATATCTCACATCCTCCCCCTCTACTGTGGGCCTCCCCTCAGGTCTCAGGCTTCTTTGGCCCCTTCTTGGAGCTCCCCTACCCTCCACACTTCTGATAACTCTGCATATACCTTCAATGTTTGGTTCACTGAGATGACCTCAGAGGACAAAGGGCCCAGCCAACAAGCCACCCTGGAGTCAGTGTTAGATGGGCCTTAGAAGGACCCAGCCCAATCACAGCACCCTCACCAGCTCAGCTGCAAGGGGAGGCCAGGCCCAGTGAGCTGGAGATATTGGCCTTCTTCCCTGATGTCAACTTTCCCAGCTGCCCACTTCCTCCTCAGCAGCTGGGCCTCAGTCCTGCACTCCTTGCTTCCCCCAGGCTGTTCTGCCCTTCTTCCTCGCCATGGGGCTACTACGGCATGCCCCTGACTCTGTCCTGCTCTCTTCTCCCCAGGCTACAGTATACAAAGCTCTTGCCAGGCTTCCCTTACAGAGTGGAGGTCTGTAGTCTGCCTCTCAGGGAGGCCTACTCATCACCTAACAGAAGGGCTAGAGTCAGTATGCACTGAACAGCTAATAACCACCACCCCATCAGCATCCAGATCTAGAAAGGCCATAGCCCCCACTGCTCCATTCAGCCCCAATTAGAGTTCAGCACACAGCCTACGGCCCCACACATTTCTTCTTGGGCAAGGGGCTCCCCTTATTAAGGACTACCAGTAGGCCAGGCTTTTGGAGGGGGGCTTTTGCATTGAATGACCCCAAATCATCAACTCCATTGTGCTCAAGACACACTTCCCCCTCTAAGAAACCCACCCAAATGTTCCCCCTCAGTTCACACAGCCTCTACACACATAGCACTCTACTGCCTTATCTATACTGAGATTCCCCAAAGCCAGCCCTGCTGTGGTAGGCTGCAGGCTGCTGGGGTCCATCTGCCATTCTGCTCTGTGTGCATCCTGGGTTCAACCCTACTGGTTCCTAAGGGCAGCAAGAGAAGGGAAAGTCAGTCCTTGGGGAGTTCAGAGACAGTTCCATGACCCCTCCCCCACACCTCTGGTGCCCAGTCCAAGGTAGAGGCCACTTTGTGTCTCCAATGGGTTTGTTAGGAATCCCTGGTAACTTCAGGGACCAGCTACATACTCAACGTGTACCCAGGCATTACCAGCCTGGCACAGCAGGGGAGGAACCACACCAGTGAAGTGTCAGCCCTCTGCAGGTCCCTGGGTGAGGGGTCTAGAAGCACAGTAAACTTGATAGTGAGACAAGCCAACATAAGCCTCCACAAGGGAATCTCCTGAGGGGTGCAGGGCACTGGGAGTAAATGCCAGAATGGAATGGTTGGGCACCAGGGTCCCCCAAAACAGAGACCCTACAGGAAAGTAGTCTGAGAGGCAGAGTCTGAAAAAGGCCCAGAAAACAGGTACTAGGGGTTCCTGGTGGACCCAGAAGAGGCTAATGGGGAGACAGGAGCCTAGAAAACTCAGGGAAAAGGAAGGAGAAGAGGTTAAAAAAGGAAAGGGCAACAGAAAAAACATAAGAAGTAGAGAAAGTAACATAAGCCAAAAAATTTTGAGGAAAGAAAAGGGCAGCAAAATACCCGGCAAAACCAGTCCAGAAGTGACAACCAGACACGGGCAGGCAGGGATTCCTGCCCTCCCAGCCTCCCACCTACCCAACAGCCCAGCTAGGACTGCCCCTTGCTCACCCTCAGAGGCCTGCTGCTTCCTGGGCCCAAGAACACCTGTGACTCCAGCCAGGCAGATTCAGTGTGCCCAGGTATCGTATGCTGGCCCCGGTCTTGTAGCCAAGCCCCTGTTGCCAGGTGTGTCCGAGTTCTGTTTCCTTGGCGGCCCGGGCCCCCCGACCCCAGGTTTGTCTTTGCACGCCTGCCAGTGGTGTCTTGGAGTATATGTAAATCACTTCTGGGTGTGTGTTTCTGAATATAACCATGAATCTGCTGGAGGGTGTATGCATGTATGTGTGTGTGTGTGTGTGTGTGTGTGTGTGTGTGTGTGTCTGTCTGTCTGTCTGTGTGTGTGTGTGTGTGTGTGTGTGTGTGTGTGTGTGTGTCCAGCTCTGGTCTCCTTGGCTTCCTGCTCTCCACCTCCCCTACCCCCAACCCCCTGCAGGAGCCAACATACACACTTCCTGAAAACACTGAAAAAGAGAAAAGTCACCCAGAATCCCCTGGGGCAGACACTTCCTCCCCGCCCCTCGGGCTGTACCAGCACAGTCTAAGCTACAATGGGACACCGAGCTGCTGGTCCCCAAGCTTTACAGGGTGGATGCCCAAGAAGCCTTGATTCTGGCTACCCATTGTGGTGGTCTCTCCCCCTTCCCACCTGCTGGAGGAAGCTCAAAGAGGCTGGGAAACAGACTCTCTGAAGGGATCAGGTTCTACCCCAGCAACCAGTGATCAGCCTTCAGAAAGATCAGGGATTGGCTGGGCTGCAAAGCACTTGGGGCTCAGGAGGAAGACCTTGCAGCGTGACTCCGGTCAGTAGCTGCCCACGCTAGGCAAATACTTCCTTTTCTCCAAGTATCTCTAGGCATTCAAGTATCAGAGGAGGAAGCAAGTTAGAAGGGGCTATATGGACTGACTCCGGGACCCTCGATCTATGCAACCCAGAGAAGCAAGTTCTGTGAGTTTTTCTGTCTCTGTCACCTTAAGCTGAGTAGACAGGGGCAAGGCCAGGAGGCAGGGTCTGAATGCTGATTTTCCCTTTCCTGTTGGGTGACTTGGGGCAAGTTTCCCCACAAGTCCTGGACTCCTCTGCAAGGTCACTGCCACAGGCTTAAAAACTGGGTTATGTCACAGAAGTGGAGGTGAAGTGGGGTCCTCCCAGGCCAAATGTGAGCCTGGCTCTGAGAGCCCTCAACAGGGCCAGGCAGGAAGAAGGGAGCCCATTCTTGCTTGTTTTCTGGTTTGCTTATGCCTGGGTCTGTGGCCTTGGATCTTATCCTAGCTTCATGCTTCCCACCTGCCTCCTCTGAAGGCCTCTCCTTCCCGAGACATCTGGGACGACATGAATTGGGAAGAAGGACTTGGGGTGGTGAGCTCAGGAAACTTTAGCTCTACAGTGTGGGCTGAGGCCTCCTTAGGTGCTGCACATCCCCTATGTGCATCCAAGTTTGCCACCTGCATTGTGAACACTCCTGGAAGCACTCAACCACACAAGTAGAGAGGGGCCTATTGGCACCCCTTGACAGAAGTTGGGGACTCAACAGTAAACAAAACTGACAAAGATCCTATGGCCCTAGGAGAGCTGACATTCTAATGGGCTCACACTCTTGGCAGGATACGCACACACATATGTGCACAATGACTCACACTTGACAATACACAAATAATACATATGCCAATTTACCACCCAAACAGCATCTGTACACTATTACCAATGTTCCCATAGCAGCAGTACCCATGGGCCCATACATGTTGTATATTCAGCTCTAATGAGGTCCTATTGCCTGAAATTGTAGATCCCTGTACCCCTTACCTATTAGGTCAGGTGCGGCCATCCCCAGAACCTGCATAAATACACAAGTACACAGACATGCTGCCACCCTGACAGCTAGCCAAATGTACATATGGACATCTGTACATAAGGGTACACATACAGCGAGTGTGGTGGTGCACACCTTTAATACCAGTGCTCAGAAGGCAGAGGCAGGTGGATCTCCATGAGTTCAAGGACAGCCTGGTCTGAATAGCAAGTTCCAGGCCAGCCAGAGTTAGACATTGAGACTGTCTCAAAAAAAAAAGTACAAACACACAAACTGGCCCAGGCATGCCCTCACACATGCATTCATGACAAGCCCTCAGTTCCATGAGGGAGCATGTGTAGGACCCTGAGACCCTCCTCAGAGCCCCCACTAATTGCCTTCATAGCTTACTGCTTTAAACATGCCCTGACCCTCCCCCCCTTGCTGCTCCCTCCTCCTCCCCTCTAAGAAACTATAGATTAGGCAAGCCCGGACACAAAACTGCCCTATAAGGAGACTCCTGACCCCACAGGTGACAGTCAGCACATTCCACAACCCTGAGAACAGCACCCACCAATGGAAAACCTCCAGATCTGGACTCTATATGTCCAATCAGTTCAAAATTATGTTGGCGCGCGCGGGCTTCTTAATCCAACCAAAAATATAACTTCAGAATCCCCCTCCTCCCTTTGTCTAAAACTTATAAGACTACACTCTCCCTTACTCCAGGCTCTCAGCACGGATCCGCTGGATTGGTGAGGTCTGAGAGCCCGAGCTTAAGCCCGAATAAACCATAAACCCTTGCTTTTGCATTTTGGTGTGTTGGGTCCTCGGTGGTCTTTTTGGGGTCCAGTGGATGAAGTATAACACATGGAGACAGGCCTGGAGACAGGCAGAAAGTCTCTCTCAGTTACCTCATGATCTTATGTGAAAGGCCTCAAGACTGAGAGGTACAATGCAGCATGAGCAGGAAGGTTTTGTCAGGAGCTGGCTGTAAGGGAGCAGAGCAATCTTCCACCATACACCAAGGAGCCAGGACATTGTGGGAAGGAGAGAGAGCGAATCAGCACAGGGCCTGGTCTTATCCTAGGACAAACTTGTGAAGTTCCATCTTCTGTTTTTAACCTCTGTGCTTTAAAGACTTTTTATACTCGTGAGTTGAGCACTGCAGATGCCCACAACTCCTAGTGCTACATCCCAAGGCACAAGAAACTAGTCCTGGCACCCAGTCCCAAAGCATGAGGATCAGAGAAGGCACCTGTGCCTCTACACCCATAGATTCAATAAACTGCCGACCAAAATATTTGAAACAAACCCACATCTATATTGAATACATGCAGATTTTCTTCCTTTTCATTATTCCCTAAAGAATTCCCTAAAGAATTCCCTAAAGAATTCCCTAAAGAATTAGTGATTTGCACAGAACTTACATTGTATTCAGTGCTGTAACTTAACCTACAGATGGGAGGGAGCTAGGGATGTAATCAATGGTAGTGTGCTCTTAGCATGTGCAAGGCTCTGGGTTTAATCCCTGCACCACAGGAAATAAATTAAAAACATGGGGAGATACACACAGGTTCTTGAAAATACTATAACATGTTATGATCAGACCCTAGAACCAATGCCCCTGTGGCTACTAAGGGACTACTGTAATTTTCCACAAATTATTTCTACACAAAGTGGAATTGGAGTCCTGTACATGGGCCAGATGTTGTACCTTAGGGGCCTAGCTCCCCCAGATGTTGACCAAGTACCTATGCTCAAAATGTGGCTCTGAGAGTGAAGCTTTGTTCCCTAAGGCCCAGGGCTATGGACAGAACTTTCCTTCTACCTTACAAGTCCCCTGAACACAGATGAGTGTCAGGAGGATCACACAGGGCCCCAAGTAGGGCATCAGGCCCAGGCAGCAGAGGGCAGGACCCATTCTTGCTTTTTCCTGACTTGCTTACGTCTTGGTCTATAGCCTAGAATCCTATCCCAGCTGCACTCTTCCTACCAGTCTCTTCTAAAGGCCTCTCCCTTCCCAGAACATCTACAAAAGGTTACATGAATTGGGGAGAAGTAGAGAAGGGATTGAAGTGGTGAGCTCAGGGTACTCTGTCAACTCCAGCTCTCAAATCTCACAACTCCATCATCCCTCTCAAATAAATACCACTCATGCATGCAAGAGGATGGCCACTAGAGGGCACAGCAGCACCAGGAATTGCCAGTTTAGGCTGGGACACCTTTTTGTGCTCCATCTGTTGAATTTCAAGACCTCAGGCACTGCTTGACCTGCAAGGCTCAATGCTCCTCTCTGGGTAGGGAGATCATCTCAGACCTTCTCCACAGAAGCCCCCTCAGTATCTACCTGCATGGACCCAGCCAGTGCTCCTTTCCATGCCCTGAGTCTCAGTTTCCCAGCTTTAACCAGAACATAACCTGCCTCCTCAGAAGACCTGCTGTAGGGACCAACAAAATCCCTCCATACCATCTAGCAGTGACAAGGACAAGAGACCTCTCTCCGCACATCTCTTCAAGAAGTCAATGGATTCCCATTACCCCTGAACAAACAGCTGCCCTGTCTGTAGGTGCTCCCTCTGGCTGGCATCCAAGCAAACAGCAGAAAGAGAGGAAGAATACATGGAATGTCCATGGAAGGAAGACAGGAACCAGGGACAGGAGGAAGGAATTCTGAAGGGGCGGGGGGGGGGGTAAGCAGGCAGAGACCTCAGAGATGTCCTGGGATTTGGTGACATTTGTCAAGTACAGTGTGAGGAGAATGGTGTGACAGAACATCTCCTGATCTCCCATAGCACCTCACACAAGCCACGTCCCCCATCATTACTGAGCCACCCTCAGTGATGGTACCACTGCCCAACCAGCTACTTGGGAAGGAAACCTGGGGGCCATTGTGGCTCCCCTGCCCTCTCTGCTCATATCCAGGCATCCTTGAGCCTGACCACCCTCAGGCCCATACTGCATCTCACTCCGCCCTGGCCTGGCTCTGTGCCCGCTCCCTCATCTCTGAGCCTGCCCCCAACAATGGTTAGTCATTGTCCAGTCCTGGTCCCATCTACTCTCTAGAATCCTCCACCCATCAGTGGTGGTGTCACTTACCTTACCAGTGGGTAGGGAGGACCTGTACGAGGTGGGACTGGTGGGACATGTGGGACACTCAGTTCTACCAAGTGTCGCTTGGCGGGCAGTGGGGGCAGAACAGGGTCTGGGGCAGCCGTAGATGAGGTGCCAAAGCAAGTAGGCGGGAGGCAGCTCCGTCGTGGTGGGATGGGTGGGGCAACAGGTGGCCCTTCTTCCTCTCTAGCTGTTGGCTGTGGCTCAGGTGGAGTGGCGGGCACAGGCAATGAACGGAAGATGTGTCGCTTCATGGGCACAGGCCGTGGGGCAGGTCGAGGCACAGGAGCTGGGGATGCGTGGGCACGGTGCAGGCCAGCCAAGATGCGGCGGCGGTGGCCAGGGAGGAGCATGCCCATGTCCATTAGGCGGGCATCACTGAGGCCTTGGCACTCAGTGGCCCACACCAGCCCGTGCTGCTCAAAGAGCACTGTATACTGCTCCAGGTGCAGCGCCCTCAGCCACTCAGCCACAGATAGTGCCTCATCTGTGCTCTCGGCCATGGCTCCTGCCAGCAGAGACCCAGGGCCAGGCTCAGACCTGGAATAGAGGGTTACAGGCTGGAGGCACAGTAAACCAAGAGCCACAGCTCTTCTGTGCTGGTCCTGTCACAAGCCTGGATGTCATAATTCCAAATGCTGAATTTCCAAGATCAAAACATCTAAGATTTTAAAATCTCAGAAACCATAATCCCCAAAGATGAAAACCTTGAATGTTGACATCTGAAATCCCCAGACCCCCTTCATGCCATAGATTCGATCTCTATTCTGTTGATCGTAGTTTTGGTTTTTTGAGATGGGGTTTCACTATCTGGCTCTTCGGCCCTGGCCCTGAACGAGCCTTAAACTCACTATGTAACCCAGGCGAGACTCAAACTTGTAGCAGTCCTCCTGCCTCAGCTTCCTAAGTACTGGGATTACAAGGATGCACCACTAACCTCTAGTCTTTTTTTTTTTTTTTTTTTTTTTTTTTTTTTTGTCTTTTTGAGACAGGGTCTCCTTGTAGCCCCAGCTGTCCTGGAACTCGCTATGTAGACCAGGCTGGCCTTGAACTCACAGAGATCCACCTGTCTCTGCCTCCCAAGTGCTGGGACTACAGGTGTGCGCCACCACGCCTGGCTAGCCTCTATTCTTTAGCTTCCATCCTGTGCCCATGTGCCAGACAAGGCTGAGTACTGCCAGATCTGAATACATGGCTGCCTCTTCCCTTTGTGGGTCCCTGTGGTCTTAGAATCTAGCTCATGGTTCCTCTAACACATTCTACACAACTACCAAGGTGGGCACCCCCACCCCCCACTCACAGCCTCAGCTACTGCTATGAGACTGACAAATGGCATGGCTGCTGCTGGGTAAGACATCCCATCTTTGCTGCCCTCAAGACCCAGGCTAGGGCCTAATCCTTCTGAGCCACCTGTCCCCAGATAAGGGCCAGGTCTCTCAGCTCAGTGAGCACATGTATACTGGATCAAAGGGCACCATTGCTGGTCACTCTTTACACCCCATCTCCTCTCTCTGTCCTTGAAGAAAGGAGCTAGAAAGATGGCCCAGCAGTTAAGAGTGCTTTGCTCTTGCAGAGGACCCAAGTTTGGTTCCCAGCACCCACATCAGGCAGCTCACAACCACCTGTAACTCCAGTTCCAGGGGTTCAATGCCCTCCTCTGGCTTCCATGGGCACTGTGTGTACATACCCACACACAATAAGTACACATAATTTAAAATAAAATAAATCTTTTTTTTTAAAAAGTGGACATGGTGGTATACGCCTTTAATCCCAGCACTCATGGGCAGAGGCAGGTGGATCTCTGTAAAATTGAAGCCAGCGTGGTCTACATAGCGAGTTCCAGGCCAGCTGGGACTATAGGAAGATCCTGTCTCAAAAAAAATAAAGGCAGAATGTTCCAGAAGGTGAGACAACTCCTATCACATAGCCTCAACATCCTGGCCTGTCATACTACCAAGGCAGAGAAAGGACATTTGTTCATTCATTCACTAAAACAGCCTGGCACTAGATAATGAAGAATCCCATGGAGCTCCTGCCTGGCCTGATTAGAATCTAAGGATGATGGGAAAAGGTGACAGATCCAAAGGGCAAAGGCACTGGAATATTCCTGCAGCACTGAAGAGGCAACTGTCAGTAGTAGATCATTTGATGGGCTGATCAACAGCAAGAGGGAGAAGAGAGAGAGGAACAGAAGGACTCAGTAAGGGTTAAATAACTTTCTCACAAAAGGAAAGAACTCAGTTAGGCAGAAAATCATGATGAAAAGTCTCAGGTGTTACTGAGGGATTAAAAAAAGACCTGTACAGGGCTAGAGAGATGGCTTAGCAGTTAAGAATACTGGCTGCTCCTACAGAGGACCCAGGTTCAATTCCCAGCACCCACATGGTGGCTAACAACTGTCTGTAACTCCAGTTCCAGGGGATCCAACACCATCTTCTAACCTCCTTGGGCATTGCACAACATGGGTTAACTTACATACACGCAGGCATAACACTCAGACACATAAAAAATAATAATTAATTTTTTTTTTAAAAAAGACCTGTACAATGCCAGGCATGGTGGTGCACACCTTTAACCCCAGCACTTGGGAGGTAGAGGCAGGCGGATCTTTTTTGTGAGTTCTAGGCCAGCTTGGTCTACATTGCGAGTTCCAGGCCAGCTGGGTCTACAGGGAGACCCTGTCTCAAAAAGGCAAAACAAAACAAAAAAGACCTGTGCAAATAAAAGACCCCTATGTTCTAGACAGATGTCATAAAAGTATTGTCTCTTATTTTTTTTTTTTTTTTGAGATAGTGCTGCCTCATGTAGCCCAGGCTGGCTTCAAATTCAGTATGCAGCTGGAAATGACCTTGACCTTCATATATTTCTGCCTCCACCTCCCAATTACAGGCATGTGTGACCACATCCAGTTCATGCAGTGCTGAGTACTGAACCCAGAACTTTGTGTATGCTAGACAGGAACTCTACCAACTGAGCCATATCCCTAGCCACTACCTCCCCACAACATTTTTTTCCAGAATGTGTCCCTAACACCACATGTCAAGTGATAGTTCATAAAAATTAAGCTACTTGGGGCTGGAGAGATGGCTCAGCAGTTAAAAGCACTGGCTGCTTTTGCAGAGGACCGGTTTTGATTCCCAGCACCCATATGGCAGCCAACGACAGTCTGTAACTCCAGTTCCAGGGAAATCTGATGGCCTCCTCTGACATCTGTGGGCACTGCATACACAGGTGCACTTATATGCATGCAGGCAACACACTTATATACAAAAAATAAAATTAAAATAAAATAAAACAAGCTACTCTGCATAGTAGGAAACCATCATAAGCCACGTGAGAAGAACCTGACAGCCTAGGGGCTATCTCCAACCAACCCCACTCACTTCCCAAAGGTTAAAGAGCGCTTGGAAATAGAAAATTAGCTATGTAGGCTAGACAGTGCACACCTGTAATTCCAGAACTCAGGAGGCTGAGGAAGGACTAAGAGTTGGTTGGAGGCTAGCCTAGCCTACATATCAAGTTCAAGGTCAGCCTGGATTACTTGAGACCCTGACATAAAATGAGGTGGGGGGGTACAGTGAAGTTCAGAGGAAGGAGAGCATACACAGTCTTTAAATCTATATAAGAAGGAACTCAATGAGGTACAAAGGTAAGCTACTACCTTCCACCGGTCACCCTGCTAAAGATAAAAAGACTGAAAACTGGTCATAGGGTGGGGCACCCCCTCCCTGGCCCGCAGGGGTGCCTCTAGGGAGGACAATGTCATTCTCACTAGAAGAGAGCCCTCTGCTCCTGCCCTTTGGCATTTCTCCTGCAGTGTTTGTTGCTGGCATCCATCCAAAGCCTTGTCTATAGGTTATCAGTCACTGCACTGGTACACAGGTGTACTAACAGAAGATGGAAATAACCAAAACGTTCATCACTCGAGGAATGGATGATGAAATTATGGGATAGTCACGCAATATAATACAGAGTGGCTGTGATAAGGAAGAAGTTCCTTCCACACTGGCCGCCAAGAGTCTGGTGAGTAAGAAAATGTTCAGAGCAGGGTGTAGCATTCAGCCTTTTCCTACAAGAAAAACCTACACACAGCCAAGGGAGAAAGGGCCAGTGTGTATACAAGGTTAAATGCCTCAGGGGCGACAGGGACAGAAGGCAAGGCCACAGTAGGGAACTCTCCTCAGAGGAGGGAAGCTGAAGCTGAGGGGGACAGAAACCGGGGTCACAGAGCTGGAAGCTTATAGAATTGAGGTGATCTTTTGTGGGAAAAACAATACAAGAATAAGTTATTTTTGGAAAATTCACAAAACACATTGTTCGAGCCCCTCTTTAGATCCTAGAATGGCCTTCAGTGAAATTCAACTTACCTGGAAATCTACCTCAGCATAGAGGAAGAAGTTTCATTTTACATAGTTTATCACCTAAATTTTGTAGCATGTGAATTTTAAAGAGCAGTAGTAATATAGAAACAAATGCATTCAGTATTCTGGAATACAGAGGCTCTCAACAGTACAAAGAAGTTCTTCTAACATTGAACTAGAACTTGAAGGGAATTTCCCAACTGAAATACCAGCTGGAATTAGGTTAGGCTCTGAAGTTTATACATGCTGATGTTAGAGATGTGGAAAAGCAAGATACAAAACCCTGTTATAGAAACATCTGAATTAAAGAAAAAGAAGTTTCATGAACACTCATACCTCCAGGTGGATAAACAAGAGGCTGTCTTTGGGGAGAAAGGGGAGCTGGAAAGACGAGTTGCTAGATCCTTCTTTTTAATTTTGTAATACTTCTTACCCCTGCTGGCTCCAAATAAATGTGATTTAAAGGAGAATGTGGAGCTGGCAAGATGGCTCAGTGGGTAAAGGTTCTTGCTACCAAGTCTGACAACCTGAGTTCAATCCCCAGAACCCACAGGATGGAAGGAGAGACAGACTCCTGACTTCCACTTGTGTGTTGTACACACTCACACATACATACACACACACACACACACACACACACACACACACACACACGTAAATATAAAAAAGAGAAAGAGAGAGCATGTAATCACTATAAACAGTGCTTGGAAATGAAAAAGAGACCAAAACCCAGCCAGCAAGTAGGGGACACAAATCAGGTTGGCACCCTGCAATCCAGTCTGGGGTCCTGCGTTGTCCTCCTCCTTGGGAAGGCCTTAACCAAGTTCTCAAGCTTCATTCTCTCAACTCCAGCTCCCCAAACAGAATATGGGACCCCAGGTCTCAGCCCCCATGAAGCTCCCACCCCAAAGTCCCAGCTCCCTACTCACCTGCTGGGCTGCTAAGGACACCTGGTCCTCCCAGGAGGTTGCAGTTATTCCCAAGGGCGCCACATGGCACTCTGAGGTGGAAGCTGCAGGGACAGAGAGGGAGAAAGTCCATCAGGTAAGCGATGCCAGGAAAGGAGGAAGAAGAGGCAGGAAAGGGGGAAAAGAGGAAGAGAGGAGATGGGGCAAACCAAAGAAAGGGGAAGATAGGATGGATGGGAAGAGGTAGAGAGAGAGTAGGGAGAGAGGAGGCGCCAAGGCATTGGGAAGTTGGCAGTGAGTCAGATCCCCAGGAAGTCCTTCCAAGGAGGGAAGGGCAACCTGCTAGAGGTATGGCCTGCAGGTGCCAAGGGGGCTCCCCTGAGCTGGGACCTCAGTGGTAGGAATGCCTGAAGGGCAGTCTGCAAAGAGACTAGTGAGTCAGGGAGGCAGGATGCATTTCCTTGGACAAGGTGTTTTTCTGACAGGAGACACAGGACCCTTTTCCACTAAGCCTAGGAACCACCGAGTAGGCTGGGGGCAGAGGTAGGGCAACTGAAGCAG
This sequence comes from Nannospalax galili, assembly GCF_000622305.1. Taxonomy (NCBI): domain Eukaryota; kingdom Metazoa; phylum Chordata; class Mammalia; order Rodentia; family Spalacidae; genus Nannospalax; species Nannospalax galili. Next base: position 1,689,193 of record NW_008355472.1, on the reverse strand, counting down.
GGGCATAAGACTCCAAGGGCCAAGGAAAGTGAGCCAAGAGGGGTTTCCAGGAAAGGAGAGAGCAGGCTTGCAGACAGGTCCATGACCCTGGTACTCAGATGACCCAGGCTCCGAGGGATGGGGCACAGTGGGCTCAATGTAATGGACAAGCTACCTCCGTAGGACCCAAAGCAAAGTCAGATCCCCTGCCACCAGGACAGAGGTAACCCAGTAACTCCTGGGCTCTCTACAATGGTTTTAGGAGCTCTCACAATTATTTATTTATGGTTAAGTAGATTCTACAACTTTCATTGCTTAGGGCAGGGTTAAAACAGGAAACAGAACCAGTGGTACATGCCTAGAGTCCTAGCATTTGGAAAGCTGAGGCAGCATTACCATGAATCTGAGGCCACCCTGGACTATACAGCAAGTACCAGCCAGCCTGGGCTACATAGTAAGACCCCCTACCTCAAAAAGCAGACAAAACAATACCTCCCACAAAAAGCAAAGTACTTTGTGTGAATATGTGTCTGTGGGTGTAAGTGTGGATGCACGCATCTGAGGGTGCTGGCGTTAAGAATATGCACGTGTGTGTGGAGGCCAGAGGTCAAACTAAAGTGTCATGTCTCAGGAGCCACCCATCTTACTTTCTGAGGCAGAGTCTCTCACTGGGACCTGGGGCTCACTAATAGGCTAGGCTGGCTGGCCAGAGAACACTAAGGCTCCTCCTGTCTCTGTCTCTAAGTGCACACCACCATGTCCAGCTTCTTAGGGAGGGATCGAACGTGGGTCCTCATGTTTGAGCAGCAAGCCCTATAGACAGGCGATCTTCCCAGCCCCAGGGATGTGATTTTAAAGTTTTTGTTTGTTTGTTTGTTTTAATTTAAAGTAATTGGTACTTTGGATGAAAGTGTTGGCAAAAATGGCAGGACTACTCAAATGAGTATTTTACAGTCCTCCGTTCTACCAACTGAACTATCAAAGGGACTCAAATGAGTATTTTAAAAAGACAAACTGCTGCCGGGCGTGGTTAATCCCAGCACTCGGGAGACAGAGGCAGGCGGATCTTCATGAGTTCAAGGCCAGCCTGGTCTACATAATGAGTTCCAGGGCAGCTGGGGCTACAAGGAGACCCTGTCTCAAAAAGACAAAAAAAAAGACAAACTGCTTATTATGCCCGGTGGCATAATAACACACACACACGCACTTTTTTTATTACACATGTGTGTTTTGCCTGCATGCATGTAAATGCACCACATGCATGCAGTGCCCACAAAGACCAGAAAAGGGTGTTGGATCGCCTGGAACTGAAGTTATGTACAGCTGCTAGCCCCCATGTGGGTGCTGGGAACTGAAACCTAAGTCCTCTGCAAGAGTGGCCAGTGCTCTTAATCACTAAGTCACCACTCTAGCCACCCCTCAGCACTACTTATATCAATTCATTTAATACTCACCATGACCTAAAATATGCAAATAACTTATGCTGATTTTTTTAAACTTTTTATTCATTTTTATTTTATGTATATGAGTGTTTTCCCTGCATGTAAGTGCACCTGTGTCATATACAATGCTGTGGAAGCCAGAAGAGGGTATCAGAGCCCCTGAAACTGGAGGAGACAGTTGTTAGCCACTATGTGGGTACTGGGACACAAACCTGGGTCCTCTGCAAGAGCAGCCAGTGCTCTTAACTCCTGAGCCATCTCTCCAGCCTCCAATTTATACTGATTTTAAGATGAATAAACTATAGCATAGAGAAGTTGAATAACTTGCTTAAAGACACACAACTAGTAAGGCACAATCTAAATGTAGCCTAGATCTGCCCTGTCAAATACAGTTGCTGGCACAGCCATACATGGCTTTTAAACATGTGACACAGTGTTGTCCCCCCCCGCCCCTGCCCCGCCAATGAAATGCACTAGATTCTGAACTTAGGGGATTTTTGAAGCAGTACAAAAAAAGGATAAAATATTTCGATCTCTTCCTATTGATTACATGAGGAATGATAATATTGGGGCTATTGAGATTCAAAATACTATTTTTTAAATATTTTATTTATTATTTTTACTTTGTGTGTATGAGTATATTGCCTGCATATATGTGAGTGCACCCGTGTTGTGCAATGCCATGGAGGTCAGAAGAGGGTTTCGGATTCCCCTGGAACTGGAGTTAAGGACAGTTCATAGCCGCCATGTGGGTGCTGGGAATTGAACGCAGGTCCTCTGAAAGAGCAGTCACTGCTCTTAACTGCTGAGCCATCTCCCCAGCCCCTAAAATACTATTAAAACAAGAGGCAGGCTGATCTCTGTGAATTCAAGACCAGCCTGAACTAAATAGTGAGTTCCATGTCAGCTGGGGTTACAGGGAAACCCTGTCTCCAAAAGACCAAAAAAAAAATAAAAAAAAAAAAAAATATATATATATATATATATATGCACACACACACTATTAAAACAAATTGCAGCCAGGTGGCAGAAAGAGAAGGATCAGGAGTTCAAGGACAGCCTTGGGTACATAGTGAGTTTGACGCTAGCCTGGGCTATACAAGACCCTGACTCAAAAAAATTAAAATTAAAAAAATGAATACAATAAAAATTTAAAATAGGGGCTAGAGAGATGGCTCAGCATCTCTCTAGATGGCTCAGCCAGTTAAAAGCACTGGCTGCTCTTGCAGGATTCAAGTTCAGGTCCCAGCACCTACATGGTGGCTAACAATCATCTGTAACTCCAGTTCCAGGAGATTTGACACCCTCTTCTGGTCTTGGGCACTAGGCACATATGTGTTGTATGTACATGCTAGCAAAATAGTCATACTCATATAAATGAATAAATAAATCATTAAAATCCATTGTTCTTATTGGTTTTTTTGTACTGGGGTCAAACCCAGGGCCTTGCACATGCTAGGCAAGTCCTCTATCACTGAACTACATACGTACCCAGCCCACCTTCCTTCCTTTCTGAATGTGCCTACTAGCAAACTGCAATGCATCTGTGGCTTGAACCATATTCCTTTCTGCTCCCCCCCTCCCCAGTCTTTTTGAGACAGGATTTCCCTATAGCCACAGTTGGCCTGGAACTCACTTTGTAGAACCAGGTGGGCCTCAGTCTCATTCAGACTGCTTGCCTCTGTCCCCCGAGAGCTGGAATTAAGAGCACACACTGCCGCGCCCAGCTTATATTTATTTCTTGTTTTGTTTTGTTTGAGACAGGGTCTCATGTAGCCAGGCTCTCCACAAACTTGCTATATAGCTGAAGCTGGCCTTGAATTCATCATCTTGCCTCAGGCTCCTGAGTGTTGGGATGACAGACTGTGCCACCATGTCAGCTCTTGCACTTGTATGTATATGTGTGTGGTGTTATATGTGTATGCATGTGACCATAGGCATGTACATGCTAAGATGTGCCTGTGGAGGTCAGAGGGCAACCTTGGGCATGTATGCTTACCCATCACCTTGTTTGAGACAGGGTATCTCATCACTTACCACTGTGTACACCAGGTTACAGCTTAGCACTGCTTTTGCCTACCCTCCACAAACTTCTGGAGTCTCTTGTCTCCACCTCCCATCTTCTAGTAGGAGCACAGCAATACAGACATGTGCACTGGAAAGAGAGAGAACAACTGGCAGGAGCTGGTTTTCTCCTTCTACCATGTGGATCCCAGGGATTGAACTCGGGTCATCAGGCTTGGCAGCAGACACCTTTACTTGCTCAGCCATCTTGCCAGCCCATGCAACTGGCTTTTCATCTTGGCTCTAGGGATCTGAACTCAGGTCATCAAGCTTGTACAGCAGGTGCTTTAACCACTGAGCCATCTCCCAGCCTGCTCTTTGCACTGTCTAATGAGCAGGGCAGCTTTCCATTCCTAACCATGCTGCTCACTACCCCTAGAAACTAGAGCAAATGTGAAGAAGAGCCTGCTGAGGACAGGCAGGTGGCTGAGGTAAAACATGAGAGGAACAGTGATGGCCCACCTTGCTGCTGGAAAGGGCTGGGAAACAGGAACCCACTGCTCTCCCTGAGAACAGCCTGGCCTCTCTCAAGTTCCTATTCCTGTGCTAAAGGACGCTGGCCAAGGTCAGAGACCCAGCGGCTCAGTGCTGACAGTCTTGGGGACTGCTATTCAAGAAACTAGAAGTATGACCTAGATGGCCCCAGGAACCTCAGGCTGGGCACCACCCACCAGAGAACACAGCCCAGGGACCTCACCAGGCTGGATCGGGGTGGCTTCCTGGAGGTGGCCATTCCACACTGAAGTCTGTGGAAGTCACTGCTGAGGCCAGAGCATCTGGGCAATACCATTCTTTCTTTAGTAAAAATCGTGGTATTTTATATTTTGTTCGTCATGGATTTTTTATGTGATTTTTTATTTTCTAAATTATTTAACTTATTATTTTTTTAAGTGTATGAGTGTCTTGCTTGCATGTAAGTGCACCATGTGCGTGTAATGCCTGTAGGGGCCAGAAGAAGCTATCAGAAACCCTGGAACTAGAGTTATGGACAGTTCTTGGCCACCATGTAGGTGCTGGGAATTGAACCCAAGTCCTCTGGAAGAACAAGTGTCCTTAACCAATGAGCCATCTCTCCAGCCCCTTATTTTGACTTTTTGAGACAGGGTCTCCCTATAGCTCCAGCTGGCTTGCAACTTGTTATATATAAACCAGGCTGGCCTCCATCTCAAAGAGATCCACTTGCCTCTGCCTCTCAAGTGTTAGGATTAAAGTCAAGCATTACCACACTCAGCTTATTTGTTTTTATGTGTATGAGGTTTTATTACTTTTTTAATTTTTTATTTATTTTTATTTTATGTGTATGAGTACATTGTTTGCATGTATGTAAATGAACCCATGTTATGCAATGTCTGTGGAGGACAGAAGAGGGCACTGGATCTCCTGGAACTGGAGTTATAGATGGTTGGTAGCCACCATGTGGGTACTGGGATTTGAATCCAGGTCCTCTCCAAGAACAGCCAGTGCTCTTAACTGCTAAGCCATCTCTCCAGCCCCATGTGTATGAGAGTTTTGCCTGCATGTACTTAAGTGCACCATGTGTGTATAATGCCTGCAGAGGCCAGAAGAGGGTGTCAGATCCCCTGGAATCAAAATTACAGATGGTAGCCACCATGTGGGTGCTGTGAACTGAACCCAGGTCCTCTCCAAGAGCAGCCAGTGCTCTTAACAGCTGAGCCATCTCTCCACCCCTAGTTTTAACTTTTTAAATAGCAATCTTGCTAGTTGAATCTTGCTAGTTGAGCTCTTAGGCACCTCCTTAAGTTGTGTACTTAGCTCTGCCCTCACCCACTAGTAGAAGGGGCATTGTGTTGCAACAGCACAGTCATAGGTGGTGGTGGGGTGGTCTGTCCCAGCAAAACTCAGTCAGGTTTGCCCAGCCAGCCACATCCCACCTCTGTTTCTCCCTCCAGTATCGCTCAGCTGGGCCTGCCAACTGCCATGGTCCCTCCCAGCCCAAAGTCCTGGTGGGGTTCCCTGTGCCCTCAAAGGGCTCCTTGGCCTGTCATTTACTAAAGTCCAGTCCTGCCACTTACAGATGAAGAAACAAACACCACAGGGAGGAAGTGACTTGCCTAAATGCTCAGTGACATACCCAAAGCCTAATAGGGCTGAGCCAACCGCAATCCCAACTCCTTTTGTGTCATTTCCTACAACAGCACCAGCCTGGTATAGGGGAGGCCTGAAACTGCCAGCTGACAATGAGTATACCAATCACCCTGACCCCTCTCCAGGCCACCATTTCCAGAAAGTCCTCTGTGACTGCTCCTCGGTCTCCTAGGCTCAGAGGACATGCCACTCAGTCCTGCTTCTGCCCACCCTCCTTAGTAGTTGTTTGTGAGGGTCCACCTGCATCAAACAACCAACATGGTCTGAGTTTGCATCTCTTCTTATCCCCCTGCCTTCCAGAGCTCAAGGCCTGGCATTAAGTCCCAGTTCAGAGGAAAAGATCATCTAAAATCTCTAATCCTTACCAGCCAGTTCTTCCTGGGGTCTGGCTCAACTCTCTTGCTGTAGCCAAAACTTTAACCCTTTTAATGATCTTTTCAACCCAACTCCAGAGTTTGAACTCACTGCCCCTTTTCTGTCCAAGCCTGATAGCCCTTTCTTGGCAATGGTATCCACTACTGACTAGTGACACCAACTTCACCAATCCAACAAGATAACCCAGAGCCTTGCCTGGCGTCAGACACACTCAAGCTTCTTTTCCCCTCCCAAGTGCCACTGTGGGCCCTGCCCCTGCCAGATTCCCACCTCCGTTCCCTTAGTCCTCACAACAATCCCAAAGCCTGGGGTGTCTAGTCCACTCCATGTCACATGCATGAGGTAGACACTTGCCCAAATCCTCTGCAGCAGCCCATGGGGCCTTCAGAGGATAGACTGCCTCTGTGAACCAAGCAGGAAAGCTTCCAGAAGGCTCCTGCCGCCCTGGGCCTCACAGCACCCGTAGAAGGCTGCTGGGTGGAGAAAGGAAAGACACTGTTCCATGCAAAGGGAACTGAATGTGCAAAGCCCAGGGTCACACAGGAAAGGACCAAGTACTCCAGAGATGGGACAGTCCAGTGGGGCAGGATGATAGGTCACCCAGTGGCTTGGGAAGCAGATGCCCAGTCACCTGTAGAGCCTGCTGGTCCTATGGGTGTGCCCCTCTCTAGAGGCTTCCCCTTGCCTTCTTTGCATTCTGATTTGCATGAGTGAGTCAGGCAACTAGGACAGCCTAAAAGGTCCTCACTGCCCCTACCCTCAGGAGGCCCCATGGCCACTCAGCCTCCCAAGTTGCATCCCCTACGAACATGATTCTACTCCAAGTTCAAGAGGAGACCCAGCCCTGGAAAAAGTGGGAGGGAAAGCAAGCCAAGGCCCAGCTGAGGTCTCAGTTGTCCCTTCCTGCCCCTCTGCATAGTCCAACCCCTGCCCCACAGCCCCATGACCCCAGGTTTCCAAGACCAGACAACTAGGCTGAGAGCCCAGCACCCATACCTTGGGAAACCCTTCCGAGTTCTTCACACAGGAACCACAACCACACAACCACCTGGGTCTACAACCACACCCACAGCACCACAAATGTGCACCTCAGCCTGCCTCTCCACCCAGCAGCCACACAACACGGCTGCCCTCCTGCCACTAACCTGCAGGCTTCATGCTCCCAACAATTCAAGTGCACACAACTGCCCAAGAGCCGGGCACAGCTGCCCCTATGCCCCAACATGCCCAAAACCCTGCCCCACCCATGCTTGTCCCAGCAGACAGATGGTACCTGAGGCAAGGCCACCCTCCTAGGCACCAGCTGCACCTCTGGACATCCACAGGACTCTGAGCTCTCCGGCTAGTGGGCAAGAAGCCTTGGAGACACTTCCTGTAGCTATGAGGAACTAGGTGGGGGCTGGGCTCCCAGCTAAAAGGGTACAGAAGTGACCCCCACCCTCCCAAGCCAGCTCCCTCTGAGCCAAGACAGCAAGTGCAAGGTAGGTGGGACACAGCACTGCTGATGGACCCCTGAGCCAAGAGTATTTCCTGACACTTAGGGACTGGAAGCTGTGGCAGGTAGGTTTCGTGAAGGCCTACTATACTTCTGGCACTACTCCTACCCAGTGCGCATGCCCCATTGATTCTCCCTGGCTCCAAAGCATCCTGTCCATCCTATCTGGGGTAGGACCTATCTTCTGGAGGTCCTGAGTGCTGGTGCGCTTCCTAGGCCTGGGTGAATGAAAGGTTGGAGGCCTGGCAGTAGGTCCCTAGGCCCCAGGCCTGGGCTCCAATTCCACCTGAGGTATGAGGCCAGCCTGGCTCTGCCACTGCTCAAGTGAAGCCCTGGCATGTCCCATTCTATCCTAGACCAGTTTTCCCCTCTATAAAGTAGGGCTCTCTGTCCCTGCCCCACAGAGCCCAGAACCCAGATGACTGACACATCACTTCATGTGTACCAGAGGCCAGTCTTTTATCTTCTGCTCACTCCTCTGTGCCTAAGGCAGTCACTTCCTGTCCCCAGTCTCAAGGCTGTGACTGGTTCTGAGTGGACCAGCCCTTGGTGTTGGATGAAAAAGATGCTTGCAGGACTCGACACCAGGATATACAGCTAAGTGGACAGAGGACAGGCTGGGTACAAGTCCTCTCTCTCCTGACTTTTACCACCTCCTCCAGTGGACAATCCATACACAGAGGACTTGGTGAGAAGAACAATATTTTCACAACTTTCTTACAGCCTTATCCTAATAAAATGCTAAGCCACAGTTTTATTAATGACCAGGGGACACTAAAGGCTAAAGGACAGTAGACAATCCCTGGTCATAATTTCAGACCTAGCTCTAACTCCCATTCCCATTTCTGAGTGTAGGTGTACACGTGTGTATTGGTGGGATTTGTTTTCTGTATGACTGCTTTTTCAGACAGGGTCTCATTATGCAGCACTATGCAGGGTCTCACTATGGCTGGCCTGGAACTCAGTGTGTAGACCAGGCTAACCTCTAACTCATAGAGACCTGCCTGACTCTACCTCCCGAGTGCTGGGACTAAAGATTTGTGCCACCACACCCAGCCCTACATTCACATACACGAGCATGGACACACACACACACACACACACACACACACACACACACACACTCCAAAATTAATTCTTTTAAAAAGTAAGAAACAGCTAGCCCTGGTTGCACACGCCTTTAATCCTAGCATTCAGGAGGCAGAGGCAGCAGATCTCTGTGAGATCAAGGCCAACCTGGTCTACATAGCAAGTTCCAGGCCAGCTAAGGCTACAGAGAGACCCTGTCTCAAACAAACAAACAATGGGCCAGTCGGATGGCTCAGTAAGTAAAAGTGCTTGCTGAGCAAACCTGGTAACCCAGAACCCACATAAAAATGGAAAGAGAGAACTGAATCCATAAAGCTGTCCTCTGATTTCCATATGAGCCTTGTGGCATGTGTACCCACCCACACAAACATCATGTATACACACGCAATAATAAAAATAAATAAATAGTTTAAAAACATAAAAACACAAAAGGAGAGGGAAAATTTAGTTTATGACAGCTTGTTTTCTAGTACCAAATTTAAAGTGATTTTAAATATAACAAATATAGATTTTTGTTGTTATTTTGAGACAGGTCTCCCTGTATAACCTTTGCTGGCATGGAATTCACTGTTTGCCAGACTGGCCTCGAACTTGCAGCAATGCAGTTCTCCTGCCTCTGCCTCCTGAGGGTGGGAATTACAGAAGTATGCCATCACAGACGTGTATGTGTGTGTGTGTGCGTGTGTGTGTGTTTTAGTGATATATTATCTCACTAAAGGAACAATCATAAATGAAATTGCTACTGTCCTGAGCCATCTGGCATGGACAAGGCCCACAGTCGCTCCTGCTCCACCTCACCATCCTGAGGGTCTCAGACACAGCTAATCAAATAAGGCTTCCCTCCCAGGCACCAGCACAGTGAGGCTGGGACTGCTTGGCCTCCACAGGGAAGAAAAGAAGCCCATTAGTGAACACCAGACTTTAGGGTCCCATGGCTTGTCCTCCAGGACAGTGTCTGACCCGCCATAGTCTCAATCTTCATCCAGAGCCCCCTCGTGCCTAGGCCCCACCCAAGAAGGAGATCACAGAGGGAGCAAGGTGTGACTCTCTGGTCCCTCACTTGCAAATCAAGGAAGCTGAAAGTGAAAGAGCTGGTTTTAGACCTTATGACAAAGTGTTACAAACTGTCCCACTCTGGCTCCATCATGAACTCCCTAAATGGACCCACTCTCTCACTCCCTACCCCAAACCATTCCTCACAGGCATGTTTCTGACTCATGTTCCCCTCAGCCTTTGCCTACACTTCTGTTTTTGCTGGTGATGGAACCCACGGCTTCACACAAGCTGGCTAAGGCCTCTACCAGAGCACCCGTCTCGGCCCTTGGCTTCTTGTACCTTGACCCTGCCCTGTCCCTGTCCCTGCCTCCTACCTTTCCCTCCCCACAGCCAGCATACCCAGCATACCACTGTGCCAACACGATGCCACATGGAACTGGTCCCCTCACCTTGACCCAGCATAGCCCCAGCCTAAGCCCTCTTCTCTACCCCCAAGGCCCTCAGCTCAGGTCCTCCCCACCAGCACACACATGAAGAAGCCCTAGTACCACTAAGAGTTGGACCCAGTTCTACTGGGCCCTGGCATGGCCCCTGCCCCTGTCACAGCAGTGCTTTCCGGGGACTGGGACTTCCTGCTGCCACAGGGGGCACATGCTGGGCAAGCAAAAGGCTCCAGGTACCACAGATCAGCTCCAGAAAGATCCTCTTCTGTGACCGCTGCCTCCGCTGCCCCCACTCCCTCCGCAGGGGGCTGTGAGCAACTAAATGGGGCAGAAACAGGAAGCCACTGACCGACCACAGGTGGGCGGGAGAACACAGGGCTGACCACAGGGTACTGGCAGCAGGTGGGGACAGACCAGGGTCACCATTGCCCATGTGACAGGACCCTCACTATACAACCCAGGGAATGAAGGCCAGCTCTGGTTGGTTGAGGAAGGGAGAGCTGACCAGCCTGGATCTCCTGCCCATGAAGAGGAAACTCAGTGGGCTCTCGGCACCCAGTGCCAATGACCCCAGGAAATAAGGACTCAAACCTGCCCTGCCCCTAGAAGGCCTCTGGAATGGAGAGGCTGGAAGATCAGTAGATCCCTTGCTGCTGAGCGTGGATGTTGTTGTGTTGAAGAGGACTAGATGGCTGGATGGCTTAACGGGGGCTGGGAATAGAAGGGAGACAGGAAGATGGGAACCAGCCCCACAGGCTTTGGCCTCCAATGCAATGTATGACCTCAGTTTCCCCAACTCTACAACCAGACAACAGTCAGGAAGACTCCTTGCTCAGTCTCCCTCACTGGCCCTTGCCTAACAAGGCCAGAGAGGGCATCCTATCCCATCCCTCATCAGCCTTCCTGCTTAGAGCACTCAGAACCTGGGCTGAGTGAGTGTACACGGTTCACCAGGCACCCCCTAGCATGTTGTATGCACTACCTCACAATCCTCACAACCTAGAAAGCTGGTGGTATAGCCCTCTTCACAGAGGAGTAAACTGAGCCTCAGGAAGGTCAAGTAACTCACCCAAAGTAACAACGAAGAAAGAACTGAACCAAGGGCTTCGCAGGCCCTTGTGAGGAAGAATGAGTGTGGAGATGGGCAGGTCCAGGGAAGACACAGGGCAGGCAGAAAAGGAAGAGGGAAGGCAAGTGTGGGCTGAGCAGGACCTGGAAGGCCATGAACACTTATCGTTACTGTTCAGACAATGGGAGGTCATAGATGGCGGGAGGGGAGGAAGTGCACAAAGCATTCAGTCATTCAGTGACAGGCAGCAGACCAGTATTCCTACTACCATGGGACTTGGGAATTCCCTTTTTTTTTTCCTTGTGTGTGTGTGTACGTGTGTGTGTACGTACGTGTGTGTGTGTGTGTGTGTGTGTGTGTGTGTGTGCGTGTGTAGAGGCCAGAGGCCAACATCAGATGTCTTCTCAATCATTCTCCACCTTATTTTTCAAGACAGGATCACTCACTGAACACAGAGCTCATCAAATTGACTAGACTGGCTGACAGTGAGTGCCAGGGATACACTTCCCTCCACCTTCCCAGCGCTGGGGTTACAGATGTGCAGCATTGTGCCCAACTTGTTACGTGGGTGCTGGAAATCTAAACTCTGGTCCTCATGACTGTGCACCATGACTGAGCCATCTCCACAGCCCCCAAGGAACGCATAAGTGCTCTCTGAGGCTGTTTTCTCAATCTTCTGTACCATGGAATTTTTTTTTTCACTTTCTTTTCTTTGTTTGGTCAGTTTGTTTTTGGTTTTTTGAAGAATGGTCTGATTATGTAGCCTAGGCTGGCCTTGAACTTATAACAATCATCCTGCCTCAGCCTCTGGGACATAAGTACTTCCCAAATACAGAGGTAGGAAGGGTAGGTAGGACAGGATCTGCAGATGACTGGACTAAGGACAGAAGCCACCTGGTAAGAGATGGTAGAGAGGGAGTTGGGCAAAGTTGCTATGACGTTCAAGGCAGAAGTCTAGAAGCCTCCCCAGACTTAAGGTTCTAAGGCTCCCTGGGGCCCTCTGTAGTTGGGCCCCAACCCTTCTTCCCAACTCAGGCTGCCTCAGCCATATCCTGCTGGATAGCCTGATAAACACTTCTGAAGAGCCCACACACAGGGTTAGTGCTGGCTCAGACCCCTTATGCTGCCCATGACTCAACGGGGTTCCTCCTTTCTCCCTGTCAGGTACAGGGTGGTCTCTGGGAAAAATTGTCGCTTCTTAGTTATAAAACCACAAAATAGTAGGTTGTGGTGGCACACACCTTTAATCCCTGCACTTGGGAGACAGAAGCAGGCAGATTTCTGTGAGTTCAAGGCCAGCCTTGTCTATATATCGCTAGTTCAGCAAGGGCTACAAAGTAAGACCTGACCTGAAAAACTGAAAAAAAATGTGCCTGGAGAGATGGCTCAGCAGTTAAGAGCACTGGTTACTCTTGCAGAGGACCTGGGTTTGATTCCCAGCACCCACATGGTGACTAACAACCATCTGTAACTCCAGTTCCAAGGAAACCTGGCACCTTCTTCTGACCTCCACGGGCATTGTACAACATGGCTGTACTTACATACATATGGGCAATACACTCATAACACATAAAATAAAAATAATAAAGTATTTAAAAAAAAATAAAGCCAGGTGTGGTGGTGCACACCTTTAATCCTAGCACTCGGGAGGCAGAGGCAGGAGAGTCTCTGTGAGTTCAAAACCAGCCTGGTCTACATAGTGAGTTCCAGGCCAGCTGGGGATACAGGGAGACTGTCTCAAAAAGACCAAAAAAAGAAAGAAAAAAAAATATATATATAGCAATCCACTGACGGTCCCCACTGAAGAGATAGTAAGGGGGTTGGGGGTGCTCAGATGGGTAAAAGCCTGACCTAGCTCACATATCCAGAGACACAGAGCAGAGCCCTACCTATCCCAGCCCCTACGATACCAAATGCTGAGCCTAATAGCACAGAGTCCCTACAGAGGTGGTGGCACAGGAAGGGCTAGAAGTATGCCCCAACTCCAAAAGGACGCAGTCAGCCAGGGGATCTTCTGGGGAAAGCAGTCATGCCCCGCAAGACTCCCTCTGTCTCCTTCTGCAGGAGTAGCCCCCCGCCCCCCACTGGACCCTGGAAAGAGCTGGGAGAGGTATGTTAAGAATCCAAGGCCACTGGCCAAGGCCCAGCCTCCTGTGCCCAAGAGCATGGCAGCACATCCCTTCAGCTGCCCTGACCCAAGCCTCTGCCTATCAACCCCTCACTGTAGGGTCCTTCAGCCTGGCCCTCATCTTTCAAGGCTTGAGCTGGGTCTGTTGAGCCATATCTCACAATGTCTCTGATGTCCACAGTGTGACCCTTGACCTTGCTCTATAATCCAGCCAGCCCCCAATCTCCCTGGGTGCCCCTGCAACTGTACCCAGGAGTCCATGAGGCTTCTCCTCGGTGAATGTAGTGGATCTAGTCCCTTGTAGTTCCCCATCACAAGACAACTGTCCCTTCTGCTACCACAGGGTCTCAAGGCCAGCTTTGCTGATTTCTGGAAATGAAAGCATCAGATCATGTATAGTTGCATAAGACTGGAGGCCAAGGGACATCAGAGTCACAGCATAGCTCACAAAACTGTAGGCCTCAGTCTAATGACAACTTGGCCACAGTGTAGCACAAGGCTCAGCTTCAACTCAGGTGACCCACCCCAACTCCAAGCTTTGAGGGACCCGGGGAACCTAGATTTTTGGGAATTCAGAAACTGGGGACCACTGCATAGCAAACATTAGACCCCTCAAATCTCCAATGCTTTGAATGTCAAATTCACAATCCTACCAGGCAGCTCAGGTGGAGAGAGGCAGAGAGTGAAGAGATAGTCAAGCCTCCTTCCCAATCACCATTACCCCTCACCTGACCAAGTTAGTTCCTTCCTGTCCAGTGTTGTCCATACCTGAGACAGGAGGGCCTAAGGAAAGGAGGAAAGAGATGCCCAGATGGATGGATGCCAGTGGGAAAGACCCAGGCACCCAAGAAGCCACAAAGCTCTGGCAGCTCAGTCCTAGACTGTCCTGTCCTAGGGACTACACCAGCCTAGCCAAAGGATGTGAGGCCAAACCAGACTTCCTGGGGCTGCTGGGCAGCCAGGTGTAATCCCTGGTCTCCATTCTCGGATGATAACAGGAGTGACCCTAAGAGGCCCTTCCTCCCTGCCCTCATAAAAATCAAGGTAAGGAAAAGAAAGATTTGGGCACACTAGAGGGGAGGAGGGTCACGAAATGGATCTCTGATTCCTGCACCCTTCCTGGTCTAATGAGGCCCTAAGCATCACACAACTGACCTCCAGTGGCCTCTGTGTCATGGTCTCTTGACTCTGGGATTCCTCCCAGGTTTGTTCAGTCACCAACACCCTGCATGGCAGAAATACCAGGACCCCTAAGAAGAACTGGCTTCCAGTTTGTTGGTGATACAGACTCAGACCCTGTGACCAGGCAGTGGGCAGCATCTGCAGGAAAGTCAGTGCTTCTGGGATCCTAACCAGGCCCCAGGCATGGAGGGGAGCACACTCAGAGCCCCAGCCTGGGTTCCTGCCTCAGGAGCACTGGTAAGTCACTGTCCATCTATATACCTTGGTGTCCTCAGCAGCAGAATGCGGTCCTGGAAAAGTCAGGTGATTAGTTGTCTAGGAGGTGCCCACCCTAGGGCTGGGCCCCAAGGGCTCAGGACTCAATGGGATTAGGTCAGTCTGCAAGTAGAATGCCCTCACAGGCACCCCTCACTGCTGGTCACCAGCATGTCAAAGACCAAGCAGCCCTCTAACCTCTGCCAGTTACTGCGACAGGGGTGAGCTGTAGGGTAGAGCTGGGTTTGGAGTTGTAGCTAGTCTAAGAAATGAATGGTTCCTAGGAAACTGCCTCTTGGCCTCAGTTTGCTCACCTGTAAAGTGGAAATGCCAAGAAAACATCTACTGCCATCATTTCTATGGTTAAATAATAATATTGCTGAACTTGTCACTTAATTCCACAAATCCTCTCAGCTACTCTATCCCAGTGATCGAGGACAGATGTCTTAACTATGGAATGGGCTTTCCTTTCTGACCTATGACCTAAAGGATTAGATAGGCATTACCGTAGGAAGGCTGTGAAAACGATGAATCTGCACTATGGTTCCTTACCGCCCCTGATGCCTGGGGTCAGCTGCCTCCTTGGTCCAGGACTGTCTACCCCAGAGCCCTGGGGATCTGACTGGAGGGGTGGGGAAGGGTGAGGAAAAATAATGTGTTCTCTGATAGAGCTGGGGGTTCTGGTGTTGAGTTGGCTGGTGGTTTGAACTCTGTGGGGAATACACATTGGAGAGGCATTTTAAGACCCCCCCCCCACATCTCTACACTGTTCAGATTCCTGGTAGCCACCTTAGTATAGAACCCCTAAAACATAAAACACTTCTATGCTGTGAAGGGGCAAAGTCTGGCCTGAAGGACCAGAGGAGGAGGTGAAAGGAGCTGCCCCCCACCATAATCCCCAGTACACACAGTGCTGAGAAAGGATATCCATCCAACCCTTCCCTCCCAAAGGCAGAACCTGGAAATCCAAAACAGAGTGAAAGGGACAGGCAAGAGGGCAAGAGGTATCAGCCCTCAAACAGTCCAGTACCCAGTCCAGGCTCCCAAGGGTTAAGATGGGGGGGGGGTGCAGGGTCAGTACTGGTGGACAGACGGGCCTGGAGCCCAGAGCCTGCCTCCCCTCCCCCTCCCTTGGGAACAGAAGCCACTTGTTTGGGCATTGGCGGCTGGTTTTGAGCTCGGCCAAGGGAGAGTGGGGTGGGAAGAGGCCTCAGAGAGTGGTAGGGACTCCCCTCCCTCCAGCAGAGGCTAGGTCTGTGCTCTGAGCCCCCTGCCCTGCAAAGCCCCTTGCCGTGGCTCTCCCTTTCCTTCACTTTAACACTGGGCAGGATTCACAGAGGTCTGACTCTTGCTTTTGCAGTTTGTCCTGGGAACTTCATGAAGCCAAGCTTGGATCATCCCATCCGGTGGATGGGGACAAGGAGGCTCTGAAAAGGACTGAGAGCTGCAGACTCACCCAGGGCTTGGTGGCAGTATTGAGACTCCAGGTCGCATATCCCTGGGCAGTCCTATGTCTGCCCCCTATCTCTACAGAACTCTAAGTACAGAACTCTAAGGAAACTTGTCCTAAGCCGTGCCATTGCCCAGGACTGAAAACGGGACTGGAAGGCACTGCAATAAACCCACTTCTGAACCCTGAAGTCTAAAGGACCTGGGGATTTGAAGGAGAAAAAAACTTGGGCAGAGGTGGAGGTGGGGGGGAGGGGGATATCTGCATAAAAGGCTGAGTCTTGAAGGGTAGAAAAGCATGAAAGTATGGAGAGGTATGGCTGAAGCCCAGGTGGTAGGGACCAAGTGAGGAGGCCTGCATGCCCAATGAAACCTGAGAGCCATTGGGGCCACCTCCACCTCACCAGCCATCAGCAGTCTGCCTGGGACACCTCCTTCTCACCCTATTCCAGCAAGTAAGTGGCCACTGGGGGCAGGGTCAGAAAGCCGGGGTCTAAATAAACTCCAACCAGGCATGCACCCCAAGGGGTTTTCTGCACACCCTCCCAGCCCACCCCTTATAGCCATATCTATATCCTCACCATTTTTCAGAGTTTATCCCAATTTCTGCCTCTGCAAGAGCTCTGCCCTCACCTGGGGGCCCAGTTCTTGCAAACTGCCACTTAACTGCCAAGTTCATTCCAGGTATCTCCTCCACACCTGTCCACACCTGTCTCCGTGGTTCTGCTGCACGCCTTCTGCCCCATAATGAAGGCTTCCCCTAGCTGGGTGCTCCTGGCTTTCCAAGGACCGGTATCAAGGACCCGGTATTTCTACAGCAGTCAAAACCTTTCCTAAGCACCCCTCAAGTCCAGCCCTGAATCCCTCCCCCTGAATCTGGACATTGGGAAACGCTCCCCAGTACACCGGATTTGGAGGAACATATGACAGAAACCTCTTATGATGGCTCCTGATCAGTCACCCAGCACCCATAGCCACCCCTGGAGATCTGAGACCAAACACCCACCGAGCCTACCCAGCCATCAGTAGTCGGCACGCCAAGCCTGCTTCCCCTATGCCCAACCACCCACTCCCAGTCTGACCCCATTCAGTGAACACACTCCTCCTTTTCCTGCAATTTGGGCCAGGCAGGCTCTTGGGAGGCCATGCCCCCAATAAGTGGTGGGGAATTGAGGTACAGAGACCGGAAGTGGCCAAGGTTACTGAAGCCCCAGATCCAGGGCTTAGGGTCTTATGGATCTGGGAAGCTGTAAGGGTATCCGCGCGCGGTCCATCGGGTGGGAGCTTTCATTTCACAGGTGGGAAAAGCAAGTCGCAGGGAGCCGATTGGCTCCAGGCCTGAGAGCCGGCAAGCCGAAGAGCTCAGGACTGGAAGCCGGTGTCCGCCAGCTCACCCTGCTCACTAGGGTTCAGGCCAGCCGCTTCATCCTCCTGAGACCGGCTACCCCTTCCCACCTCCACCCCCAAGCTGGAGAACCGACCCGATGGCCCAGGGAAAAGCGTGCCCTGCGCCGCGCAGCCTCACCTTTCCCTTCTGCGGAATGGGGACACTGCGGAGCACACCTGGAGAGCGGGCTTCGGAGGGGGAGGCCCCAGCAACAGCACTGACCTGTTGTGAGCGAAGGCTACTCCACGCGGAGAACCCAGGGTCCCCGTGCCTCTGACTCACGCCACCCGCCAACTCGCTGCAGCCGGCCCGGCGCGCCCACCCCGCGGGGCGCTTCCGCCCGCCCCACGTGACACCCCAGGGACTAGAGGGCGGGGAAGGTCCGGCTCCGCCCCCAGCCTAGTAGCGTTCCAGAGTCCCCTAGACAGACCCGCTGGCCCGGTTTGTCTCTCCCTTGCCCTTCTCGGTGCTAGCATGTTGAGGCCCAGGGCTACCCCAATCCCTGCTGAGCCTCCATGGATCCTTGAGTGTCGTTGTCCGTGCCCCCCGCCCCGACACCACACCACACCACACACAGGAGCCATTGAAGGTTGATGACCACCTCCCTTGGGGGTCCTTCTGCACCATCCCTCAAGAACACCCACTTCTGCTGGGTGTGGTGGTGCACACCTTTAATCCTGGCACTTGGGAGGTAGAGACAGAGGCAGGCAGGATCTCTGTGAGTTCAAGGCCTGGTCTACATAGTGAGTTCCAGGTCAACTTAGGCTACAAGGAGACCCTGTCTCAAAAAGACCTAAAAAAAAAAAAAAAAACCAAAAAGAACGCCCCACTTCTGTCCGCGAGACCACATCTCCCTACATTGAGTGCTGGAGAAGTCCCACCTGATTTGGCAGACATGCTGGGTCCTGTGGCCAGGGCTTCTGTGGGAGCGGCCAGGCCAGGCTAGGCCAGAGGCTTTAGCTTATCTGGACTTCAGTTTTTCCAGACACAATGGGAAACTTTGGAAGAACAGCTGTCACCAGGGTGGGCCAAGGGGTTTGCCCTCAGAAGAGGAAGGTGCCTTTGAGCGCCTACTCCATGCCAGGCCCAGTGATGGGTAATTTGTTCCTTTTATGTCAATTCTCAACTTGCTTAAAGGTAAAAATTATCTAGGCCATCCATTAGGAAACCAGGGTCTGAAATTTTTCAGGGCTTCCCCAAAGTTACAAAACTGTTATTGGGCAAAATGCAACTTCAACTGTCTGGGTGATAGGATCTTCTGCCTGTCGCCTCTGGCCATTGAAACTGTTCCTCTGAGAGAGACCTGACTCTGGACAGACTTGTCTTCCATAAGCAGGGCTAAAGCCAGCAGCTTTCCAGGAGGAGTAAACAGGGTCAGAGCCTGGGGAGTACTTCCAGACCTCAAGTTCTCAGGAGGCCAAAAACACTGGAGGAAAAGCAGCGCCTAAGGCCAAATCTGGGACTCCCAGTGCTCCTCGGGCAGCACAGGAGCTGTGGAGACCAGAGGCAGGCCTGGCGGCCCTCTAGATGTCACAACAGCCAGGCGAAACAAGGTGAGGGCTGGCATCTGGAGAGGATGGGGGGCCCACAGTTCCTGTTAACATAGTCCTAAGTATGTTAGTCCTTAGATAGTATGTGCTGAAAGTATGAGTCACCACCATCTCCCTCCCTCCTCCAGGTCAGGCTGCTCCACCTCCATTCTGAGGCCCTCAGCTTTGACCTATGGACCCCTCCTCTTCATTTCTGAGATAATAGGAGCCTGCCTGGGAGCCCAAACCAACAGACCATTGCTGGCTCAGACCCAGGTCTGTCACACAGTAGAAACTTGACCTCTGACCAGACCAGCTCCTTCACCTAGAGCCATAAAAATCAAGGAAACAGCCTGGTGACCAGCAAAGGACATGTGCAAAGGGACAAGGAAAAGGAAACAAAGGACAGGAAGAGGTGACAACCCCCCTTCCAGCAGTTACACAAGTGGAAATAAAATGCCTAAAGGTTCATAGGCCTAGCAAGCAATAATGGCATTAAGGAAATTAATTGTAGACCAGAGCAGCCGTGGTGCCAGGCAGCTGAGAAGCACTCACAAGAAGAAGCCGGCTGGGGCTGTGCATCGTTTATTAGGGCTGTGTCCCGCCAGGCCACAGGCACCTGAACAGGAGCCCAGCGCCCCCAGAAGGCGGGTGGGGGAAGTGCAGAAGGCTCCGCCCCGAGGGCTCCACCCCAGTCCAGTCTAGGTCCTTGCAGAAGGGCAGCATTCAGGTGAGCGAGGTGTCATCGTCGCTGCCCTCACCGCCGGTACCTCCTGCTCGCTCCTCTCGGCTCTCGGCCACCGCGCTCTCATCGATGTTCTCCAGCGAGTCTGCGTGCTGCACCGACAGCTCCGACAGCGCCAGGCTGGGCAACGGGCTCTGCTCAGGGTGCAGCCACGGCTTGAAGTGTGGCTGGTGCTTCTGCTTCCACTCGGGGTACTTGACGCAGGCCTTATACATCTTCTTCATGGCCTGTAGACGGGAGAGTCAGGGGTACGGGAAGACCAGCGCTTCTCCGCGCCCCTCAAGCGCCCTCCAGCGGTGCACAGCAGTCCCCAGCATCCCAATGCTGGCCCAATTTCCGGATCTGGTCTAACTCTGCCCTATCTGCCCGAATGGGTCTCCATCCTTGACTCCGACCCCACCCCACCCCTGTCACCCCACCCCCACCCCCTTTTATCTCCAAAGTCCCAAGGCCACTCACCTTAGGAGCCAGGAACTGAGATGATTTATTCACCACCCATTTGGGTAAGGAGCCTGTGAGGGCAAGGATAGGAGAGAATGTGAGAAGGAAAGAGGAGGCCTCTTGAAAGAGGAGGCCTTTGCAGGGCTGCAAAGAAAACCATAGGACTAGGTGACCACAAGCAACTTATTGGGTTGACATTCTGACCCACCAAGCTCCAGACTGCCACTTCCCTCCCCTCATATTGATATTCCTTCCACATGAACCATCTGCAGACACTCCCTCATGTCCAGCCTGTCCTTTGCCTGTCCTTCTAGGCCCCCTCTACAACAGCAGGGAACCCTTAGCTCAGCACTCCAGCCTGACCTGACAGGGAATCCACAGCCCAGCTCTCCACCTGTCTCATCCCCGAGTATCTGTGCACAGTCATTAAGGGTCAAGGACCCCTGACCTAAGCCATTGTGCCCAAGGGATTTGCAGTATACCTGTCAAAGATGTTTGAAGCTTAACCATAGTCTGGACAATCATTCAGTCACCCACTCACTCCACATTCATTGTGACATTCACCCTGGACCAGCCTAGGGGATCCAAAAAGAAACTCAGTGTCTGGGGTCTCAACCATAGCCTTGTATTCTCTTAGAGAGGAATGGGCCCAGAAAGCAGGGAGCAGGCACTTGCTCTGAGAATCAGGGAAAAGAGGAGGGGGGACATCTGACCCAGCCCTGGAAGGCTAATGAGGGATCTGAGAGTGAGAGCTGAATGGATACTGAGGTGGGAAATGGGAGAGTGTAGAGAGCCTGGGAATTCTGGACAGAGGCTCAGGTTGTAGTTGGAGGGTTACAGAGTGACAGCAATATTCCCTTCAAACCCCTAGCTCAGCATTTCTCAAGTAGGCTGGAAGGTCATGAGGAAATAGGTGTTAAAAAAAAAATTCATCAGCTGGGCATGGCCTATGCCTTTAATCCCAGCATCAAGGAGGCAGAGGCAAGTAGATCTCTGTGAAATTGAGGCCTGCCTGGTTTAACACAGTTGAGTTCTAGGTCAGCTAGGGCTACTGGGAGATCCTGTCTCAAAACAAAACAAAAAAATTCATTCCTCTAGTAGCTGGTTTGGACAGAAAAGATGTCTGACTACCAAAAGAATGACAGGTCTAGGCACTGTGTTGGAAGGTGAAACCATATGAGTCAGGTTGGTTATGTTGGCACCTGCCTGTAACCCCAGCACTCAGGAGATGGAGGCAGAAAGACAATGGGTTCAAAGCCAGCCTGGGCTACATAGTGAAATAAAAGAAAGGAAGGAAGGCCGGGCGTGGTGGCGCACGCCTTTAATCCCAGCACTTGGGAGGCAGAGGCAGGCGGATCTCTGTGAGTTCAAGGCCAGCCTGGTCTACATAGTGAGTTCCAGGACAGCTGGGGCTACGGAGAGACCGTCTCAAAAAGACCAAAAAAAAAAAAAAGAAAGAAAGGAAGAAAGGAATGACAGGGTTAGATTTAGGAACTGAGAAAGAGGAGCTGGCCCCAGCTAACTGTAACTGGCAGGTGCTGGGCAGGCTGAGCGGAAGACAAGTCATTGATCAGGAGAAAGGGCAGGTCTGGGAAGGGCAACAGTGAGTCCACAGATCGACACAGTGAGTCTTAGGCACCTAGAAGACATTGTGAGGAAGAGGTCTTGCTGACTCGCCTCAGCAGAGAGGAGTGGTCAGCTGCCATGGAAATGGCTAAGCCCAAGAATGAGAAGAGAGGCTTGGAAAACTCAGGCCCTCCCTGCAGAATGTAGCTGGTGGAGATAGGGCAGGAGCAATTCAAGTTAGGGGTGCCCCCACCCAGAAAGATAGTGCCAAGCCTCCTGAGAGGAGCAGTGGCTGCTGCCTTGGCCCATTCCTTCAAACCACCAGCTCTGGATAGAGATGCCCCCAGTACTAAATGGCTCCTAACATATGATCTTCTGCTCCCTGGCAGATCAAGTCCATCCCCTGTGGTATAGGGAAGGATCCCATGATGGGCTGCAGGGCCAAGCCCTCACCTTTGGGGTCCACCTGGGCCAGGTAGGTGATGACGCAGCTCTTGGGCCCCGTGCTCTGGATGAGGTAGCCCGTCTGGATAGACACAGCTCGGACCAAGTCTTTCCGAGGTGGGTATTTCTGGGGATGGAAGGTATAGGGAGGTGAGACTTGGGTAAGGACAGAGGAGATGTCTCTGTATTACACACACACACACACACACACACACACACACACACACAGAGAGAGTTGGTTCATATTCACTGGTGTCTGTGCCAGGCCAGGCTGATATGGGTTGAGGAGAAAAGAAAAAGTCAAACCAGGTTGTCTTTGCCCATCTTTCAGCTTTCTCTGTGCTCTCACAAAAGCACTAGGCTGGATCAAGGCTCTTGAGTGCTTGTGGGCACAAAACCCTTGCCCAGACCAGGTGTTCCTGCCTGCCCTCTCTCAAGGCAGTCTGCCTCAGGACCCTGCTGCTCACCTTTTGCTTCCCCATTTCTTGGCCAGTCTCACCCCAAGGCCCAGTCAACCACATCAGTTCATCCCACCCTGTCACTCCAGAGATGGCCCACACTACCCTCTTCTTAGCTGCTTGAGTTTCCACAGGGAAGTCATTATCCTTCCTATGCAGGAAGCAAACTGGCCCCTGTACCAGCCTGAAATCACATGAAAACCCAGGTGATAGCCACAGCCCAGCCCTGCCCATAACCTTCCCCAGCCCACCCAGGAGGAAGGGCAGGGCAACTCACAGGATGCTTCACTGAGTAGTTCATAATGATGTAATCAGCGCCCATGGGGAGCCAGGAGCGGAGGGTGATGACATCACGGTTCTTCAGGGGTTTGGGACACCTCCCTACGGAGGGCAAGGGACAGTTTTTACTAGCCCGCTTGCCTTTAAGGGAGGGTGGGATGGAGGCCAAAGATGCAGGCATCCCTCTACATCCAGACAGGTACCCCAAGTCCCCCCATAGACCCACAGAGGAACCAGGGAAGACACAGCAGAATCCCTGATCCCACTGTCTCTGCCTACCCTGCCTCAGGGCTTCACACAGCCTTTACCTTGTTGGTTTAACTTCTCTGTAAATACCAATGTATTTAGAAGGGAGACAGTATTGTGAGTGCGTGTGCATGAACATGTGTGTCTGTGAATAGATGGTATATGCCTGTGAGTTGTGTGTGCAACTATGTACACGTGTTTGTGTGTGGTATCTTCATGAGCATGTGTGTCTGTGAATGTGAGTGTGTCCAAGGAGAGGGCAGCTCTCTGTCTGAGCATGCAAATCTCTGAGCAGCCTGGCCACAAGGAGGGAAGGTTGAGAGAGAGGAGGCAGGGATGGAGGCCAGGTTGTGTACTCACAAGAGTAATATCCTACATCAGCGTTGACCGTCAAGCGAGCGATGTCGAAAGTCTCAATAACGTTGCTGTCCCACTTCTTTCGGTACTCTATGTCATGCAGGACATCGTAGAGTGTCTCTGCTGGCACATCACAGCACTCCATCCTGCACTGTAGACAGACATAACTTGTCAGGGTCACACAGGTATGAGGGGAAGGAGGAAAAGACAAAGGAACAGGAACCTCTAAAGCCAGCATGAACTCACATCACGGAGCCTGGTCTAGCTTCCCCAGAAACTGTACAAGGGCACAGTTAGCCCCTGTATCCAGACACAGACCTCACCAGTTCAAATCAGTTTCCTCTTTGAGGAATCCTTCTCAGACAAACCTTCCAGGCTCCCCCACACAGAATCTCTGTCTGTTTCCTCCCTGTCCCTGGGGGTAGCTCATGGGCAGAGGCTCATGGCTGATTCAGAAAGGGGCCTGGGATGGATGCACGTTAAATAAAAGCACAAGTGAGAAAACAAATACCCAAATGACTGGGTTCTTTATCCGCTGGAGCAAAATGTGTATGTGTGTGTGCTTCATTCAATAAACATCTTTGTAATCCCAGCATTTGGGAGGCTGAGGCAGGAGGATCACTCCAAGTTCAAGGCCAGCCTGTGCTACATAGTGAATCCGAAGCCATACTGGGCTGAGATTATCTTAAAACAAACATCTTTACTTTTTAAATTTTTTTTTCTTTTCTTTTTAATTTATGTGTATGAGTATTATGCCTGTATTATGTAAGTGCACCTGTATCATGCAGTGCCCGAGGAAGAGAGAGGAGGGCATTGAATCCCCTGGAACTGGAGTTACAGACACTTGTTAGCCACTATGTGAATGCTGAGATTCGAACCCAGGTCTTGTATAAAAACATCCAGTGCTCTTAAACACTGAGCCATCTCTCCAACGCCTCAAAACAAACATCTTTAAATATCTCAATATTTGTTAGTTGCACCTGCAAAGAGCTTCCCATCTGTGGAGAAACCAGCTAGGCACACCCTGCTTTAGCCTTCCCAATGATGCTGCCAGGTAAGAAATCCAAGGAGGAACTTGAGGCCCAAAGAGGTTAAGTAACTTGCTGAAGGTCACCTGGCTGGTTAAGTAGCAAGGCTATGATTTAACCTAGCTCACATGTCTAGAAACCAAGTAAAAACAAAAGCAGGGTTCCTCAGGTCTGTACTCACAAAGGTGAACTGCAATGTCCTCATTCTGTTTTTCCCCACTAGGGCCTAATCCCCAAGATCAAGTTCCCCTCAGCAAACAGACCCATTTTCATGTATAGTCTACAATGCTCTCACAGAACTGGCATGCAGACAACATAGGGAACCCACGTTTTACTCTCTGTTCCCCAGGGAATAGATGCAGCCATGGAGGAAGGGTAGCACCACCTCTCTCCTTGCCCAAGACAGGCCTTGTCGCCTCCTAAGGTACATGAAAGGCTTCTCCCAGCTAGGGATTCTAAACACAAGAAACTCACTACACACGACTTCAGCTTAGAGAAAATACAGAGGACAGGGGCACAAGCTAAGTGACGTCATGAGCACAGAAGCAGACAAAGCCAGGTGGCAGGCACTCTGCAGAGCTGCCAGCTTAGTCTCTTCTGTAGACCAGTTTCACATCGGCAGGTCGGTATCAGAACACAGGAAGGCAGCAAGATAGACTTAGAGGGCATGACTTCCATATGTAAAATGTGCTGTGGGCTATATACACCAGCTGAAAGGATGTCCTTTTGTGAGTGAAGCACAGAAGCAGACAAAGCCAGGTGGCAGGCACTCTGCAGAGCTGCCAGCTTAGTCTCTTCTGTAGACCAGTTTCACATCGGCAGGTCGGTATCAGAACACAGGAAGGCAGCAAGATAGACTTAGAGGGCATGACTTCCATATGTAAAATGTGCTGTGGGCTATATACACCAGCTGAAAGGATGTCCTTTTGTGAGTGAATGTCTGCCATTTTGTACTACATAGTTATGAAAATCAGTTTTCTCAGCATTGACAATTATAAAATCAAAATATTCATCAGGTCTGAAAGCATTGAAAATACTCTACATCCTACACTACCAATATTCAGCCAAGGTTTAATTCTGTGTGTGTGTGTGTGTGTGTGTGTGTGTGTGTGTGTGTGTGTGACACATACACCCTAGCTATTGAATCTAGGGTCCCATGAATGCTAGGCAAATGCTCTAACACTGAGTTACATCCCCAGCCCTCTTTTCATTTTTTATTTTGAAACGGGAGCTCATTAAGTTGCCCAGGTTGGCCTTGAACTTGTGATCCTCCTGCCTCAGCCTTCCAAGTACCTTGGATAACAGGCCTACACCACCAAACCCAGATTATAAAGGACATTTTTGGGACAACTAGAGAAATGTGAAGGTGTCAGAGTATTAGATACACTAAAAATTTATAGAAATAAAATGAGGGGCTGGAGAGGTGGCTCAGAGGTTAAGAGTACTAGTTGTTCTTGCAGAAGACCTGGGTTTAAATCCCAGCACCAACATGGTGGCTAACAACTGTCTGTAACTCCAGTTCCAGGGGATCTGATGCCCTCTTCTGTCCTCTGAGAGCACTGCATGACATGGGTGCACTTATACACATGCAGGAATAACACTCATACATATAAAATTTTAAAATAAATTTTAAAAATTTTTAAATAAAAAGCTGGGTGTGGTGGTGTACACCTTTAATCCCAGCACTCAGGAGGCAGAGGCAGGTGGATCTCTGTGAGTTCAAGGCCAGCCTGGTCTACATAATAAGTTCCAGGACAGCTGGGGCTACAAGGAGACCGTCTCAAAAAGACATAAAAAAATTTTTTTAATAAAAAAAATTTTAAAGAAACAAAATGGTAGAGATTTTTGTCCCCCCCCCAAAAAGCATGTTACAAAATGGAAAGTCCAGCGGGGAAATCTCAAGAAGCACATACCATGAAGATGTTATAGTGCTGGTCTGCATGACAGGATGCGATGCTTTTGTCTTTCTTTCTAATTTTCTTTCAAAATTTATTTATTTTTGTTTCATGTGTATGACTGTTTTGCCTGCATCTATGTAAGTGTACCCACATCATGAAATGCCCATAGAGGCCTGAACAGGGCATCAGATAGCCTGAAACATGGTGGTTGCTAGCTACCATGTGGCTGCTATGAACTGAACCCAGGTCCTCTGCAAGAGCAGCAGCACTCTTACTGCTGAGCCATCTGTCCAGCCCCTATTTATAATTTTGTTAAATGTTTATAGTACTGCTTCTGCAATAATGAAAAATATTAAATAAGAAGGTCTGCCAGGTGACAGCAATGCCAAGGGATAAGCCCCATTTTAGAATTAAGAGTTCTAGCTTTTGCTGGGCATGGTAGCGCACGCCTTTAATCCCAGCACTCAGGAGGCAGAGGCAGGTGGATCTCTGTGAGTTCAAGGCCAGCCTGGTCTACATAGTGAGTTCCAGGCCAGCTGGGGCTACAAGGAGACCCTGTCTCAAAAAGACCAAAAAAAAAAAAAAAGAGTTCTAGCTTTTAACAATGAGGAGGCCAGGAAGATATGCCCTACTGAAGACCTCAGATCTCGTTGACCTCTTCAGCCTTTCCCAACCTTCAAGTCTTTGAATAAGATGGTTTGAACACGTGCACACACACATACACACATGTGCATTGCACACACATACATCTGAATATAAACACACATATATAAACGTACATGTATACCAATTTTTAAAAAAAAAGTTCTAGAGACTAGAGAAGATGGCTAAAATGCTCTTTCAGAAGACCTAGGTTCAGTTCCCAGCATCCACGTGACAGCTTACAACAGTTTATACCTCCAGTTCCAGGGGATCCAACACCCTCTTCTGACCTCTGTGGGCACCAGGCACATATGTATGGTGCAGACAAAACACTCATATGCATAATATAAAAATAAATAAAATCTCTGGTACGTGCCTATAGTCCCAGCACTTGGGAGGGAGGCAGAGGCAGGTGGATCTCTGTGCATTCAAGGCCAGCCTGTTCTACATAGTGAGTTCCAGGTCAGCTACAGGGAGACACTGTCTCAAAAAAAAAAGACAATAAACAAACAAATTAATTAATTAATTTTTTAAAATGGATCTCACTGGAAGAGCCAATGTTTGGCATGACTGAGGCTGTGGGTTCTACCAGCAACCCCAAAAACTTCAAAGACAAACTACAGTCTATACAATGAATACAATACTCTGAATAAGTCACCCTTCCTCTGCCCCATTTGCCTTTCTACTCCATGAAAGGTTGTGAATGGACCCCATCATTTAACTAGCCACCCTCAGTTCCAGTGTCCTAAGCCAAAAGTGAATCTGAAGCCTGGGATTAGCCTTCTAGGGGAGGAACATGCCTGGTCAGGCACAGAAGCGTTCAGCTGCTCTTGGTGGGTAGGAAGCAGGCTTCCTGGAGAAGCACATTCTAGGTGTCTGCCAGGTGCTGGGGCAGAAAGCACAGTTGGGGCCAAGGCTCAGAGCCAGGCAAGAGCTGAGCCAACAGGGTAGCTGAATGAGATTCTGTGGTGTGGTATGTGTAGCCTAGTACTCAAAACATCCCTACTTCCAAGTCTTCTTGGACAAATGGACCAGGGCTGGGTCAGAGGAAATATAGGAAGAGCTTGGATATCTTATTGTGCTTTTAGAAAGTGAGGAAGAAAGCTGGGCATGGTGGTGCAGGCCTTTATTCCTAGCACTTGGGCAGCAGAGGCAGGCGGATCTCTGTGAGTTCAAGGCCAGCCTGGTCTCCATAGTAAGTTCCAGGCCAGCTGGGACTACAGGGAGACCCTGTCTCAAAAAGACCAAAGAAAAAAAAAAGAAAATAAGGAAGAATGACAGAGGCCTTGTTCAGCACAACATGAAGGTCAGCCCCAGGAGTGACCAACCCCTCAGAGTTTACTAGGCCTCTCCCAGTTTTACCACTGAAAGTACACTTCCTGGGGCTGCAGAGATGACTCAGCAGTTAAGAGCACTGGCTGCTCTTGCAGAGGATCCAGGTTCAATTCTCAGTACCCACATAGCAACTAACAAACATTCATAACGCCAGTTCCAAGGGAATCCAGTGCTCTCTTCTGACCTCCACTGGCATTGCTCAACATGGGTGTACTTACTTACATGCAAGCAATACACTCATACACATAAAATAAAAATAATAAATAAAATTTTGAAAGGAAGGGAAAGAAGAGAGAGAAAAAAAGAAAAAGAAAAAGAGAAAGAAAGAAAAACTTACTTCCTGGGAGACCTCATTCCCAGGTAAACTAGGCCAGGAGATCACTCTACCATGGGCTAC